>NW_004443979.1:15232764-15269018 GCF_000243295.1 Trichechus manatus latirostris
TAGGACCAACACTACAGGCCTTAATACATGGCATTAACAGGATATAAACCCTAACCATCAACGCAGAAACCCCAAAAGTTAAGCTAGATAACTGGGATCTTCTAAAAATTAAATACCTATGCTCTTCAAAAGACTTCACCAAAAAAGTAAAAAGAGACCCTCAGACTGGGAAAAAATTTTTGGACAGTACAAGTCAGACAAACGTATAATCTCCATAATCTACAAGAAAATCCAACATCTCTACAACAAAAAGACAAATAACCCTATTAAAAAATGGGCAAAAGAAATGAACAGACAATTCACCAAAGAAGATATTCAAATGGCCAACAGACACATGAAATGCTTGCAATCACTAGCCGTTAGAGAATTGCAAATTAAAACCACAATGAGATACCATCTCACCCCAGCATTACTGGCATGAATCAAAAACACTGGAAATAACAAATGTTGGAGGGGCCGTGGGGAGATAGGAACTCTTATGCATTGCTGGTGGGAATGCAAAATGATACAACCATTTTGGAAAATGATATGGCGCTTCCTCAGAAAGCTAGAAATAGACATACCATTCGATCCAGCTATCCCACTCCTAAGAATATATCCTAGAGAAATAAGAGTTTTCACTCAAATAGACATATGCACACCTATGTTCATGGCAGCATTGTTCACAATAGCAAAACTATGGAAACAACGTCGATGCCCATCAACAGATTAATGGATAAACAAACTATGGTACATACACACAATGGAGTACTATGCAACGGGAAAGAACAATGATGAATCTGGGAAGCATCTCACAACATGGATGAAACTGGAGGACATTATGCTGAGTGAAATAAGTCAATCACAAAAGGACAAATATTTTATGAGACTTCTACCGTAAAAACCCATGAAAAAGTTCACACACAAAATGTAACAATCTTTGTCGGTTACCAGGGATGGGAGGGGTGGGGGAAAATACTAAATAGGCAATAGATAAGTGGTATCTTGGGTGAAGGGTGAGACAGTACACAATACAGGGGAAACCATCACAACTTGTACAAGGAAGGGTCATGGAAGCTCCACAGACACATCCAAACTCCCTGAGGGACTCAGTTGCTGGGTGGAGGGCTGGTGGGACCATGGTCTCAGGGAACATCTAGCTCAATTGGCATAACACAGTTTAGAAAGACAGCGTTCTACATTCTACCTGGTGAGTGGCGTCTGGGGTCTTAATAGCCTGTGAGCAGCCATCTAAGATACTCCACTGGTCTCATCCCTTCAGGAGCAAGGGAGAATGAAGAGAACAGGATACAAGGAAAAGATTAGTCCGAAGGACTAATGGACCACAGCTACCAAGGCTTCCACCATACTGAGTCCAGTACAGCTAGATGGTGCCCGGCTACCACCACTGACTGCTCTGACCAGGATCACAACAGAGGTTCTGGACAGAGCTGGAGAAGGATGTAGAACATAATTCTAACTCACACACACACAAAAAAGACCAGATTTACTGGCCTAAAGGAGACTGAAGAAACCCTGAGAGTATGGCCCCCAGACATCCTTTTAGCTCACTGGCGAAGTCATTTCCGAGGTTCCCCGTTCAGCCGAGGAGTGGACCACCCCATAAAACCAAATGGGAGTAATGAGGTACAACAGTCCAGGGACAAGGGCCAGAAGGCAGAAGGGGTCAGGAAATCTGATGATAAGGAACTGAAAGTTGAGTAAGGATAGTGTTGATGTGTTGTGAGGTTGTCAACCATTGTCATAGCGCAGCATGTGTGCTAACGGTTAAATGAGAAACTATTTTGTTCTGTAAGCCTTCATCTAAAGTGAGAATACCAGCACAATTGGAAGAGCGTAGTCAATGTCACTGAACTGTGCATGTAGAAATTTTTGAAATGGTGTATCTTTAGCTATGTATATTTTCTCCTTGAGATCAACTGGATTCATAGCTTCAGAAATCCTTGACAACTATGCCATTAACTGTTGTAGGGGGAAAAAATCACAAAGCTTAGTAAAGCAAAAATAAAGTTTTATTAGGCATATATTCAAACTGGCACAAGTGGGAAACAGACAATGATGCTGCCAGAGCCATGTCTGCCCGAGTCCGAGGAAATATCACAGAACAGACAAAACTGGGGAAATGGACAAGCATGTTGCTAGAGCCATATCTGTCCAAGTTCAAAGAATATTACAGACAAATGCAAATGCAAATTAAATCCAATGAGAAACAATTGACCACCCATCAGAATGGCTAAAATTAAGAAGAATTTGAAAACTAAGTTTTGGTGATAATGTGTAACAAATGGAATTCACTTATATTTCTGGTACAACCACTTTGAAAAACTGATTGGCAAATGATAAACACCAAATTCGGGAAATTGGTTAATTTAGTGGGAGAGAGGTAGGAGGGTAAAATTGGCAGAGGTAAATTAAAAAATTTAACTGTATCTTTTAAAAATGTTTGAGACAAATTATTGTTAATGTTAAGATTTGACAAAGCTTCATTTTGGGTGCACGGTTTTTTACTACATTATTCTTTATACTTGTTAACTGTCAGAACATAATTTACAACTTTTAAAAGAGAATAGAAATAAATGGCAGTATGGAAGAAAAGAAGTTATAATAGTATATTGATCCTTGCATCACTGGTTTAGGTTTCTCAAGTGCAACAGAGAAAAATTAGTCCATCAAAATAAATTGCAAAATAAACACTTCAAATGAGATATACTACTTATAAGTACTGGCAATCCCTCAATTAATGCACAAATACTTAAGTAATTAAGTATTGTTTTATGCAAGGTCTAGTACTGCAGGAAATGATAAAATATATATTAATATAAAAGGGTGTGGATTGAAAGAATGTAGATAATTCCTTTGAGAACTCAAAGGAACAACTGATTACTTCTGATGGGGACGACTTGATGGCAGAACGGGAATTAGGGTATTTGAGCCAAATCTTTTCAGATGAGTTGAATTTAAGTAACCTATTAGGAGAATGGAGCCCTGGTGGCACAGTGGTTAAGAACTCGGCTGCTAACCAGAAAGTCAGCAGTAAGAATTCACCACCTGCTCCTTGGAAACCCTATGGGGCAGTTCTGCTCTGTCCTATAGTGTCTCTATGAGTACGACTCAACGGCAATAGATTTGGTGGGTTTGGTAGTAGGAGAATAGGCCCCTAGGTAGCACAAATGGTGTACCCTCTGCTGCTAACCTAAAGATTGGCAGTTCAAACCTGTCCAGTGGTGCTATGGAAGAAAGGCCTAGTGATCTGTGATCTGCTTCTGTAAAAATTACAACCAAGAAAACTCTATAGAGCGGTTCTACTCTGTAACACTTGAAGTCACCATGAGTCTTAATCAACTTAATGGCAATAAGTTAGATTTGGTTTGATTTCATTAGGAGGCTAACATCAGCACTTTAAAATATCTCTCCCAGCTTTCCAACTCCTCAGGAGAGAAGCTCAGACTCTACAGACAAGAGGATTCCACATACACTACCATTCGATAACAATGGTAGTTCACAGAAAAGTTATAATTCAGAAGTTTTATAGCTGTTAACTCAGAGCAAATTGTCATTCATCTCAATGCATTATATGTATATATAAAGTGTAGTTTTCTATCTTCAGATCATTGGTTAAGACCTATAAAAAAAATCTATTAAATGTTGCCCAGAAATTGTCTGTAAACCTCTAAAATTTGGGTTTAGGAATTCTGTTTGATTTATACAGTCATTGGAACTTGTAATGGTTAATTTTATGTATCAACTTGCATAGGCTATGGTGCCCAGTTGTTTGGTCAAACACTAGTCTACAAGTTGCTGTGAAGGTATTTTGTTGATGTGATTAACATTACAATCAGCTCACTCTAAGCAAAGAAAATTACCCCTAGATAGTGTGGGTTGTTGTTGTTGTTAGGTGCCATGGAGTTGGTTCCTACTCATAGCGACCCTGTGTACAACAGAACGAAACACTGTCCAGGCCTGCACCATCCTCACAATCATTGTTATGTTTGAGGTCATTGTGGTAGCCACTGTGTCAATCCATCTTGTTGAGGGTTTTCCTCTTTTTTGCTGACCCTCTACTTTACTAAGCAGGACGTGCTTCTCCAGGGACTGGTCCCTCCTGATAACATGTCCAAAGTAGGTGAGGCAAAGTCTTACCATCCTTGCTTCTAAGTGTGTGTAGCTTCATCCAATTAGTTGAAGGCTTTAAAAGCAAAAACTGAGATTTCCAAAAGGATAAAAAATTCTGCTTCAAGACTGTAACAAATATCCTCCCGGAGTTTACAGCCTACCACCTGCCTATGGCTTATGGACTTGCCAGCTCCTGAAATCAGATGAATCATATCCTATTGGTCCTTTTTCTCTGGAGAATCCTGACTAATACAGCACTTTTACCGCCACAAGGCCTTAGATGCCATTCCTACTGCTGTTGAGTTAATAGCATATGTTCCTACATGGAAGAGAGCAAATTTCTGTCAGTAAAGATGCTCCAGTTTAAGCACTGTTGGGTCTTCCTGTATATTGTAAAATATACACACAATTTATCACATTGAAGGGTATAGATTTCACGTAAATCAAAGAATACACATATGACAAAGATGAACAACAACAGATTCAGGAAAATTTAAGGAAGATGATTGTGTGTGACTTGGAATTGCCAACCCTTTGAAACAAATGATATATGTGTAAAAGCACAGAATTGCCAGGGAACACATAGATTTTTGAGCATTTTAATCAGCATTGCCTAAATGCTTCTTTTTGTTATTAAAAAAAAAAAAAAAAAGTAGTAGGCTCCAAGTTACCCAAAATAAACACCTAGATTCACTTTGCAGCAATGCCGGTCTCTATACTATCTGTCCTGGGGAATGATGTCCAAATATCTGGCTCTAGGTAGATTGCAGTGAATGGTCATAAACAAAATAAGCCATATTCTCTGTAAGAGGATCTTGATATATAGCAATTAAGAATCATATGGTACTTTGTTTGAAATGAATGTAGAAATTAAAATACGGGGTAACAATTAGTAACTGGGACAGGAAGTAATATATGCATACTAATCAAATGACTATATGTTTATACAGACTTGATAAAGCAAATATTAATCATCTATTATTTTTAATATACTTTAAAAGTGAGAACTGATAACATAATAATATGTGTAAATACACATACATGTAATTGTAACAAATTTATACATGCATGTACTAGAAATGGATTTGATGTTCAGCTTCATACTAATGGAACAATGATATAGAATCTCTTAAGCCTCAGATAGTTCAGTTTCATTACTATGCCATTTCATTTGGATATGGTTTTGCAGGCAATACACATTTTAATGTTATTTTAGTAAGTGAAATAATCTTATTCCATGAACATAAACACATCAATTGATCATGTTATTTTCCTACTGTAAAGCCTTCAATAATTCCATTTCAACTGACTAGTGAATGAATTTCAAAGTCTGTAGTCCACTGCTATAGCCTAACCTAACTTTGCAGTATAATCTCCCATTGTCCTCTGAATGCTTTTTTCTCTATAGCAAACAAACTACTCAAATCATATTTGTTCCCAAATTCCCTATACTCTTCTCACACTTCACTCTTCCCCGTTATTCCCTGCACCTAGAATGCCCTTTCCTCTCATTACCTCCTAGGCTTATGCCTTTTAACTATCCTCCGTGTCTTCAGTCTCTTCCATTCCAAACTATTGTACGCACTAAACCAAAACTAAACTAAGCTAGCTGCTGTCATGTCGATTCCGACTCATGATGACCCCATCTGTTCCAGAATAGAACTGCTCCATAAGGGTTTTCTTGGATATAATCTTTATAAAAGCAGATCACCAGGCCTTTCATCCACGGTGCTGCTAGGTGAGTTTGTAAACTGCCAACCTTTAGGTTAGTAGTCAAGTGCGAACTGTGACCTTATTAGACACACTACTACCAGATTAATCTGACTACGTACTGTTTAATCATGCCACTATAATCATGTCAATTGTGTCACCATCTTAACCAAAAATCTGTAAATGGCCATCTCAGAATTTAAAAAAAGATCCTTTTTTTAATGACATATCTGATTATATCTATTCCATGGAACCTTTCTACCCTATGATCAGATTCGTTTTCCTACCTTATAAAACAGTTCAAGAACAGCACCTGAAACATGATGCTTCATGTTTAAATAGATTTATTAAATGACCAATGTTTAATAAAGCCCCATATATATGTATTTGTACCTCTTTTTGGCTGTGTCTTGAATTATATTTATGTATGATTCTACTGTTCTCTTGGCTAGAAAAATCCCTGTGTTCTACTACTCTCTCTACTACAGTGCCTTCTCCATAACATATGCTTAAAATATTTATTAAAAAATAAATAAAAGAATAAAGGATGAAAACAAAAAGAATAGAGGTCAATATGAGATTTAGTGATCTGTACTAATACCTTCAATGAGTGTGATGGTTAAGATTGTGTGTCAACTTGGATGGGCCATGATTCTCAGTGTTTTAATGTGATCACTCCCATGATAGAATATACTGTGAGTAGCCAATCAGATGAAAGGGAGTCTCCTTGAAGGTGTGGCCCGCATCTGCATATAAGCAGACATTCTGGCTTTTTGCTCTCTCTGAATCCTGTGGCTGCCTCCTGTCATCTCATCTCCGGTTCTTGGGACTTTAGCTGTCAGCTTATCTGCTGAGCTTGGGATTGGTCGATCTGCACAGCCTGTGAGTGGGAGCCTTGCTCTTTGACCTGCTGATCTTGGGCTTGCCAGCTTCTGCCGCTGCATGATTTGGGAGAGGCCTCTACCCTGATCAATGGACTTGGGATGTTCTAGCTTCTACAATCGCGTGAGCTGTTTCCTTGATATAAATCTCTCTCTATATATACATTTATACACTTTACTGGTTTTGCTTCTCTAGAGAACCCAGCCTAAGGCAATGAGGAACAACAAATAATAGATGTTATCTTGAGAAAGTTTATATTTCTTACAAACATAATTCCAAAAGAAATCTCTAACTAATAGCTCATGAAAACATGAGAGTTATGTTGCAATATCTGATATTTTGGGGGGTATTCAGTGTCAAAAAATTTAGCTCCAACTAATATTCAAGAGATGGCATGAATCTCCAGAAATATTTTAGAAAGTAATTTTGGTCCGTTTAAGTGGAAAAATATTGTGGTGTAATTTTTCTATATGAGTAAGAAAAAGTTATGAAAGTTAACTAAGTTAATTAACTCTAGCTGTTTTAGTATAGGTGAAAAATTATGCCTAATCAATATTCCCAGTAAAGCCGTGTCATGAACAACTGTATCTTCAAATGTATATTCATTATTGACATCGATAATGTATAAAAGCAGTTTCTTATTGTTTCTGTAATTATGAGTGTGCAACAAATTACTCCAAAATTTAGTGGCACAAACAACTATTTATTATGCCCATGAATTCTGTGGGTCAGGAGTTCAAACAGGGCACAGCAGTAATGGCTTGTCTTGGTGTCACAATGTCTGAAGCCTCAGTTGGTCTCCTTGAAGTTTGGGAGGTTAAATCCTTGGAGGCTCATTTACTCACATGTCTGACAGTAAGTGCCATTGGCTGAAACTATAGCTGGCACTCCTGACCAGAACACCTACATATGTCCTCTCCATGTGGTAGTCTTCCTCACAACATGGTGGCTGAATTGCAAGGGTGAATGTCCTGAGAGAAAAAGAGAAAGAAAGCGCCAGATAGAAGCTGTGCCATTTTTTATGACCTAGCCTTGGATCCCTGAGTGGTGCAAATGGTAAGGAGCTTGACTACTAGCTGAAAGGCTGGCATTTAGAACCCACACAGAGGCACCTTGGAAGACAGGCCTGGTGATCTGCTTCTGAAATGTCACAGCCTTGAAAACCCTCTGGAGCAGTTCCGCTCTGCACACATGCAGTCACCATGAGTCGGAATCGACTTGACAGCCACTAACAACAACAGCCTTGGACATTATTTCAGCCCCATTCTACTTATAGTGTCAGCCACAAAACCCCACACATTTTCAATGGAAAAGAAATAACTCTCCGGTATCTTTTGTGGGGAGTGGCAGGACTCTGAAAGAGCCTATAAGACCAGAAATATTGCTATAGATGTTTCTGAAAACTACAGTCTACTACAATGATCAAAGTTTTCAATACATAGAGTAATCAATGAAATCACCACTTGTATTCTTCATTACTGTATCACTTAGCTATTGCTGCATAGCAGACAAGCACAAAAGCTCAACTGCATTTCTTATCAGTTTCAGAAATCTGTGAATCTGCTGTAGTTGTTCTGCTTCAGGCTATGGGTCTGCAGGGCATTTGGGGTGGCTTTTCAGGACCAGAGGATATAGTTTCAGGGTATGTTCTATTCATGGCACTGATAATAGGGATAAACAAAAGCACATGACCTTGTAGGACCTAGTGCACTTTGTCACTTCTGCCACATTTTATTTGAAAAAGCACCTGGTCAATCACAACATGGAGTGGAGAAAATACTCTGTCTCTAGTGACAGTAATTCCAAAATCACACGGGAAAGGGTGTGGATACAGGAAGGGGTAAATAATTGGGAGCAGCAATAATGCAATCTGCATAGTTACTTTGACCAATAAAGACTATAGACGTGCCTGTATCAATCAGAGAAGTCAAGTCATCGTGAATTTATAGGATAGGGCATGTATTATAATAATTATACCATGCACAATTGTGAGAGAAGTTGGGGAAGTAAAGACTGGCAAAGGGTGATGAAGATTCAGAGAAGGAGTCACCAACGAACCAGTCTGCTAAACTAAGTACTTTCAGCTGGTAGAGTGGGACCACTAAATGGGAGTACCAAGTGGGAGCTTATGGGGAACAGTTGATTTTGTACAGGTACCACCTCTGTGGGTCCACAGCATACATTTGGTATTAGACATGTACACTGTGGGTCAACAGAGACAGCAGTTGAGACGAGTTGGGCAGAGAGCAGAAGAAAGAAAAGACAAACTAGAATCTACTGGGCGTCTCTTTATCTGTCTGCACTGGCATCTGAGCATGAATGACCATCAGAGAGTAATGGCTGCTGTCTTTCACCTACCTTCCCAACCTTGCACAGGTTCCTATTTTCACCAGCTCTCAACTACCCATGTGCAGAAGGAGATTCTGGAAATGTATATCCCAGTTTAATCAATTTAACACAGCAAAGCATAAACATACTGATCAGAATAAAGAACTTCCATCTTATATAAAATTGTAAGCATATTTTCATTTATAATTTGTATCATTGCTCCAAACCAAAAGCAAAACCAAACCCCTTGCTGTTGAGTCAGTTCCAACTCGACCCTATAGGACAGAGTAGAACTGCCCCATAGGGTTTCCAAGGAGTGGATGGTGGATAACCTTTTGGTTATCAGCAGTAGCACTTAACCACTGGGCCACCAGGGCTCCTTCATCATCACTCCAAACAGGAATAACAATGTGTTAACACAATTTCATACTGTTTTATTTTTAGTGGATAAACCAAAGATGGGAAATAGCTCTTACAATAATGTAAATTTCAAAACTTGCAAATTTTAGGCCCTTTTCTATATTAAACATACTTCCACTAACTGGATGACAGAAAAACAAAATTTCTATCTATATTTATGTCATTCTTAGAAATTAAAAGTTAATTTTAATTCAATTATTAATTTTCTAAATTCTTCCATCACTCTAGAAATTAATTTGCTACACACCATTGATCAATAATATAGAAGCAGAAGAACATGTATTTTGTAATGTTTAGGACATAATTATAGGATATTGATTTTGCCTCTTGGAGAAAATCTTGCTGAATTTTAGGACTGTCTTACATCTTGATTAACCTGGACCCCTTTTTACTTCTTTGAAAAAGCATATCTATCTAAATCATTTATATTCAAATCCATAGAATGTAATAAACTAAAATATTTTAATTTGATTCCAGGAAACCAGTAAATTTGAAAGATATTAGCACGCATATCCGCCAACGTTGTTGCTGCACACACTGCACCCCTTTAGGAACAAAGCGTTTTTGTTCAAGGAAAGGAAAGGTAGAAACCCAGGCACCTTGTTACTCTGTGATTCTCCAGCCGGCAAGCGTCTGAGAAGCTGCCAGAACCTTTGATTTGTTTTGTAATCTTTAAGTTCTTTTAAAGGACCTTGATATTCTGCTTACCTTCTTCATTTCCGCTACCTATTAAACATCAGACTTTAATGATTTTCTAACTATAACGGTAAAATTACTTTGCTCATCCTTCTGATGTCACAGCTTTTATCATCCAATTCTTCCCTTTCCTTGTTTGTTCTAGGGTGACATTGAGGATGCTGTACATCAAAATTCTTTTTTTTTTCTATTTGATTCCCTGGACACAGAGGGCTCCTTCCAGCAACCTTATGTTCCTTCAAATTCACAAAACTGCCCCCTGACTGTACTTCATTACTAAACAAGTCATTTGGTGAGCTGATTTTCTCTCTCACACACAGCGCATACAAAGCACCTCATTATACGCTCGTATGGCCTAGTAAACTGCAGAGACGTGATGGCCACTGACGAGATGCTACACTTTGTAGTCAAGACTTCTTCATCCGTTCACTTGCACTTCTTTGAGGAAAATAATCTCTAGGAGGAAGAACTCTTGCAGGCATCTCAAATTGAACTCTCTCTCTCCTCTTCTCCCCCACTATGAAAACCCACCTTGTCAGTTGCATCCCACACTAATCGAACACCCCCTCCCAGAAATCCCTCTCATACAAAAATCTCTTACTCATCCTTCAAACTTTTAAAAGAAATCATTTTAATTTTGTAAGCTCTTTTCATGTATTTCTCATCCTCTGTAGGAAAAGATTTTATTGATCCATGAATGTCATGACATTTCCAAGATGATGGTGGTTATAGAATTTTTAACACGACCAAGACTTGGTTAGGGACAAGGCAGATGGCAGATGGGGAACTGGTGATGATAGACATTATACACCATGGAACACTGGGGGTAACACAGAGCATATGAGCACATGTGTATATGTCATCAGGGTTCATTGATAGCGCACTCCTTAAAATAAAACTGAGTTAAGAATGAAGCAGTGAGGAAATAGTATTTATTAAGAGAAAAATAAAACAACCATTATAATTGCCAGTGAAACTTTGAATCTGGACCTGGCATTCTATGCCAATGAGCAATAATTATGGCGGGGTGTGTTTCAATACTAATTAATTTGTGAATGGATAGTTAATTTGTACTTTATTATGCAATGAGAGACCCATTTTTTCATATAATTAGAAAACTGAGGATTAGTAGCTAAGATCAATGGAATGGTACATAAAATTATGAAAAAGAGATACTCATTTAGGAAAGTTTGGTGCCTAAGACAAGTGGAGAAAGAAAGAGGGAGAGGAATGAGATGGGGATTGGAAATATACTCAAGATATTAGAGAGAAGTTGAAAAATTGGAGGCTATAAAGCCAGTAAGACAAAAGAGAGAAAGCTCACTTTTATAAAGTATATTTTTGTTTAATTTATCCTATAATAAATGAAAATAAAATTACCCCTGACTGTAGTTTACCAGAATGTTTATTGATGTTAACTTTATAGCATTTGGGTAAAGAGCTTATAAAATGCTGATCATCCAAAGGCCTAAAGAGTAAAAATTCCTCTTCCTGAGATAATAACTCAGGAGTCCGCCTTGACAGAGGTTGGCTGCTAGATTTCCTTGCAATGCAATTTACTTAGGTCATTCTGCAAATTGTCTGTCCTTCCTATGTCTATCAGTAAAGCATTCTCAAACAAGAGGTCAAATGTGTTACTAATTTTCCATGAATAAGCAGTCTTGGCAATCAAGTAAAAAAGAAACAAAGAGGAAGGGGAGAACAAAAGCAAAGAATGTCACTCTAATCGATTTTTCCTTGCAGCAGAGACTCCTAACCAAATAATATGAGTAAATCAGCATTTTCTAAATAGCATCGTATAAAAATTTTATCAATTTTTCATTGCAGTACAGATATCAAAGCAATGTTTCAAGTACAGACTGGTCTGTCAAAGTTAATATCTTCTAACACAATATACTCAGCAGGCTATTTCATTTAGCTAATGCTCTATTTTTCACTTTAAAATAAAGGAACATGTGCTATGTGATATCAAGGCTGAGGACTAAAGTTTTAACTAATTGAAAAAATCATATAGTATCTGTCTAAATAAACAACATAAAATATCCTTTTTTAATATTTAGGCTTCACAGTGTTTTTCCTGATAAGTTATAATTATGACTAAAGGTAACTGCTTAGTGAAATTCTCTTCCCATCTCTTCCTAACCAAGAGATAGGTAGGAAGAAAGAAAACTCCTGAATTAAGTTTTAAGAGAAAGCTTAAAAAAGAGAGAGAAAGTTTCCAAACCCAATTCTTATAGTATTTAGCTGTAGGAGAGTTGTTAATGCAGTCTGACAAATATTTGCTGAGTATATACTATGTTTAAGTTTTTGTCACATACAAACGCTCCTGGACGTTAAGAAGTTGATAATATAGTACTCTTTTGTCATTGGACTTCGCAAATTGCCCTACCTTCCATTAACAGCAATTCTTATATTTATAGAGCATTGTAGCCAGTAAATTATAAGAGCTATGAACAGATATCGTCCATTGAATTTCACAAGAGTGTTATGTGAAAGTTGCCTGATGTAAATATTACAGTATCAACCTGAGCTTGAAAATAAATGTCATATTGCAAAATCACAAGTGTCTTATTTCTAGGAAATTGTTGTTAGTTGCCGTCGAGTTTTTCAACTCATACCGACCTTATGTGTAATGGAACAAAACGTTACCCAGTCCTGTGCCATCTTCATGATCATTAGTATGGCTGAATCCATTGTTTCTACTATTGTGTCCATCCATCTCATTGAGGGTTTTCTCCTTTTTTGCTGATCCTCTGCTTTATGAACCATGATGTCCTTTTGTAGTGATTGGTCTTTCCTGATGGCCTATCCAAAGTAAGGGAGGGGAAGTTTTGCCATCCTCAATTCTAGGAAATTAATACCTGAAAAAGGGAACCCATTATGCAAGCAGTGGCCTTTTAGTAAACTGTAAACATTTGAATTCTTCAGTTATGAATCCAAATCAAATATCTTGCCAACCCTAAAACTGAGCAATTATATATGGGAAAAGATGTGGCCAACTTGCTAGGGCAGATTTTGATCAAGTAAAAAAATGCCTTTTGCAAGCTTTTGTCAACTGAAAGCTCAAGATCTTCCCTTATGAAAAGCTCCAGACCAGTTTGCCCGGGATGGGCAAAGGTAAAATCTAAATGCTCACCTGCTGGAATAGAAGAGGCAGAGATGGTGAGCTTAATCAGGTAAAACTAGCAATTTCCAGAGCAAGGTATCCACTATTTGAGCTAGCACATGTTTCTGCAGGACCCTCATTGGCCAGACTACCTTTATGTATGGTTGGGGGAGAGGAAGGCAGTTGTTTTCTAGCTCCATGGCCCACTTAAGCATGTTTCAACCAGTCGTCTATACACAACAGAATCATCGTTGCTTCTGAAACCCCAATTTCGGCATTGCTAGTTTAAATGCAGTTGAGGGGAATCAGGGAGGCAGCTTATTCTCTCCTAATTTTTCTCTATTTATAGCCTCACTCAGTGACAGTTCTGATGCACAGGAGTGGGCTCTTACTCAACACATCTGCTCCCCATGTGTTGCTGAGTCACACATACTTTTTTAGTGATCAAAAGTAACAAATATTTATTTTGTCCTTGACAGTCCCACAGAGTCATTGCAGCAGAGGGAAAAACAAGTGAGATTCCATTCAGCTTTGCTCATAAGAACATCACCATTGGTACTTTTGACTCCACTACTAAACAGAGTTTTGGAAATCTTACAACATGTCCAAAGGAGAAAAAAGAAAACGATTAGGAAAGAATATGTATGAGGAAAGGTTAAAGGAATTGATAGGGGCCTAGAAATGGAATTGTGTAGAATGACCTTTCAGATCTCTCAGGCATATTTTATATATATATATATATATATATATATATATATATTTGTTGTTGTTGGCTGCCGTCAAGTTTGTTCCAACTCATAGGGATCCTATAGGACAGAGTAGAACTTCTCCATAAGGTTTCCAAGGAGTGGCTGGTGGATTTGAACTGCCAACTTTATGGTTAACAGCATGCTCTTAACCACTACACCACCAGGTCTCCATATATATATATGTATGTACATATATAGTTCTAGTTGAGTAGTATATATTATATACTATTTAAAAAATAACTTACAGCTGAGTTTTCTCTAAAGCAAATATCCGTAAGTCTGGGAGAAGCTTCAGTGGACATGTGATTTCCACCTCAAATGTAATCTCCATGTTGCTCATTAATTTTCATATGAGCCTGGAATGGAATCATGCCTATTATCTAAAGGTTATGGAGGGAGTTGTATTTTCCACTTGATGATGTCAGAGAGCAGCAGAGCAAAGCTAGAATTTTCAGTTCTTTTTTATAACTTTTTTTTTCTTCAGATTGGGAATTGCAACTTTGGACTTGCGTATCAAACCATGTACGACCTAGAGGATAAGGAGTGAAAATGAATAGGGAATCTCACATCATTTCTCTGAATCAGGCTCATTATTGAACTGTGTTTAAACCATCTTTGTAGTCTTCACAAAAGCCTTATAAATGAACGTCACCTTGGCTTGATTGACTGATCTTTGTTTCACACCCTTCTTCATAAAGTAGCCCAAAATAGCTGCCAGAAAACACTGCCAACCTGCTGAGTTTTAGCAGTCATCAAGTTTATATTGTCACAATTATTGTGAGTGAGTTATCATTAGGTTTATTTATTAACTATACAAGCTCCTGAAATAAAATTTCACAAATCATGCTGTAGCCATCTTATCTAGTCACAGCTTCTCTCTTGGAAAAGACAACACATCTCATCCACCATCATTAAGGATCACTGCTTAGAAAGAAATTTTATGAACTAAAATGACTGACTTCATATTGTAAGCGTGAATTCACCTTTTCTCTAAACTGGCTTATTTGGTCTCTTGATTGCATATGTGTGAAATCACATATATTCACAGGATAGGCTCTACAGAGCCTATAATGATTGCTTTCCTTATACAATCTTGTAATGGGCTTAGCATAGCTACACACATTTAAAAATCTTTCTATCAAGGTGGCCTAAATCAAAAAGAATGTTAGCTGACTTGAACATCAGCTGCTGTTTCGTGACCTTGATTGCGTTTAGATCACCTACATTCCCCTTGCTTCTGAAGAACCCACATTATGCTAATGACACTACTTCCCAAAATATCTAACCCTCTCACATCTAGTTAAACTACTGCTGTACCAAAAGCATAGATCACCCAAATGCTCAGGTACTTAAAGAAAATGCATCCTTTCCAATAAGTCATTTTAGCTTGCCACTGCAAGTGTTCATGCATAAAACATATAAACCCAGCTCAAGAATTTCCATGAAAATACGTGCCCCAGAATATTTTTCATGACTTTAAAATCGTGCATTTTAAATTGAAAAACCAATGTAATTTAGGAACATAGAATTTGTTAAAATATATGTAAATACTTTAAAGATTTATTTTTCTACATATGTTTTAACTAAAGCAATCTCTGTGTAATTAATTTTCAAAAAAAATTAATTAAGAATACAAAATTGTTTTCAGTTTTATGCATAAATCCTGACTTTCTGCTTAAATGTAAACTCTCTCTGGGATGGGAAATTCAATCTCAAAACCTAATCTGTTTTCTAGTCTTAAAAAACATCCAATAGCCCTCCAAATGCAAAGTACACACACATTTCAAAAGTTAACCTTCAGAGAATATAAATAGAATAGAGAGAAACACTTTGCTGTCTCATTGTGTGTGTGAAAGGCATAAATTGATTCAGAAATCTATTACACTTAATCTTTCTAAAACTAACACTCTGTGGTCTCTAAGGTTACTGAGATAGGATACCTTCATACTTTGACATGTTTTATCATATCTCAAAAGTGTCTTAAGGGCTCCAACATTATCTGATGTTCATCTAGGTTATTGGCCCATTCCATTCATGGCCAACCCAAGCTATTTCTTACTAGACAAGAAGTGATAAGAGCTCAATAGTATTCAAGCATCTTTTTCCAGTAATGTGAATATTCCAGTAGGCACGCAGTAGCAAATTTTTGAAAACTGGTAGTCTATTGTATTTTTTTTTTAAATGACTATTTTCAGAGATAGGCTTTCAGGTGAATGACTGAGAGCATGGTGTTATGTCTTTACAAGCTAACTACTTAGAAAGAAACATTTAACTCCAGTGAAAAGAGTGTCTTTAAATCCATATCAATTTAAGAAAAATAATGCGGACAGAAAAGTAATTGTGGGATGAATCTGAGTAATAAAGGCAGCCACTATGGATAACCCAGGTCTCAAATATTTTTCTCAAGAGTAGAATTTTGGCAGAATGCCCAGATTATGATTTCAACTTTCTATTTAATTTTACTTTCGTAAAGAGATCTAAAAATGATAACATATTGCCTTCTTTTCCCTAATGAAAATCCATACAATTATTTTTTTGTCTCAAATGAAATAAGATTCTGATAAATGGTGAAGGCCTGAAAAATCATGTGGAAGGAAAATTTGACGCCTTAATTTTATTACTGTTATGTGTCATGAAATTAAACTGGTAATAAAACCATTAGTAATCTGTGCCTTCATGGAGGGAGTGGAGAGAATTTATTGGAAAGACAATTCTCATCACGAAGTAGTTGTGTTGTTAATATTTCCTGAATGCCATGGAAACTTAGAAATAAAAAAAAAGAATCATTAAGATTTCTTTCCCAGAAAGTTTTGTTTTCAGTCATTAAAGCAATCCAGCTTCAATTATGATTCCACTATTGTTCTTAAAACTATACATTCTTCCTTTCAGAGAATGATGATTGCTGTCAGATATGAGTTCTGGAAGCCTGTTGCTATTATGGATAGAGAAGCATGTCTAACCGACTGAAAGAGTGAGGACATTGCAGTCAGCCATAGCATAGATTGAAGATATCAGTTTCTTGGGTTCAAAAGAACACATCATCTTGATGCTCACTGTGGGTGCTAGAAGCAAACCTCAGGGAGATGGAGACTTAAACTATCTTATAAGGAACAATAAGGAGTTTTTCCTTAGAGTCCACCTAAAATTGGAAAGTGGTGCTCCTAGAGAAAAGAATCTCATGCTATCATATCTGGTTAAAATAATAAAATGGTTTTAGGAGAAAAGAGAGTCAAGAGAAGTCTTTTATTAGGTTATTATAAGTGTTACAAAAATTGTGTATGTCTAGATTATTAAGCAATGACAGATACGTCTGGAGTAAAAGTATTACACACTATTATGCTATATCAGGTCTACAGGCAGTGTAATTATACATTGCATACCTAGCCAACTAGTCTTTTCCAATTTCTCTTATATGACATTCCGTTGAATTGTATTCAAGGATTAAAATAAATTTTTCAAAAGAAAGATTCAATAAGTTAAAGAGAATACACCCAATTGGTCAGGGAAGAATTATAAAAATGTGTAAATAAATAAAACATCTAGCAAATATAGTACAACTGACTGACCTACTGGTAATCCCTTATTTAGTAGTATAAGAGGTTATAGGTGGAAGAGAAGGAGAAGGAAAAAAAAAAAAAGAAGATACAGGAGGATGAGGTTTACAGAAGTACTTATTAAAGCTAATTAATTACATTTCAAATACCTATTCTATGGGAAAAGTAAATTTCCCAGTATTTTTTACTAATTCTATATTCAGACTCTGATTAAGGTTTAACCTTGAAATGGTTAGGTGATAAAAGGAAAAGAAAAGTAAAGAAGAAATTCAAAACTAAGGGAGGCTGATGCAAGTGTCCACAGAATTTTCATATTGAGACCCTAATTTAGTCAGAAATGTTAATCTTGTTTGGTTAAGAGTAGATTACTCCAGTCTAGTATCACAGATAAGGCCCACTCAAGGTCATACAGCTAGTAAATGCCACCCAAAGTCCACTCAAGGTCATACATCTAACAAATGTCAGAATTGAGATATATAGTACTGAAACTAAAAATCAATTAGGATTCCCTGATGGAAATCAAGTCTTCTTATGTATCTTGCAGTTTCATATAGAAAATGATTAATCATTATATATTGATTGACAAAAAAATACCTAGAAACTCCAGAGACACCGTTTGCTTTTCAAGGAAATTAAATAGTGATTTATCCCATAATCTCTAGCCAGATAACCTACTTCACTCTTATACATAAAATTTTGTTGTTTCTTTCCATGAGGCACTACTTCCAGATTATTGGTCCCCGTGCATCTAATATGCTCTGATGAAACCGGTCCTTGATAGCTACTCTTCACTTCTCCCACTGCATTTCACTTGCACAAAGCTGGAACCATATCAAGAAGCATTCACAGTGTTTCCAATAAGAGACTTTGTTTTTAAAGGTAGGAAGAGTCATAATTGCCCCTGAGTAGCTTTGTAACAAGTTGATCCGAAAAATGAACTACCTCTTTGTTAAGGTTTCACTATTTAAAAAATATATAAAAATATGTACCTTAAAATGATGGGAAAACAGTGGGATAGAGAAGAAAAAATATAGAAAATATACTAGTGCACTCCATGTGGTATCTATTCCTCAGTTATTTAAGATAGACAAAAAAAATTTATGAGTAGGGTTGCCAGATAAAATAGAGAACACACAATTAAATTTGAATTTCAGATAAGCAAATATTTCATGGTACACACTTATATTAAAGAATTATTTGTTATTTATCTGAAATTCAAATTTAACTGGACACAGCTGACTTGTTAAATCTGGCAAACTTATTCATGAGAAGAAAATGTAAAGTTCTCAAGAATGTAGTGGAGAGTATTCAAGGTAATTTGGATTTTATATTAGAAATCACAGATGTTAAGTGCATCATGCCCAATAGGTAATAACTTATTTAGGGAATAAACAACTTCAGTCTCTTTTAAAAATATTTATGTGTTTTATTTTATGCCTAAATATTCTCATTGAGCTAAAATAATTTACACAGCTAGAAAACATGAAAACATTCCCCATAGATATAATTCAAGCAAGTGTAAGTATCACCTGTCACTTGGCTGTTATGAAAATAAATTATAATTAAAACAAACTCAGATTAATTCAGTTTCTTTAAAATTCTCCACAAATACAGTGCAGGTATTTGGAAATGAAAACTAATTTGACTTCCATTATTCATAATTAGCATTTGTTAATAAGGCAATAACTTTTTCTTTTATTGTACTTCAGGTGAACGTTTACAGAACAAATAGTTTCTCATTAAACAGTCAGTACACATATTGTTTTATGACATTGGTTAACAATCCCACGACGTGAACCCTCTCCCTTCTCGACCTTGTTTTTTTTTTTTTTGGTGAAAATATACATAGTAAGGCAAAAACTTTTAAGCAAGCTCTAGCATCTTCACTTCCAAGAGTGAAAGAACTGACTTTATTAGATTTAAAACACAATTGTTTAGCTGAGGTAATTCGCCTAAAACGACCTAGAGTTACGAAATTTTGAAAAGAACTTGGGCACTATGGGTGATAATCTTCCTGAAGATAAAAAACTCTATTTTCTGTTCCCAAATATCTCACCTTAAATACCGTGACAATCTATTAACCCAAATTTCATAATAATTGAAACATTTTATCTTGTTTTTGTATAAAAATTAACATGTAATAGACAGGGAAAATATAATCTGCTCTTTCAATTCTGCAAGTGCATAAAAAGTTCTTCTATACCTTCATAGAATGAAACTAAATAGAATCAGAGTCATCTTCTGCCTAATGTATGGTTAGAAATTAATTTTAGGTTTACATTTACCTTGGGCAAAGGAAACTTTACTTAACTACACTGTGTTACTCTATTGGATTGTCACAGACTTTCCTCATCTCTCTAATTGTTCTATTCACAGCATTCAGGGAACCCTGTTCACTGTTTCTGTTGTTCAGACGTGTCATTCTTCTTCTGTGGTCTTGTTCAAAGGCTCCAAAAATCCCCTTCATTAATACAGATTCTGATGACCAAGAAACAGAAAATAAAAAAAGCTAATTTTTCCACTCCTATTTTTTTTTCTCACTGATACATGTTTACCATACAGTAAAACCACTCTGGGATTAGTGCTTGTATTTTAGCACTTTTCTATCAGCACTTGCATTAAATGAGCCATAAATGCTTCATGAAAATAGGTGGTGACTTTTGAGACTTTATATAACAGCTTTCTTTTATATGTTAAACCATGAAAGTTCTCTTCATTTGAGATACCTTGAAATCAGGGACAGTACCATTTTGAAATAATTCTATCTACCCTATAGAAGATGTCTGTGTGGCATAATAAACAGTAGGGTATATAATTTGGTTAAAAACTGCTAAGCACAATATATGAGAGTTCACAGAGACTTAGAGCTAAACTGCCTACTGGTACTTCTACTTGATTTAAACTGATAGCAGTTGCTCTCTGTCCTAAACTAAGTGAATGCCCATGTTGTTGATGCATAGTTTCAGAAAAGCTACAAAAATTACACTCGTAAAGTTCTGTGTCAGTAAATTATAAAATCTAGAAATTGAGATGGAAGTCAAATACATTGAGTTTTACATTGGCCAGAAGATAAAATGAAGGTTGGCTTTTTTGCAAGTGAGAGTTTATAAAAAAAAGGAGTGGGGGGATAATTTTAGGCTTTCAGGTGAAATCCTACAATATCCTATTGCATTTAAAAAATAGATGGAATTAATTTCCCTTTGCTATTAATTTTTTCAGGTATGTTGTATCAAATATCTTCCCAAAAGTTAAAGTTCACAGCTATCCCCAAGTACTATCGTGGATATCAAAGGCTCTGAAGAATCCATTGGTTCATATGGTACAAACAAGTCAGCGTGCATTTTAGAAAGCTCACTGTAGTTCACACATCAAAACTAACAATCTAATAACAATTTACTAAGACAACTAAATACTGATATTTTTACATTCATTGTACAATTTAATCTTCGTGATAGCTGAAGCTAATAGATACTGTTAAATATCTACATTTTATATATCAAAAAATGGATAGTGAGAAAGGATAAGTAATTTGTCTAAAATTATATTTCCTAAGAATATCAGGACTGAGATTTCAATCCAGAGTCTGCATTTTTAGACACTATGCCTGACTGAATCTCAAAAGCCTTTGCTAGCTGGTGACATCATAGAAAAAACTCCAGGAATCAGTCTCTCTACTGAAATAACTATTGAGCCCCTCCCCACAAAAAGTCAAAATCAGTTATTTTGGAACTATGAAGTTAAGCTGAACTCTTGCAGCATCAGGGAAGTGTGCTTGATGAAGATACAGAAAAATTTTTGTCAATTTTGGCATTTTGCTTAGCAGCTACCATCCCTCACCCTAGCCCCATGGCAAACAGCTTTGGGGGCAACAGCCTGCATTTCTGGTGTGGCTTGCTGGTGCAAATGTGGGCAGTAAGGACCTTGTCCTCCAAAAATCAGGGTTGTGTTTTGTGATCTAACTGGTAATTCACTTAAGGACCAGCAGCTGGTAATTCACTTAAGGACCAGCACAGAGACCGGCCATGTTTCAACCCTACTGGGTTGAAGCAGCTTCCCAGGAAAATCTATCAAAAGAGTTTAAAGAGATAGAACACCTTTTTTGTTTCTTTTATTATTGGATTGAGGCATTTAAGAAAATGCTTGTCAAATTTCTGATTGACAATGTCGATAACAAAACAAAGATTCTGGTAACCACACAAGATAAAGAATATAGTCTTTGAAGAAAAAATAGTTTGAACAAGCCACTAAAAAAATGGATGTCTGCAGACCTCAACAACCAAAAACAGTAAACGGTAGAGAGGTGGGGGAAGGAGAATCTGTTTTTCCATAGTTACCACATTACAATATTCAAAATGTCCATGTCTCAACAAACTATTACAGTGCATACTAAGAAAGAGACAAGTATGGCCCATTAACAGGACAAAAAGAAATAAACCATCCCTGAATAAGTTCAGAAATTGAAATTTAGTAGAATAAGAATTAAAATTAATGATCTTTGAACTCAAAATCTGGACCCTTCATGGTGTAGTGGTTAAGCACTCAGTTGTTAACTGAAAGGTCAACAGTTCGAACCCACCAGCCAGTCTGTGGGAGAAAGATGTGGCAGTCTGCTCCTATATAGATTTACAGCCTTAGAAACCCTATAGGGTAGTTCTACTCTGTCCTGTAAGGTTGCTATGAGACAGAATCGACTTGACGGCAATGGGTTTAGTTTTTTTTTTAAGCTCAAAATGCTGAAGGATCCATGAACAAAGAACTAAAGGCAATCAGAAGAATAGTTTATGAAGAGGTAGGAAATATTAATAAAAAATATAAATGATACAAAGGAATCAAACAGAAATTTGGGAGCTTGAAATTATAATAGCTGAAATGAAAAATTTACTAGAGAGGTTCAACAGCTAATATTAGCAGGCAGAAAAAAAGAATCAGCAACTTAAAGATGTTGTTGTTGTGCACTATTGAGTCAATTCTGACACATAGTAAACCTATATGAGAGAGTAGAACTGCCCTATATGGTTTCCTATGCTGTAATCTTTACAGAAGCAGATCTCCAGGTCTTTTCTCCCGCAGAGAAGCTGGTGGATTCAAACTGCCGACATTTCGTTTAGCAGTCAAGCACTTAACCATTGCACCACTAGGGCTCCTTAACTTGAAGATAGGAAAATTGAAATTATCCAGGCTGAGGAACAGAAAGAAAAAATAATGAAGAAAACTGAACAGATCCTAGGTGTCATATAGGACACCATCAAGAAGACCAACATAGAGTCTGTACAAATAGTAACAAAAAGAGAGCTTGGGTGGCTGTACTAGTATCAGACAAAACACATGTTAAATAAAAAATGTCATGAGAGACAAAGAAAGGCATTATGTGTTGATAAAAGTGTCAATTCATCAAGAATATATAAAAAGTATAAACATATGTATACTAAACAACAAAACCCCAAAATATATGTAGCTAAAACTGACAAAATTAAAGGGAGAAATACAGTTCTGCAATAGTAGTTGAAGACTTCAGTGCCTCACTTGCAATAATTGATAGAATATCCAGACAGAGATATGATTTTGGCTTATTTTATAAAGATATAGAATTAAGCCATCAAAGAGCAGGACAAAGTCACATTCTTATAAATATAGTACGGCTGAAATTGTCCTAAAGTCAACAGAAGAGAAAAACAGCACATTGCTGATGTTCATGTTAATTCTGTTCTAATTTCCAAAGCTATTAATTTTAGTTGTTAATAACTCTTTGATTGAAGATTCTAGTCAAATAAAAGTTACAATGTTTCCCTTACCTATGTACTCAACATTGCTTAACAAAAAACAAAGATGTTAATCTGAGACCAGTATTGCAAATGGAAAATTAATCATGAATTTGCAATATTTTCTTCCCATTTAAAAATTAAAAAAAAAACAAAAAACTTTTTATGGCTCTGGACATTGACTAGTAGTCATATATATTATATAACAAGGTAGCTAATATCTTAGATTTCCTTTCATTTCATTTTCCATTTCACCTTAGTACATAATTAATTTCCTTACTATGGGATAAGGAAAATATCAATACAATAGGTTTGAATTATGGACAATAATTTCCAATTTTCCCTGTTTTATTTTTCACCAAACCAGGACACCTTGTTATAATAAGTGTTTTAATTCAGATGATGTAGGAGAAACCAGAAATTATACATTTCTAATAATTTCCTTGGTATTGCCAATGCACTTAGGCCATGTATCATACTTTGAATAACAAGGCTGTAGAACCATTAAAGAAATATTCAATTTTTATTTCATTAAATTTGTACTGATTGCAATGATTATACAGCCATATAATATTAACCCCAACAATACACACACACACACACACACACACACACACACACACACAAAATCACACAGAGGAAACACCCACAGAAATAGGATAACTAGAGTTTTTAAAACCCCATTTTTTTTCCCTTTGAACATGTTTTGCATATTCTAGCTGTACAAAAAACTACCTTGGTAGTTGAGCTAACACATTCTTAACTATAATATTTCCTTGCATCTTGCTCATTTATTTATTTCTCATATTTTCAGTGTCCACAAGTACTCTTGGCAGCTTAGCAAGAGCTCATCTCTCATTTCACAGCCATATGCTGCTTAAGTTACAACAAAGCCCTTTTACACAAATGGAAATATGAACAATCTTAAAAGCTTCTCCTTGGAGCTCTGATCAAAAAGTGCAGCTTTTTGGGATCATGTTCAACCTAGCTTTGAAGAACATTTACCTGATTTTCTGTCATGTAGTCATTGAGCTTTGTCACAATGTTATCCATAAAAGATCAACTATCCAAGAGATGACTTACTTATCCAAGGAAAATTTACTGGAAGTCACAGTTTAACAATTCACTTGAAGAAAATTATGCTCCTTAGAAAGCATATTTATTTATAGCTACCTGTATGTATAAGTACAGTTACATACGTATAAAATAAGTTTTCAAATAGGGAGTTTAAAAGCAGGGTGCAAAACATCAACTGTTAGTAACAGAAATGTTTAACAGAAGCATTTAATAGCCTTTTACACTTTCAAAATAGTATTTCTTTGTATGTAACTAATATAACAATATGCTTAACTGGAGGCAGCAGTGGCATAATGGTTAAGATACTTGGGAATCAGACGGCTTTAGTCTGAATCCCAGTTCTACCCTTCAATAGCTATGTGACCTAGGACACTTTACTTAATCATTTTGTGTCTTGTTTTTTTTACAATTACTTCTGCTTCAAAAATTTGAATTAGTCAGATTTTCTGCTTAGCAAACAACCATGAAATCTCAGAGGAATAGAAAAGTAAGCATTAATTTCACAGTCACAGTTCTGTGGGTTTGCCAGTTGGCCTGGGGGCTCTGCCGTGGATTAAGTTTAGGCCAGTTCAGTGTGCCTTGTTCTGGAGCCTAGGTTGGAGGATCAATGGCTAGCTCAGGACATGTTTTCCTCATGGTAGCATTCTAAAGCTTCCAGAGGGGTGATTAGTAAAATGTCTTAAGACCTAGAGTCTAAACAATGTCACTTCAGCTCACATTTCAATGACCGGAAGAAATCACACGCCAGGTTCAACATCAACCACATGGGGAAGGAAACTTTTCCCACAAAGGTGGGGAGGGGAGAAGCAGTGACTGTTATTTGTACAATAATCTAATTTTCTCCATGTTTCCTGTGAGGATTTTAAAGAAAACAATGCACTTCAGAAGCTTATAGACAGACGTATAAGTACTCAGCAAATACTTAGAAAAGAATGATATGTAAATTTACACAGAGGCAAAGGCTAGTTGATAGACACAGCTTGACCACATTTCATAGCTTCCATTGGCTTTAGGTGCAGCCATTTGTCTGAGTTCTGGACAATGGAATGTGGATATATCTGATATACCTCATCTCAGCCTGGCTCACAAAAATATTCCAGACAATTCTCCATGCTCTCTTTATCTTATCTTCAGGCATGAAGCAGAGGATCTAGAGGAAGACCTAGATATGCTAGGCCATTTTGTACAATATAATTTTCTGTGATGATAGAAATGTCCTATATCTGCACTCTCCAATATGTAGCTGCCCTGGTGGCTAAATGGTTAAGTGTTCGGTTGCTAACTGAAAGGTCAGGGGTTAGAACCAATCAGCTGCGCTATGGGAGAAAAGACCTGGTGAACTATTCCCGTAAAGATTACAGCCTAGGAAACACTATGGGGCAGTTCTATTCTGTCCTATACAGTTGCTGTAAGTTAGAATCAACTCAATGACACAAAACAACAAAAGACAAATGTGGCAATTCAGCCCTTGAACTGTGGTTACATAATTGAGGAGCTGAATTTTAAACTTTAATTCATTTAAATTTAATAGCCACATGTGACTAATAACTATTACATTAAAGTATGCAATTCTAGATAATGTCAAAGACACTATATAGAAGGAGCCTAGGTCCCTGAAACATTGCCTGCAAGGCTGCATGTCAATCATCTGATTAAGCTTTGACACAATCTAGCAACAAACCTTTATTTTGTTAAACCACTGAGATTTGTAGGTTGCTTAGTAGAGCAGTTAGCTTATTCTGCCAACAAAGGCTACCTATATAGATACAGAGATCTATATCTCATCACACAAAGCAGGGTTTGATTGCTGGCATCACAATTTACTAACAGCATGACACTGTGCAAGGTACTTAACCTGTCCCTTAGTTTATTAAATAGGGATATTACCAGGACGTACCTCATGGGGTTGTGTGAAGATTAGATGTTATGGCAATTAATGTTCTTAGAATAGTACCTGAAACACCATAAGAGCTTAATAAATGGCAGCTATAATTATTGGTGTAGCTGTTGTTGTTTCATTACCAGTGGTAGTCCTAGTGAAATAGCTGAAAATATGCAGTTCATGAGAGTCATCCTAAAATCCCTCCCTACCTAAACAAAAGAATGCTCCTTAGAAGCAAGGGTGCTGAGACTTCAGGAGGGATCAGTCCTTGGAGAAGGACATCATGCTTGGTAAAGTAGAGGGTCAGTGAAAAAAAAGGAAGACCCACAACGAGACGGATTGACATAGTGGCTGCAACAATGGGCTCAAGCATAACAACAATCATGAGGATGGCACCGGATTGGATAGTGTTTTGTTCTATTGTACATAGGGTTGCTATTAGTCAGAACCGACTCGATGGCACCTACAAAAACAACAACCTAAAAGAAATATTTATAACAAATTTTTATATAAGAACGAATAAATTTATATAAATGAAATTTTGATAAGATAAATTACAGAAGTATAAAGCCACATTTCAGAATTATGTCTGAGACTTTAGTAAGCTACATAGAAACACGCAAATGAAAGAAACTCCAAGCTATGTTATAAAAATGATTAAAAGGAGGGAGTGACTTAAAGAGACATACTAATTAATAATAATTAAATTTAAAGTTATAATGGAAAAACCACTCAAGAAGAAATAATTTAGCATGAAAATTGAAAAGAGATGTGTTTGGTTCAAGAATGGTTCTCTACTAACCCCACTATCTCACCTTGACTATGGTTTACTTGGGATCTTCAGCATCAGGGAAAATACAAGTATGTGTAGGTGCACATGCATTTGCTGAGAAAAGAAGGAATGAATGTGAAGATGGAGTGGGTAGTTTATGACAGGACACTTACCCTAAATCAAATGTAAATTATATTATTGCAGAAGTATGAAATTTCCATAATAATTTAACAAATTACCACCAGTCAAATTTCTTCTGCACTTTGGAGATACATTCATCGATTTAGAAATGCCTTATTTCATCTAATTAAAGCAAAGCTTAATATATGTTGTGATAGAAATTTATAGCATCAAACAATAAAATCTAAAATCATATTTATTACATTTTAAAGCTAGTGACCTATTTCTAGGCAGGGAGAGAACAACTTATTCCAAGGAATACTTCCTTCAATTTCAACCACATTGTTAAAACTTGAAGAGTCGTCAGGAATTTCTGTCTTATGATGATGTGTAATCTCGAGTAAGGTATTTCATATTTTGGTTTATTTATATACGCATCAACAACCAATACTTTTTAAGACTTGCTGTTAAGTACTCGTTTACCAATTTTTGAAATCAAACTCACCTAAACATTATAGAAACAAAGACAAAAATGCCTTTTTATCCATAAATTTTAAAAACTTAGTTTCTTTGTGTGTGTGTGTGTGAGCCCATTCCTCAACATAAAAAAGCAATTGGAAATCATCATCTCCCTTAGATCGTCTTATCTTGTCTCATGGCTTTAAACACAATCAATATGCCATAACTTCCAAATTTATATTGCCATCCTTGACTACGTTAGTCAGCTTTGCTGAGATAACAAATAACTGTAATATCTTCTGTGGCTCAGTAACAAACATTTATTTCTTTTGCACATTATTTAAATGCTCCAGATCTGATGGGTTTGGCTGGGAGCATGTGCCATGTGTCTTCTTATCTCAGATTCCAGGTGTGAGGTAGAGACACCTGCTGGGATATGCCACTCTCTGAGTGGGAGACGAGAAAGGCACCAAACTAAACCATGCAAGCACATGTAAAACGTTTGCTCAGACATGGCAAATGTCAAGTCTGTTCAGATCTTATTGGCCAAAGACATTCATGTGGCTGAACCCAAAGTCATGGAGTGGGAAGAATTTTTTGCCTATAGAAAAATATAGCAAGGGTGAGGATGGAATAAATATTTGTGAACACACTATCCTCTTTCTTAACTCCAGATTCATATGTACCCCAGAGCTACTTGATAACTCAGTTGTGTAATAAACATCTCAACCTTACTATGTCCAAAACGGAACACTTGATTTCTAGGGCCTTCTCCAAATCGCAATCCCTTGATCTGTCATTCCATTCCCAATAAGTGGATGATCATCCAGTCTCTATTTCCTACCACCACTCCGTAGCATCCTGTCCTATTAACTCTTTCCTTTCAGTGAGGACCAGTATTTACAAACCTAAATCTGGGCATTAGGTGTGCTTATTCCCCTGGGGGAAAGTAGTATTTTTATTTATATTTTAACGTTTTATGTTACAAAAATGTTGCATATATAGAAAATGAAGTGATGGTATAATGACTCCCATGTACCCAGCTTCAATAATGATCAAATGTATAGCTGATCATGTTTCATCTCTACCTCACCTGCTTCTCTTACTCCCACCCACTGGCAAATCCCAGATATCATATTATTACAGTTTTTAGAGCAGTATTTTAAAATCATCAGACAAATTAATTTAGTTCCTTGTTTTAAATCCTATAACAGTTAGAATAAAATCCAATTTCCCTGATACCTATATATCAGCCCACACTACCTGTCTATGTTGCCATCACTCTCACCTAGTAGAATTTCTTGCAACTAGTGTTCTCTTTGCCTCCAATGGTCTCTGACAATATCTTCACAAGGATATTTCCTTCTTGTTATTTAGGCTTAACTTAAATGCTGACATTTCAGAGGGACATTCTCTGACCATCGCTCTGAAGTAAACACCCAAGCATTCTATCAGAAAATCTTTGTCTTAGTTACCTAGTGCTACTATAATAGAAACACCGCAAGTGGATGGCTTTAACCAAGAAAAATTTATTCTCTCACAGTTTAGGAGGCTAGAAATCCAAATTCAGGGCAGCAGCTCCAGGGGAAGTCCTTCTCTCTCTGTTGGCTCTGTAGGAAGGTCCTTGTCATCAATCTTCCCTTGGTCTAGGAGCTTCTCTGTACAGGAACCCTGGGTCTAAAAGGTGAGCTCTGCTCCCGGTGCTGCTTTCTTGGTGGTATGAGGTCCCCCTGTCTCTCTGCTCACTTCTCTCTTTTATATCTCAAAAGCGATTGGTTTAAGACACAACCTAATCTCGTAGATTGAGTACTGCCTCATTAAAGTAACTGCCACTAATCCCACCTCATTAACATCATAGAGGTAAGATTTACAACACATAAAAAAATCACATCAGATGACAAAATGGTGGACAATCATACAATATTGGGAATCACGGCCTAGCCAAACTGACACACATTTTGGGGGGGACTCAATTCAATCCATGACAATCTTGTTTTATTTTTTTCATAGAATTTATCATGATATGAGCTGTCTTTTAGCTTATTATAATCTGTTTCTCTCTGCTAGTATGTGAGCTTCTTGAGAGACAGACTGGTGTCTTTTACTACTACATCTCCATGGGTAGAACAGTCTCTTTTAAGAGTATGTGCTCAATTAATATTTGTTAAATGAATATTTTTGGTTGAATAGAATAGTGAGCTTTCTCCTATTTGGACTAAATCCCTAGTATTTTCATCTGAGGAGTTCAAGCAGATTCATTAAATAGTATGATTTGCATTTCTTACTACACATCCCTAACATTCAGAGTTATTGAAGACAGTTGCCATGGAGTTCACTCTGATTTGTGGCGACCTCATGTATATCAGAGTAGAATTGTGTTTCATAGGGTTTTCAATGGCTGATTTTTCACAAGTTGATCACCAGGGCTTTCTTCAAGACACCTCTGGGTGGACTCAAACCGCCAACCTGTAGATTAGCAGTCAAGTGCATTAACCGTTTGCACCACCCAGAAACTCCTAGTAAAGATTACTTTAGTGCCTTGTTTTAAATCCTACAACACTATAAAATCTGATTTCCCTAGTACCTATATATCAGCCCACACCCACCTCTCTACTGGCAGCCAAGCTCTTAACCACTGCACCGCCAGGGCTCCTTATTAAAGAGAAGCACCACAGAAATAGAGAAATGCTGCCTTGCCATATGCTTTTGTAAGATTAAATACAGTGATATCCTTGTGTCTTATTTAAGTGAAGAATGAAGTGTAAGAGTTGAATTAGGGAATGCACAGCACACTGAAGAACCAGAAAAAGCAGATCTAGAATGCCTCTTGTGACATGAGTTAAGAGAGCCTGAAAATAAGAATGAAAGAGCAAAAGTTTCCTTTTTATTTTGTTTTTGAGGTATCTAGACATAAATTCACTTCTATCATATCCAAGAACTTTCTACGGACTTTTTATTTGTCAACATATTTCTCAACATAAAACCACAGGGAATCATTATGTCTATCTAATCCTTGACCAGATTTGAAGCGGAATGGACTAGATATTAAATAAAAGATATAAGCAGAAAGCAGCACACAAGAAGAGCTTGTAATCAAAAGTTGTGTCACCAACCCTTACATTTGAGTGTGACATTGGTTGCGGGGTGGGGGTGAGTGGACTCTGTTAACTTTCCTATAATGTCTATACAAATAATACATGATGTGTCAGTGTGCCACCTATGCAAATGCAGCCACCTTCCCCAGCTTCCCACTTGACTGTCGCCTCTAAGCATCTTGATTAGAAAAATTTAGGAGCTGCCACAGGCTAAAAGCATTTTATAATCCCCAAAATCATTACCCGAAAAAGATTTTACATAGTAACAAGTTTCTTTCTACTCATCTGATAGTGAGAACTTTCCTCAAATCATTTTCAAGTGGATAAACTTTTCTTTGTGGCATCAAACCATGAGACTAAAGAGATTTGAGACTTACTCTTGCAGATAAACTTGTTATTTGCCACCAAGCCAATTCCAACTCATGGCGACCTGATGTGTAACACAGTAGAACAACTCCATAGTGTTTTCTTGGCTATAATCTTAACAGAAGCAGATCACCAGGTCTATTTTTCCCTGGTATTGCTGCATGGGTTCAAACTGTCAATCTTTAGGTTACCAGTCTAGGGCAAGCCATTTGCACCATGCAGGGACTTAGCACATTTAACAGACAGCAAGGAAAAACTTGTTAGGGTGATGCCTTTTACTAGTTTCCTCATATTTCTCTATTTTATGTTTTATACACAGCAATACCTGCTGTCTCAGTCATCCAGTGCTGCTCTAACAGAAATACCACAAATGGATGGCTTTACAAAGAGAAGTTTATTTATTCTCTCACAGTCCAGTAAGCTGCAAGTCTAAATTCAGGGCATCAGCTCCAGGAGAAGGCTTTCTCTCTCTGTCGGCTCTGGAGAAAGGTCTGTGTCATCACTCTTCCCTTGGTCTGGAAGGTCCTTGTGATGTATTAGTCTTCCCTTGGTCTGGGAGCATCTCAGCGCAGGAACCTCAGGTCCAAAGGACGCACTCTGCTCACGTCACTGCTTTCTTTGGTATGAGGTTCCCATGTGTCTCTGCTCGCTTCTCTCTTTTATAACTCAAAAGAGATTGGATTAAGACACTATCTAATCTTGTAAACCTCATCAGCATAACCTCATCACAGTGATAGAATTTACAACACATAAGGAGATCACATATAACCTCATCATAGTGATAGAGTTTATAACACATAAGGAAATCACATCAGATTACACAATCATATAATACTGGGCATCATGACCTAGACAAGTTGCTACACACATTTTTGGGGGGACACAATTCAATCCATGACGCCTGCTAAAGCCAAAATCTGTGTAAGATGGAAACCTGTCAGAAAAGGAAAACTAAAATATTTTACTCTAAAATGAGTGATAGAAAAGTGGTAAGACCACACTCTGTCAAAGGCAGAAAACTTTCGAGACCTGGAAAAGCATGGCAGTCCTGAGATGGTCTCTAAATTCAGGTGGAATATACTCAAGGTCATACTTTGGCTCTCATGGACTTGTTTAATTTCCTTCAACTTTAACTTGAACTTGTGGAAGAACAATTGATGGTCTGTTCTGCAGTCAGCCCTTGGCTTTGTTCTGATTGATGATATTGAACTTCTCCATCATCTCTTTCCACAGATGTAGTTGATTTGACTTCTGTGTTTTTTTTTTTTTTTTTTTATTAGTTTTGTTTCCTTTTCCCTCTTTTTCCCTTTTGTCTTTCTTCATTGCTCAATTTCTCTTTTTTTTTTTTGGAAGTAGATCACCAAGTCCTTCTTCCTAGCCTGCCTTAGTCTGGAAGCTCCCCTGAAAACTGTCCACCATGGATGACCCTGCTAGTATTTGAAATACTTATGGGAAAGTTTCTAGCATCACAGCAACTCACAAGTTACCGTGGTGAATTCCATGTTAAGAAGAGAAATCCATCATTGTGTTTACAAGACTAGTGTAGTATGTACATTACTGTCAAACTCAGTTGTGGAAAAATTGCAGTTATCTTTATTTTTCTGTAATTCAACTTAGTTTCCATCTTAAACCCCACTCTGCCTAGAAGAAAACATGCTTTTGCCAATATCACTTAAGAAATTCAACTGTTTTTACTCTAGGCTTGGCACATGAAAAACCTATTTAACCATTTTACTTCTTTTCTACTCTGCCAAGAAGGCTGTTGGTGGTGGTGGTGGTTTTGAATCCTACCCATGGCCACACTATAGGCCAGGCCTTCCAAGGCGCCTCTAGGTGAGTTCGAACCCCTAAACTTTCAGTTAGTAGTCAAGCATTTAATCATTTGCACCAACCAGGGAATCTTGTAAAAGGTAAGAATGTTAAGTCTTTGCCTTTGTTCTGATGTTCTCTTGAGAGTGACTTCCTCTAAAACAACATATGCTTCTTGGATAGCTGACTGGAATGAGGAGGAAAAGTGCTTCAGTAGACAAGTAGACTTAATATTTAATACTTGAAAACATTTCATATTAATTCTCAATAATAGGCTAGTTTCTGAACTTAAGCATTTAATTAATGGTAGCTTAGTAAAGTGGTAAGTTATAGTCCTTATATTACTTGCCTATAAAACCTCTTATAAAGATGTAGTTTGAGTTCGCTTCTTACAGGATTTTCCATTTGTTTATATGAAAAATAACATCTACAATTTAAAATCTGTCATATCTAAAACTCATACTATAATGGACCACAACTACCACCGCCTCCACCAGACTGAACCCAGTACAACTAGATGGTGTCTGGCTACCATCACTGACTGCTCTGACTGGGATCACAACAGAGGGTCCCAGACAGAGCTGGAGATAAATGTAGAACAAAATTCTAACTCTTAAAAAAAAAAAAGACCAGACTTACTGGCCTGACAGAGACTGGAGAAACCCTGAGAGTATGGCCCCCGTACGCCCTTTTAGCTCAGAAATGAAGTCACTCCTGAGGTTCATTGTTTAGCCAAAGACCAGACAGCCCCACAGAACAGAGTGAGACTAATGGGGCACAACAGTTCAAGGACAACGACTAGAAGGCAGGAGGGGACAGGAAATCTGGTAATAGGGAACCTAAGGTTGAGAAGCGAGAGTGTTGACATGTCGCGGGGTTGTTAACCATTGTCATGAAACAATATGTGTACTAACTGTTTAATGAGAAACTATTTGCTCTGTAAACCTTCATCTAAAGTACAATAAAAAAAATTAAATTAAATTAAAAAACATTTTGACATTAAACATTTAAACAGTAAAAAATAAATAAAATTCATGCTATAATAATATAATAGTAAATGTTGCCTTATTGAAATGTGCTCTTAAATACAACAGATGTGTTTAATTTGCAGACTGGGAAGTGTTTGAGAGCTCAGATGAGGAAACATTATTTTTTCCAAGATTTTAGTGATATTTATTCATGAATAACCACTTGTTCAAATATTTTTAAGTGAAACTGAGAATTATCCAGTATACTGCAGCCAAGGCATTATAAAAGCTGTTTCATACCAGTTACAGTTTTATAGACAAGCTAGCACAAGCCATTGTGTTCCTTGCCATACAAAACTCAAAAATTCAAGACAAAATCATCTTTTGATTTTATAATAAATGTAGTCTATTAGAATACTGTTGATTTAGAATTTTCAAGGTGGCTTTCTGTCTCAAACTCATTCAACTCTCACATGTAACTCTGATGTATGTACAGTGATGTATTTTCATTCCGATTCAAGTGATAAGCACTTAGACTCAAAAGAGGTAAATTATTTGCTTGAGGTCATGATTCTCAGGTATTCAAAAGTGGAGTTAGAACTAGATGTTCTGAATGATAATACAAGTGGTTTTTCTACTTAGTATCCCCCTTACAATTACAGTAGCAAAATTTGGATGAGAATCTTAACTTTACTTCGAGATAGATTCTACATATTAGCAGCACAATTTAATTAAGCACTCTCATTAAAGCTGTGATGGGGATCATAGATTGCAGATTGCTAAGGCCTCAATAGATTGCTTTATTTTCTGAGTAGCATGCTATTCTAGAATATTTTAAAAGAGAGTTTATTTTTAATAACACTTCCACAATCTTATTTATATTACTAAAATGCTTACTAAAATTTTTTCTGATATTTTGCAAAGGTAAACGTATACCTAGTTCTTTCTGAAATACCATAAATCCTTAGTTGAATCATGATTAATGAGGATTTATTGTATACCAACATATGAGTCTCCTATATATGATGCTTATTCTTTTTAATTGGATTGCATGACTCAACGATGAATAATAGAAACTATCATGAATTGCATGCTAACATGATAGAGATCCAAGTGACTATTTTGTCCATACAGATCTTCAAAGATATGAGCAAATACAGAATTCATTACAGCAGTTATTCAAATAAAACTAAAGGAGGAGGAAAAAAAAAGATCAGTTCGATTTCTATAAGCGAGATATTGGAATTACTTGAAACAGGCTTGTGGTAGCTATTCTCTAAGGAAAATTGTTGTTAACTCAGTAGAATCAAGTCCTGAGATGGAAGGCGAGAAAAACAAACCAATCAAGGCTAATGGATCCTGATGAACTCAGATTAAACACAGAGATTGGTCTGGCTTAAATATACTCAAGGGAACAGTCCTTCAGATAAGAGTATTAATTTTCACTCTGGGTCAATAGGATGAAGAGTGTGTGGTTAAAAATCAAATATTGCAAATGTATACAGTTTGAGTCAGGATGCCTGTTGTGAGAAAAACTTGACAATCAGAAGAAACCCTGAGAGTATGAATAATTATAATGAATACAGTCAAGTAAAAAATTTTTCAAAAGAATTATCACAGTTTTTGTCCACTACTTACCAACATGTTTATGTATATGTGCATTTATTTATTTTATAATATTGTGTCATTGCCAAGGTTTCCAGCAGGAAAAGAAGGTTGAAAAACATTATGTTCAATCTGTAATCATGAAACAAAATTGGAGAAAATATAAGAAGTATATTTTGTCAATAGCAGTCAAAAGTAAATTACTTGTAGTTAGTTTTGCAGTGCTCATGATTGTGTGGTGGGGTTATGAATGCTTTTTATTTTCTTCTTTGAGCTAATCGATGGTATCCAAATTTTGTACTCTTGGCATGTAGTGCTTTTGCAGTCAGAAAATCCACAATATTTGTTATTGTTTTATTACCCCTAATAATGTTCCCAAAGTAACCCTGGAGCCCTGGTGGCACAGTGGTTAAGAGCTATGAGTGCTAATGAAAAGGTCAGCAGTTCAAATCCAACCGCTGCTCCTTGGAAACCTTACGGGGCAGTTCTACTCTGTACTATAGGGTCTCCATGAGTTGGAATTGACTAAATGACAGTGGTTTTTTTGGTTTAAAGTAACTAGTATTAGGGGTATTTTTTTTAACAGTGATGCAATATTTAAACTTAATATATAACCCAAATTCTAATTTCCTTAATTCTTTCAACAATAAATTTATAGCTGCTTTATTTTATTTTATTTTTATTGTACATCAGGCGAAGGCTTACAGAACAAATAGTTTCTCATGAAACAGTAGTACACATATTGTTTTATGACACTGGTTAACAACCCCACAACATGTCAACC
>NW_004443979.1:15270474-15271653 GCF_000243295.1 Trichechus manatus latirostris
TAAGAGTTCCCATCTCCCCGCAGCCCCTCCAACATATGTTCTTTCCAGTGTTTCTGATTCTTGCCAGTAATGCTGGGGTGAGATGGTATCTCATTGTGGTTTTAGTTTCTCTAATGGCTAGTGATCGCGAGCATTTCCTCTTGTGTCAGTTGGCTATTTGAATGTCTTCTTTGGTGAACTGTATGTTCATTTCCTTTGCCCATTTTTTAATAGGATTATTTGTCTTTTTGTTGTAGAGGTGTTGGATTTTCTTGTAGATTATTGAGATTAGACCTTTCTGTGACTTGTACTGTCCCAAAAATTTTTCCCAGTTTGTAGGTTCTCTTTTTACTCTTTTGGTGAAGTCTTTTGAAGAGCATAGGTGTTTGAATTTTAGAAGATCCCATTTATCTAGCTTATCTGTTGGGGTTTGTGCGTAGATGGTTATGGCTTGTATCCTGTTAATGCCATGTATGAAGGCCTGAAGTGTTGGTCCTATTTTTCCTTTTATGAACTTTATAGTTTTGGGCTTTATATTTAGGTCTTTGATTCATTTTGGATTGGTTTTTGTATACGGCGTGAGGTATGGGTCCTGTTTCATTTTTTTGCAGATGGATATCCAGTTTTACCAGCACCATTTGTTAAAAAGATTGTCTTTTCACCATTTGATGGACTTTGGGCCATTGTCGAATATAAGGTGACCATACGTGGATGCATTTAGATCTGGGTTCTCAATTCTGTTCCATTGGTCGATGTATCTGTCGTTGTACCAGTACCAGGCTGTTTTGACTACTATAGCTGTATAGTAGGTTCTGAAGTCAGGTAGTGTGAGTCCTCCTACTTTATTCTTCTTCAGTAGTTCTTTACTTATTCGGGGCTTCTCTCCTTTCCATATAAAGTTAATGATTAGTTTTTCCATCTCTTTGAAGAATGCTGTTGGTATTTGGATCAGGATTGCGTTGTATTTGCAAATTGCCTTGGGTAGAATTGTCATTTTCACAATGTTGAGTCTGCCTATCCATGAGCATGGTATGTTTTTCCATTTCTGTAGATCCCTTTCGGTTTCTTGCAGTAGTGTTTTGTAGTTGTCTTTGTATAGTTCTTTTACATCCCTGGTCAGATTTATTCCTAAGTGTTTTATCTTTTTAGGAGCTATTGAAAATGGTATTGTTTTCCTGATTTCCTTTTCATCGTCTTCCT
>NW_004443979.1:15274923-15282981 GCF_000243295.1 Trichechus manatus latirostris
TATGACACTGTCCATTTCTGAAATCTTGTTGTTTATCTTTTGGATTTCTAATTGTTGTCTTTGTATAATTTCTAGTTGTGAATTTTTTTGGCATTTTGTACCTGCATTATTTTCCTGAATTCTTCTAATTTTTTGTCGGTATTTTCCATGAATTTGTCTGTTTTTTCCTCATGTTTGTCAGCTTTTTCTCCAGCTCTTAGAGAATTCTGAGTATTAGAGATTTGAATTTGTTATCAGGTAGTTCTAGTGCATTTTCTTCCAGAGGACAGTCATTTGGTGTTTTACTTTGGATGCCTACTGGAACCATCCCATCCTGTTTTTGTAAATGTTTTTATATTGTCTGCTGTCTTCCGGGCATTCAGTAGTTATTTTTCTCATTTATTGATTGTAGATTTGTTTGTTTTGTCCCTTTAAAAAAAAAATTGAGTATGTCTGAGCAGGCGGACTGTGTGTTCTTTGTTGTTTGTTCGTCTGTGGGCACAATACTTTTCACCTCCTTCTCCAACTGGCAGGTCAGTCAGTCAGATATGGTACTGCAGGGCAGGTCTAGCTGAAGAGGAGTTACTGGGACAGGTTGTTTGTGGCACTTACTACAGCCACTAGAGCGGGTGGGTAATCAGTGCAGGGCAGGTTCCAGTAGGCCATGCCTGTGCTGCTTGGTGGTGTGATGTCAAGCACACTGTGCAGGTAGGCAGAATGTAGCAAGGAGATTGTAACGTGTGGAGCTAAGATGGATATGGGAGAGAGGAGAGAGGAACAGCAGCCAAAAACATGCAAACAAACAAACAAGAATTCTAGGGTGCTTGCCGTTGGAGTGGAGAGATGAGAGGCTGTGAAATGGAGAAAAACAGATAGGGGAAGAGGAAGAAAAGTATGAATAAATAATAATTGGAAAGGTTAAAGAACTGCAAAGTTCCCAGAGATCCCACCGGTGTAGCTATGAGGTCTGGGGAAGTCACTCCCCTGTGTTGCAGTACAGCCTGGCTAGAAGGCATAGAGGTATACAACGTCAGGTATTCAGGGAACAGAAAGAGAAGGAAGATATAGAGAGACGAGAAACTGAGCAATGAAGAAAGACAAAAAGGGAAAAGAAAGCAAAACAAATTATAAAAAAAAAAAAGAACAAGTAAGGCCCCCCAAAAAACAGGAAAAATAAAACAACAAAAAACGAAATGCTCTCAGGGATCCCTCTGCACGTCTGTGCAAACCGAGGGGGACATCTCCTTGCCACGCAGCACCACCTGGCCAGAAAGGGCTCCCAACTCAAGAAAATGAAAAGAAAACAAAGAATTCAAAACAAACAAAAACCCCAGGATCCCACTAGCACAGCAGCCCAGACCGGGAAGAAGCTCCACACTCTAACGGAACTCCACAGCCCCTCAGGAAAAAGCAAAGATGGTGCACAGAGCCAGGTATTTGAGCGAAAGGAGGGGGTGGTGGTGAGAGGTAAGGAAGAAATCAAAAGAAGCAGGAAAAAAAGCAACACTAGCAGCCAATAAATGGAACTCAGAGAGCCAGCTACTGCAGGCTGGTGTTTCTGGACAAGAGACTGTGTCCGCGGGAAGCAGAGGAGGCCGAGTGTGGGTGAAGAAGGGTAGGAAGTGGGAAAGCTTGTATCACAAATTATCGGAGCTCTGCAGCCCCTCAGGAAGAAGCAAAGATGGCACACGGAGCCAGGTATTTGAGCGAAAGGAGGGGGAGTTGGTGAGAGGTAAAGAAGAAATCAAAGAAGCAGAAAAAAGCAACACCAGCAGCCAACAAATGGCACTCAGAGAGCCGGCCTGTTCAGGTGTGTGGAATCCAAGCAGCTGGTGTTTCCCGGTCAAGAGATTGTGGCCGCGGGAAGCAGAGGAGGCCGAGTCAGGGTGAAGAAGGGTGCAAGGTGGGAAAGTGTATATTTCAAATTACCAGTTGTTTTGTTTCCTGCTGGATTCTCCGTGAGGCTGCTTTCTCGTACCCCTTGTTTCCTGGTCTCCGATAGGAGTCCAAGGTGGCAGATCCGTGCTGCGTTAGCTGGTAGGGGACCTCTGCATGAATCTCTCCTCTCTCTCCATTCTCTGTCAGTTTTCTCACTCCATTTGGTGCTTGGCTGAGTTCTTTATCTCTTCATTTGATGTTTTAGGGTTTCAGGATTGTTGTATTCTCTGTTCAGCTTAGTTTTTTGACTCTTTGCTGTGGAGGGATGGCATGGTGCTTCTGCCTAGAGTGCCATTTTGCCAGAACTCCCAGGAGTAATTTTTTAAAGTAAAGAAAAACTAAGTACATTCTGAAAAAATATATATATATTTTTTATCTTAGATAAGATACAGGAAAAAAATGTAAAATTTCCTAGCAAGAAATACACTCAAATGTGTTCCACTGCTGATTTATGAGGGTATATTATACTCACTGAACGTAGTACTAGAACATAATCTCTTTCTGAATAAAAACTGAGTCCAATGTATTTTTATTCCCTCCCGTGCAGCTAGAATAGGTTCTTACATATAGTAGATACTCAATAAAAAATTAAATTAAACTCAAGTATTTTAAGACCAGTTTACTACCCACCTCAATCCCAAATCATCATCTACCTGGTCAATCCTAGGTTGATATTTTCAGTGCATATGCTTAACTCTCTAAGAATATTTTTTAAGAAAAGTTTTTTTTTTTTTTTTAAGTATTAGTCTTCTTGTTGAAGACAAGTAATTTGGGGCATGCTGTGCAATTGTTAATTATAAGTTCTTTGATTCATTAACTGAAAAGCAAACAAATAGTATCTAATACTCCAATGCTCTGTCAGCTGATACATAAGCTCAAATCATTCATCAAGTGCTTGAAATCTCAATGATCCCATTATTTGATTTTTTTATCTTTAAAAATGTTTTTCTATCATCACTTCAGAAAAGCAAAAGTTGTTTGCTCTTACAGCACATAGCTCCATGCAAAACTGATTATAATGTAGTGCTATTGTCTTCTTCATGTTTTGAAAAGATATTGTTTTTTGTTTTTTTTCCTCAGTCCCTAAGATGTTAAAACAAATGTGACAAGCCATTTACTGTTCTCAGACCAGAGAGTCATTCCTTCCCCAAAGGGGCTCAAATTAGACTATTAAGAAAATTGGATCTCTGGGCCAAAAATTGTCATTAAAGGGTATACATTTACATAGGACTCAGGGGACTACTGAGTGTTGTTTCGTTTTGTTTTTTTTAGGATGTGAAATCATGCAATATAAATGAGTAAGAGCCTGTAATCTGTTCCTCTATTCATTTTGTTGGCCTGCATATACTATGAAGATGAAAAACTTATATCTGCTGAAAATATGTACATTCCACGTAGGATTCCCGCAACTAAGTATGAGAAAAAATCTAATTTGTCTGGTCTGCTGATTGATTTCCTAAAGTCCCGTTGCTTTTGATTTCTCAGAGATGACATATTTCCTGCAGTCAATATGCATCTCTTAATTTGTTTGCAGGAAAATTGGTCTCTTTTCCCTTCTCAAATCATACTTTGTAATCAATAGCTGTGTTCTAAATGCAATACAGAAATGTCTTTAGAAATCCAGGGCAGTTTCAATAAATTATTTTTAGGCTGCTCTCCTTCTAAGAGCATATTATTACCATACTGTAGCAGTGAGTTATTTTTTTCTTCCTCCCTGCATCTGTAGGTTAACACAGATTCTACTCGTACAGGACAAAATTTACAGAACAGTCATTTGCTATAATCCTATATTGTTTAAAAAATCTATTCCCAAGGCACTTCTTAGAAACATGCCATACTTCCATGATTGTTATGATATTGTTGTGGTTAGGCACCATTGAGTCAGTTTGGACTCATGTCGATCCTATATACAACAGAATGAAACACTGCCTGGTCCTTCATCATCCTCACAAATTCTTATGATTGTTCCTATATTTTAAAATATAGAAATGGATACTTCAGTCATTTGACATACTTAAAGCAAATCTTCAAAATCTGCACATGGTTTTTGAGGAAAACCAAGGGGCTTTTGAAGCTATTAAAAGATTCAAGATAAATCTTTAAATCTTAAACTTAAGTTTGAGATTTAAAATCAGAATTAGATTACTGTGATAAATAATAATTAAAACCTACAGTAAGTTATTTTATTTATGTTTGGGTGCTTCCTGTTCCAAAAAAAAAAAAAAAACTGATCTTTCCCAGAGATTGATCAATATATTATATCATCATTTTAATTTCAAGTATGATATATCAGTACCATATCAGTTATCCACTGCTGGGAAAAGCCCATCTGTGGGTAGATATCTGAATCTGAACACAGTATCTTAAGAAGTCATTCTCATTCTTGATAGGTTTGTACTACAAAACCATTTCTTATAAGCAATGACAAATGCCATGACCTTAAAATCCAACAGTAACAGTAGAAGGAGATCTTACATTAACACCTAGATCTTACATTAATTAATAACACAATCTCATAGTTAATTCTCTGGGACAAAAGACACAAGAAGCAATTAAGAACCAAAACCACAAGGAAGCTGCTGCCAGAATAATTACCAAAAGGTTACTGTTCAAGGCTCTCAGTAGGGTGGACTTAGGTAAGTCTTAGAGTTTACCAAGACTGAAGCTCAGCTGTAAGAGCTGCCATTGATCATCCACATGATGCTTCATTCACTCACTGACCTTGCACCAAAGCTGCTCCAGGCACTGTTCAAAGAGATGGGATACAGGAGTGAACAATATAGTCAACTAGACAATAGATGAGTGGTAACTTTGGTGAAGGGTAAGGCAGTACACAGTACAGGGGAAGTCAGCACAACTTGACCAAGGAAAGGCCATGGAAGCTTCATAGATACATCCAAACTCCGTGAGGGACCAATTAACTGGGCTGAAGGCTGGGAATCATAGTCTTGGGGGACATCTAGCTCAATTAGTGTAACATAGTTTACAAAGAAAATGTTCTACAGAAAAGTCTACAATCAGTGAACAAGGAAAATAACTACTGAATGCCCCGAAGACAGCAGACAATATCAAAACATATACAAAAACAGGACAGGATGGTTCTAGTAGGTGTCCAAAGTAAGACATCAGATGACTTTCCAGTAGAAGAACAGGCACTTGAACTATCTGATAGGAAATTCAAATCTCTAATATTCAGAGCTATCCAAGAATTGAAGCAAAAAGCAGACAAAAATGAGGAAAAAATAGACAAATTCATGGAAAATACGGACAAAAAAATTGAAGAATTCAGGAAAATAATACAGAAACAAAATGCCAAAATAAATTCACAACTAGAAATCATACAAAAACAACAGTTAGAAATCCAAAAGATAAATAAGAAGATTTCAGAAATGGACAGTGTCATAGAAGGGCTGAGGAGCAGGTCTCAAACAATGGAAGACAGGATCAGCAAAATTGAAGGCAAACACTTGGATATAACTCTGAGGAAAAATTAGAAAAAAAAGAATAAAAATGAAAAGACCCTGAGAATTATGTGGGATACAATCAAAAGCAAAAATTTATGAGTGATCAGAGTTCCAGAACAGGAGGAGAAAACAGAAAACACAGAGAAGATAATTGAAGAACTGCTGATAGAAAACTTTCCCAATATTATGAAAATTGAAAAGCTAACCATCCAAGAAGCTCAACAAACACCATATGGGATAGATCCCAAAAGAAAATCACCAAGGCATATCATAATCACACTCACAAAAACCAAAGACAAACAAAGAATCTTGAGAGCAGCTCAAGAAAAATGAAAAGTCACATACAGAAGAGAAACACTAAGACTAAGCTCAGATTATTCGGTAGAAACCATGCGGGCAAGAAGGGAATGGGATGACATATATAAAACCTTGACAGAAAAAAATTGCCAGCCAAGAATAATATATCCTGCAAAACCCTCATTCATATGGCAAAATTAAGACATTTTCAGATAAACAGAAATTAAGGCACTACGTAAAAACCAAACCAAACTTACATGAATTATTAAAGGGAGTCCTTTGATCTGAGAACAAACCACATCAGCCCACAGGCTGAATCTAGGATGAAGGATTGTGCCAGCCAGATACCAATCTAGGAATGAACTCTCAAGGAATATCCTAAACCAAAAAGAATTACAAGGAACAAGAGAGGTTAATCTGTAAATGACAACAGTATCAGAAAGATAAAAGAGGGAATAAATGGTGTAGGTATGGAACCTTATAATGCAGAGGAAGGCAAAGTGATATCAAGTAATAATAAACTGGTTCAATCCTAGGAAGATAAGGGTAGTTTCAAGATAACCAGAAAGAAAGTTAACAAACCTACTCATCAAAATAAAGAAGACAAACATAAAGTCTCAGTAAAAACAAAACCTACTAGAACAAAAGAAGTGAAAAAAAATCCACAAACAAAAGTAATTCAGCACAGGAGAGAAGGAGGAACAAAGACAACTTCAACACCACAAGAAAAAGCACTACAAAATGATATCAATAAACTCACACCTATCAATAATTACACTGAATGTAAATGGCCTAAATGTACCCATAAAGAGATGGAGAGTGACAAAATGGATAGAAAAACAGGATCCATCCGTACGCTGTCTACAAGAGACACACCTTAGAAACAAAGATATAAATTTCTTAAAAATTAAAGTATGGGAAAAAATAAGCAAACAGCTACCAAAAAAAAAGGAGGAGTGGCAATGCTAATCTCAGATAAATAGACTTTAAAACAAAATCCACCATAAAAGACAAAGACGGACATTATATAATGATTAAGGGGATGATCCATCATGAAGACATAACAATAATAAACTTCTACATAACCAGTGACAAGACTCTAAAATATGTAAAACAAACTCTTAACAGTACTGAAAAGAGAAATTTACAGTTCTGGAAAAATAGTAGGAGACTTCAACAAACCACTCTCAGTAAAGGACAGAACAACTAAAAAGAAACTCAGCAAAGATACAGAAAACCTAAAGGTCACAATCAGCCAACTTGACCTCAAAGACATGTATAGAACACTCCATCCAACAGCTACAAAGTACACATTCTTTTCCAATGCGCATGGAACGTTCTCCAGAATAGACCACACCTTAGGTCACAGAGCAATCCTCAACAATATCCAAATGCTGAGATAATACAAAGTATCTTCTCTGACCACAACACCATCAAAGTAGAAATTAACAACAGGAAAAGCAAGAAAAAATAATCAATTACATGGAAACTGAATAATACCCTGCTTACAAACCACTGGGAAATAGAAGAAATCAGAGATGGCATCAAAAAATTCCCAGCATCAAATGAGAATGAAAACACATCATACTAAAACCTTTGGGACACAGCAAAGGCAGTCCTCAGAGGACAATTTATAGCAATAGGTGCACATATCAAAAAAGAAGAAAGGGACAAAATCAAAACATTAACTACAGAACTCAAACAAACAGAAAGAGAACTGCAAAAAAAAGTCCACAGCCACTAGAAGAAAGGAAATAATAAAGATCAGATCAGCAATAAATGAAATAGAGAACTGAAAAACAATAGAAAGAATCAACAAAACCAAAAGTTGGTTTTCTGAAAGGATCAACAAAGTCGACAAACCACTGGCCAAACAGACAAAAGAAAAACAGGAGAGGATGAAAATAACCCAAATAAGAAATGAAACGTGGGACATTATAACAGACCCAACTGAAATAAAAACGATGATATGAGAGTATTATGCAAAACTATACTCCAACAAATTTGAAAACCTAGAGGAAATGGATAAATTTCTAGAAACACACTACCTACCCAAACTACAACAAAGTGATGTTGAAAATCTGAACATACCCATAACAAGAGAAGAGATTGAAAAGGTAATTAAAAAAAAAATTCCCAACCAAAAAATAAAAGCCCTGGCCCAGATGGCTTCACTGGAGAATTCTGCCAAACATTAAGAGAAGAGCTTATACGAGTACTACTCAAACTATTTCAGAACACAGAAAAGGAAGTGACACATGCGAATTCATTCTATGAAGTCAGCATAACCCTGATACCAAAACCAGGCAAAGATGCCACAAAAAAGAAAATTACAGACCAATACGTCTCATGAATATAGATGCAAAAATTCTTGACAAAA
>NW_004443979.1:15286299-15293110 GCF_000243295.1 Trichechus manatus latirostris
CCCTGAGAGTATGGCCCCCATATGCCGTTTTAGCTCAGAAATGAAGTCACTCTCGAGGTTTGCTGATCAGCCAAAGATTAGACAGCACCACAGAACAAAATGAGACTAATGGGGCACAACAATCGAGGGACAAGGACTAGAAGGCAGGAGAGGACAGGAAAGCTGTAACAGGGAACCTAAGGTTGAGAAGGAGAGTGTTGACATGTTGTGGGGTTGTTAACTATTGTTATAAAACAATATGTGTACTAACTGTTCAATGAGAAGCTATTTGTTCTGTAAACCTTCATCTAAATACAATTTTTAGAAAAGAAAGGAAAATTATAATGAGCTTAAAAAAAATAGAATATGTTCTACATCCTACTTTGGTGAGTAGTGAGTATCTGGGGTCTTAAAAGCTTGTGAACAGCCATCTAAGATACTGCACTGGTCCCTCTCCATTGAGAGCAAGGGAGAATGAAGAAAACCAGAGACACAAGAGAAAGATTACTCCAAAGAACTAATGGACCACTTCTACCACAGCCTCCACCAGACTGAGTCCAGCACAACTAGATGGTGCCTGGCTACCACTGCTGAGTGCTCTGACTAGGATCACAATAGAGGGTCCTGGACAGAGCTGGAGAAAAATGTAGAACAAAATTCTAGCTCACAAAAAAGACCAGACTTACTGGTCTGACAGAGAATGGAGAAACCCTGAGAGTACAGCCCCTGGACACTCTTTTAACTCAGTACTGAAGTCACTCCTGAGGTTTTACCCTTCAACAAAAGATTTGACAGGCCTGTAAAACAAAATGAGACTAAATGAACACACCAGTTTAGGGGCAATGAGAAGGCAGGAGGGGACAGGAAGGCTGGTAATGGGGAACCAAAGATCAAGAAGGGGAGAGTATTGACATGTTGTGGGGTTGGCAACCAATGTCACAAAACAATGTGTCTATTAATTATTTAATGAGAAACTAATTTGCTCTGTAAACCTTCATCTAAAGTATAATAAAAATACATATATAGTCAAAGTCCTTTCACTAAAGTGTTATGAAGAAAAATCAATGTAGAGAATTCTCAATCACATTATACCACGTCTCATGGATATATATATAGTTTAAAACAACTTCAGTATAACATTATTAGAATTATAAGAAAAGAAGAAAACAATTTTCCCAGAAAACATTTATAGTCATGTTTATATAGTTTTTCCACAGTTATTATTAGGAAGATTAGTGTAAAATCCAACATTTTTTTAATTCTAGGTTTGGGCTTGGTTGTATGACTTAGTTTTGAGTTTTGAGTAACCATGCTGTTAGGTTGTTAGGTGTCGTCGAGTCACTTGTGATTCATACTCACCCTATGTTCAACAGAACAAAACATTGCCCAGTCCTGCACCGTCTTCACAGTTGTTGTTATGCATGAGTCCATTGTTGTAGCCACGGTGTTAATCCATCTTGTTGACGGTCTTCCTCTTTTTTACTGACCCTCTACTTTACCAAGCATGATGTGCTTCTCCAGGGATTGGTCCCTCCTGATAACACGTTCAGAGTATGTGAGACAAAGCCTCACCATCCTTGTTTCTAAGGAGCAATCTGGCTGTACTTCTTCCAAGACAGATTTGTTCGTTTTTTTGGCAGCCCATGATATACTCAATATTCTTCGTCAACACCACAATTCAAAGGCATCAATTCTCCTTTGGTCTTCCTTATTCATTGTCCAGCTTTCACATGCATATAAGGTGACTGAAAACACCATGGCTTGGGTCAGGTGCACCTTAGTCCTAAAAGTGACATCTGTGCTTTTTAATATCTTAAAGAGATCTTTTGCAGGCTACATTTAATTTTAAGGTTTATAGTGTTATATTAAGAAGAACATTAGAATAAAACTCAGTAATGGAGGATTCTGGAGCTTCTAAAAATTATGAGATCACGAGTAACTCTTAATCTCTTTGTGTTGGTTTACTCCAACTAGCAAACGAGGATAAGATCTTTCAAATAAACATAAAAGATTAGTTAAAAATTTCTATTCAATTTAATCTAGCATATCATGTACAGGCACTCTGATAAACATTATGGGTACATTGAGGAAGATAACCAAATAATTCATTACATGTGTTAGAAAAGTAGAAGCCTACCCTAGCCTAGAAGAAAGATAAACTACTCTAATACTTAAGTGGAGACTTAAAGGATGGATATACGTTAGTGCATATACTAAGTGGTTTATCTAAACTTTTTGAGGTTCCCTAGAAGACAGTTAATGAACAGTTCTATGACAAAATATTCAAGGTCATATTATTATAACTTGATAATGGAAAGTTTACAATACACCAAAAACTCCAAATGAATGATCTATATGAAAATAAGTGCAGTTTTAGAAAAAAAAAAGCCTTCCCCACGAAAGTCTTGGGTGAAATATAATCCAGCCAATTAAAAACTTAGGACATGGCTAAATCTTACAGGTACACTCAGAACATGTTTCAAGCCTTCTCCCTGTCTCCTCCTTTGTCCCTCAGTTTTTCACTCGCTTAACTCTCTCTTTTCTGTACAAACACCCACACTAGTTACTAAGCATCATGGTCAACATAAAAATGTGCCTGGAATTGTTCATCTCTGTACTGAAGTCATTGAGAACAGAGTGAATATTTGCAAATAGTTTTTTCTTTTGAAAGTCATCTAGTTAGAAAAGAGAAAAGACGAAACATTTTCTCTGTTAACATTATTTTTGCTCACTGTGAAGACAAATTTTCACAAATAGTATAAGGCTGATCATTATGCTAAAAAAGCCCTTTAATTTGATTTAAAAATCAAGTTTTGATGATGAATCTTTATATACAGTGCAGTGATAGAACAAAGAAATAAGATTTCCAGGGCTCACAAAAACTACATCAATTTTCCATTAAAAGCTTCAGAATTTTGCTGATCTCATTTAGTAATAATCTAATCAGTGAAGCTAAGGAAAATAATAACATTCATTAATCTATTATCTTTATTTATATAATGAAATTCATTTACAGCCATAGGAATGTAGGTTATAAATGACTCTGATTATGTGTTAGCACACTGAGAAGCCCAACTGAACTTGTGCATATTTCTTCACCGAAATTGTACTAACTTCATTCATCAGATTGCTCCATCTTCATTTTATTTTCTATTAGTAGAGGAACAAAGCGGAAGAATGAAGGGGAGGAGTATGAGAGAAGAGAGAAGGAAGGAAAGAAAGAGAAAAGGGAGGCAAGCATTCATGATATAGTTCTACACCAAGAACAGACCATAAAAAAAGATGTTTTTGATAAAGCATACTAACTTACAGGAGAATTACCAAATGCACGGTATAATCAAACTCAAAAGGTTAAAAAACCTGGCTTGGTTCCTCTTACCTGCCTATTTCCATTTGTGTGTGTGGATAAGAGTTTCAGGACAAAGAATCCTCAATGCCCCCTGATGTGCCTTTGGATTCTTCTTAGTAACAATTCACCTTATCTTAAAAAAAAATTGAAAAACAAAGCCAGTTTATCCATCCACATGCCGTAATTATTTTATCTTCTCAAAATTAACATTTTTGCAGTGAAGGCACGGGACTACTGTTCCAATATAGTCCAAAATTACCTCCACTGCTAATTCCTAACATCTTTTATTTTCTATAGCAGTGCAGAGCTGCAGCAGAGAAGGAACCATTGAAGCCCTGTGAAATTCTAAGGAGAGGACAGAATTTGTTGCTGTTGTTTTTTTTTTAATGATGTGGGTTTTTTTGTTTTGTTTTGTTTGACATCTAACAATCTCAGGAAAATGGAAGATCTCACCACCAGGAGAACATAGCAGACAAACAACCATTGTGAACGTCCCCCCTGATGATCTCCCATGGTATAACAATCTCCAAGTAATTGAGCATAGGCCAGAGACCTACCTCAACATTCAAATTGTGTGAAATGTGCATCATTTTAATATTTGTGTAAAATTTGCATTTTACTCTTTTAAATATCCAGCTGTTTTCATTTATTTAAAAATAATTTTTTTTTCCCAAACCTTCTAGCAATGTTAAAGCTTCAGGAAGCCATAACTCTCATGTGGTTTACAGAATCCCTGGCATACCACTGCATGCTCCAGAGGGATTTATAACCAAGTCTGAGATGCATCAGTTGACGTTCTGGATAAAACATATTAACTTTCAGGAAAATTATCAAATACAGTATAATCAGAATTAAGAGGTTATATAGCCAAACTGCAGTTTCTAGGTAAGAGTATATTTGGCTTATGCCATTCAAAAATACGGTAATGTCTCCTTTTCTTTAAAATCTCCAGAAACAGAGATTACACATCCTACTATGCTAATAATTATAGTAGTCAGGGCATTATTCAAATCCAAAAAGCCTCTTTCCCATTTGTGTCTTCTCTTCCTATCTACCCTAGGTTGTGACTAAGGACGGCTGTTAACTACTACTACATCACCATTGTTGTCCCTTTTAATATGAAAACCTAAAAGAAGGTTCTGTAACAAAAGAAGATTGTGTTATAAAGACTTCGATTTTTACTCTGAACCATATAAGACCTGTGGGATAATAATAGCACTAAAGATAGTAACAATCTTGAAACAACCTTGACAATACCTTGGCAAGCTCAGGAGGCCACAGAAACCAAGGGATTGTCCAATCCAAGGTCATGTAGAATTAAAAAAACAAAAATGCAGCAATAGCGGGCAAACCCAGGACTTGCAGTCTCCTGTTCTTACTGCTTGAACAATCTCACTATCGTTAACATTGTTTTCCATTCAGGTAAGACAGAGCCCCAGGGGATTCATTGCCCCTTGTGTCGGTTGCTTGGCTGAGCCATACATTTCTATTGGCCCTGTTGATTCGGCATCTGCTTTCTCTGTGAGGATGGTTTGCTCTTGTGGAACCGTGTTTAGCAGCTGTTACAGTTCAGATGAGTGTTGACAGGATGAAAATTAAATTAACACCCAATAACATCTTAACACCTGGTCCAACAACTGCATCATTGAATTTCACCTTTTCAAAATTGCTTCGGGAGTTAATTCATCCTTACTTTGACTTTGACCTAAGTAGACACTTCTATAATTTTGCCACAAAACACTCTGTCTTGGCTATTCACTTATAATTTCCATGAGGCTTCCCTCTGATTCATGTTCACAAATTAAATGGACAGTCCCTGGAAAGTTCTCAGCAGAAATACCCATTGGAAGACAGGCCACCCCCTTGATTATCAATAAAGAGCGAGCACAAACAGAAAACTGTAACTGAGGAAGTGTGATGCACTATAGCACAAGCCAGACTGATAGGCAAAAAACCATCTACGAACGGAAAACAAAGCTGGAAAGAATGCAGATTTCACACAGTTGTGCCTTCCTTAGTCTAGATTGGCTGGTAGGGTAATGTTGGAGGGAGGTTGTAGAGTGTGGGCTTTAAACTAGTAGACTTGGGCTTTAAACCAGTAAACAACCTGGTTTAAAAATATAATTCTGCTTCTCCCTAAGTCTGTGACTTTGTGTAAGATGTTTAACTTTCTACACTTCAGTTTCATCATAAAATCACAACAACGATCATACCTGCCTCACAGGGCTGTTGTGATGATTACATAATTCATGTAAAACACTTAAAGTGATAGTGCCTTATACGGCACTTAGACACATACTAAATCCTAAGTAAATCTTGTCTTAAAACCCGTTGCTGTGGACATGATTCTGACTCATGGTGACCCCATATATTGCAGAGTAGAACTTTGAATTCCATAGGGTTTTCATGGCTGTGACATTTCAGAAGAAGATGGCCAGGCCTTTCCTTCAAGGCACTCTGAGTTGGTTTGAACCACCCATCTTTTGTTTGCACTTAACCATTTTTGCCACCAGGGATTCCAGTCTTCTCTTAGGTACCATCATTATTTTAAAAACTCCCTGAAGGGGAGCTTTGGGATCATCTAATCTTGCCCTCTCATTGTACTGTTAAGTGAGCATAAGGAGATCCAGGAACTTGTTCTAGGATATATCTAAGAAGTTAGTGCTGAGAAACAAACCTAGGTTTCCTCATCAGAACTCTCATTTCTTTTTATCAGATCGCCAAATCAAATAGGCTATTTATTGAGAAAAGATCCTGTGTTCATGCTATGTAACTCATTCACTTAAGCTCTTTCTATCTGTGTTGCTCTTTCTCCTTTGGGAGAAGGAAATGTTGTTGCTTGTTATTTGCCAGTGCTATTTAAGATGCGTAGATAATAAAACTATCATACTATTACTTGCTGTTCAGAATTCTTATCAGATGCTAGCTGTTTTATGGAAGATAAATATAATGGAGTACCTTACCTATAGAAAGGCAAGGAAAAATGTTATTCAATCACATAACAAATGCAGTCCATTAACAGTTGTTAGAAAATGATAATCCATTTTGTGAATTTTCCAGAATCTCCGATTCTTTTCTTGTTTCTGTTGAGTTCAATTCTATTGCTAATTATACTTTTAGAGAAGGGGGGTTAACAGAAAGGACAATTGTAACTTTTAATTTGGTAAGTGTTAGCACATGTTAACAATTTTTGGCAAAAGTTTAGTATCCCTAAAATTCCTCAACATAATTAAGGGCGTTTATACGAAGCCAACATCATCCTAAATGGAGAGACTTTGAAACGGGAAGCAGACAAGGATGTCCTCTATCTCCACTCTTGTTCAACATTGTGCTGGAGGTCCTAGCTAGAGCAATTAGGCTAGAAAAAGAAATAAAGGGCATCCAGATTGGTAGGGAAGAAGTCAAAGTATTTCTATTTGCAGATGATGTGATCTTATACACAGAAAACCCCAAAGAATCCACAAGAAAACTACTGGAACTAAT
>NW_004443979.1:15294953-15319437 GCF_000243295.1 Trichechus manatus latirostris
AGAACTAAAACAATTTCCAAGGCCAACTCTTCAGACAGGGATTGGACTGGACTGTGGGACATAAAGTGATACTCGTGAGGAGTGTGTCTCTTAGCTCAAGCAGATACAAGTGACTAAATGGGCAGCTTCTGTCTGGAGGTGAGACCGGAAGGCAGAGAGTCTTAGGAGCTGGTTGAATGGACTTGGGGAATCAGGGGTGGAAAGGAGTAGTGTGCTGTCACAGTATGGGGAGAATAATTAGGGTCACAAAACAATGTATGTATAAAATTTTGTATGGGAGACTAACTTGAAATGTAAACTTCATTTAAACTACAACAATTAAAATAAATAAATAAATAAAAAGTTTTGTATCCCTAGAGATTGATATTATTAACTATAATGAGGTTTTAAGATTAACTGTAAATTGTATTTATTCATTTCCATTTCCCACTTGTCTTTTCCTGTACCATAAGCAATGACAGACTTGAGAGTCTCTTTTCTGATAGACTTCAAGGTTTCTTCTCTTGCTGATTTATAATAAATTATTTTCCCTTTTTTGCTTCTCATTCTGAATATTAAGTAGTGATAATGTAGGCATAATTTGTGAATACAATTTGGGGGTGATTATTACTTTCACAAAACACTTTAAAAATGATTTTCTGTTAACTCTTTTAAACAAAACCCCCAGTTCTATACTGTTAAATTTGCAAAATTCAACGTATCATTAATTTTACAAAAAATGTATTTTATAAAATGAGGTTATAATTTCATGAAGAAAAAAAAGAAAACAATGACAAATGGGAGGTAGTGTGAGGGATCTACTCTAATCTCCTAGAATGGGAAAGGCAGTCTTTCCGAAGTGAATATCAAACGGTGAGAAATATTCAATAGTTTCAAAATGTTATATAATTGCTTAATTGCCTTACTCTCTCCTGTGGCCCCTCAGGCAAATGAAGTCTTCATTACTCTAACTTTAGAAAAGAACTAATCACCCAGGGGTGAGTGGGTACAATATAATTTGAAATATATAAGAATTAAAGATATAATAATGTGGCCATGAATACATGTATTGCTGATTCTTTCTATATTTCCCACGTGAAGTTATACATATCCTGAGACAGTGTGTTTTCCACTGAAAATAATAAGACTAACAAAGGTAAAGAAAATTATTTCTAACCACCGAAGTATGCATTTTACAACAGAAAAAAAAAAGATGATAAAATTCTCAAAATCTCATAACTATAATAGTGATTTTTGTCAACAATTTGCAGGACTAATTACCTAGTGTCTGAAAGGAATCCTACTATAACTAATAAATTTGCACCATGGTCAGGATTAATATTTTAATGTTTATGTGAGCAAAGAGAAAACAGAATTTTTATAAGCTGTCAAGTTCAACTAGATGGTTGAACATTCTTAAGTGGCCTTGGCAGTAAGTGACACTTTGCTTTTGAACATTTTAATTATTCTACCCTACAATGGGATGTGATCGTCTGGGAGAGAAATATCACTATCCTCTGAGAAACAGGCAACAGAAAAGTGTAATAAAAATCAGGAAAATTTCCCATCCGTTTCAACGCCAGTATATGGAGTTATCGAGTAGTATTTCATAGAGTCACAGATCTGGAAGGGCCCTTAATATATAATTCAGTACACACCATGTCTCCTGGAAGGAAACAGAAAATCAGAAAAAGGGGAGAGAACAACTACAGCATCTTGAATCAAAAAGCAATTCATCTTCCCTGAGGGACTGAATTGCTGGGCGGAGGGCTGTGGGGACCATGGTCTTGGGAACACCTAGCTCAGTTGGCATAACACAGTTTATAAACACAATGTTCTACATTCTACCTTGGTGAGTAGTGTCTGGGGTCTTAAAAGCCTGTGAGCAGCCATCGAAGATACTCCACTGGTCTCATCTCTTTGGGAGCAAGGGAGAGTGAAGGCAGCAGGATACAAGGAAAAGATTAGTCCAAAGGACTAATGGACCACAGCTACCGAGGCCTCCACCAGACTGTGTCCAGTGCAGCTAGATGGTGACGGACTACCACCACTGACTGCTCTGACCGAGATCACAGCAGAGGGTTCTGGACAGAGCTGGAGAAGGATGTAGAACAAAATTCTAACTCACAAAAAAAAGACCAGATTTACTGGCCTAAAGGAGACTGGAGAAACCCTGAGAGTATGGCCCCCAGACACCCTTTTAGCTCAGTGGTGAAGTTACCTCCGAGGTTCACCGTTCAGCCTGCGAGTGGACAGCCCAGTAAAACCATGAGAGTAACGAGGTACAGGAGTCCAGTGACAAGGCGCAGAAGGCAGAAGGGGAAAAGAAAGCTGGTGACAGGGAACCCAAGGTTGAGTAAGGATATTGTTGATGTGTTGTGAGTTTTTTAACCATTGTCATAGGGAAACATGTGTACCAAGTGTTTAATGAGAAACTGTTTTGTTCTGTAAACGTTCATCTAAAGTGAGAACAGCAGCACAATCGGAAGAGCGTAGTCGATGTCACTGAACTGTGCATGTAGATATATTTGAGATGGTGTATCTTTGGCTATGTATATTTTCACCAAAAAAAAAAAAAGGTCAAGAAGGGAGAGGGTTGACATGTCGTGGGGTTGTTAACCAATGTCATAAAACGATATGTGTACTACTGTTTCTTGGGAAACTATTTGTTCCGTAAACCTTCACCTGAAGTACAATTAAAAAAAAGCAATTCATCAGCCTCTGGTAGTATTTAGAAATATTCCAGACACTGGAAAAATCACATTACTTTAAACGTTCATCATATTTCTGGTCAGTTCACCCAATTGTGCAGAGTATGATCACTTTGGCAACCAGAGCAGGTAGAGCTCCCCCTCTGCCATTCCATCAAACGCAAAAAAATAAAAATAAAAAATCAGTCAATCAACCAATTGATTAATTAAAAATCCATAGAATCACCAACCTGGAATTGATGCTGGGTATCATCTGATATAAGGACTTTATTTTACAGATGAGGAGACTACAACTGTCAAAACTGACATATGTTGCCCATGATCACATTGGTAAGGAATAAAAGGCCAGTATTCAAACAGAGGGACCTTACCTGGTAGGTTGACATTGATTCAGCTATGCCAGGATAATCTTACAGGTTGCTTTATTATTTCTTATCAGCAACTCAGTGGCAGAAAAAACTACCAGATGTCTGAAAATGTGGGACCTTTTCTTGTATTTACCAAAGAGAATCAGGCTCCTACCCTGTAGGGCATGTGTCAAACGTGGTACAGGAGAAGCCATTCATTTTAATGTCTTAGCCACTCTTACTGTGTCTTCACCTGCTATGATAGAAGACTCCTAATAACAATATCCAAACCAAGAAGAGTTTGAAAGTGAAAGTTCCTAATTGGTGGATTTGATTTTAAGATGTATTCAGATAGGAAAATTAACCAAGATATAATTTTTGCATGTATAAATAGTTAATGTACTAACTGTCAATGTAAACCATGGCCACTATTGCTCTCTAAACTTCTGCTTTGAGGATTCTATAAGAAAGATGAGACTCATATCCTCTGCTTAGGTATTGCTTTGCCCTCATCTCTACAGACTTTTTAGATATTTCCCTGATTTCACTTTTAATATAAACTCCCATTAAAACAAACAAATAAATAAAGATTCACATGGTGAATGAAATTCAATTCTCTCTACCACAGATCACCAAGAAAGCAAAAGGGGTTTCATTTTCATGAATGCCTAGGATTAGAATTGCAAGAATATAATGTCATGACGTTGGAACTTTCGTGAGAATATTCTTTAAAATAGTATTGAATAGATTGACCTAATCAAGATGTTATGTTTCTGTGGCATATCATGCTCACAGCCATGCAAAACACAACCTGTAGAAGGAAAAAGCAGAGGACACAGAGTCATTTTTTGGCTGATGTCTTATTTATTGCATCACCACCAAATGTTAAGTAAACAGAAAGGCAAATTTTCTCTTACCAAGAACCATATGGGAAAAGTTCTTTATTTAGAGATTTTGTTTTAAAGCTTTATTACCAGACTGGGAAAGAAGAAATGTAGTCACATTTGCTTTCAGAGAGGAATCAGTCTTAATATATTTATACAAATGTAGTCTTCCTACGAAAATAGATATTGAAGCTGGGGCTCTTAGGAATTTATAATACTCAGGCTAAAGGCACTATCCCTTTGGAACCAGTTACAAACCCAGGATGAGCTACAGAATTAACTAAATGAGTAATAAAAACAGAAATATAGCCTATGTCTGAAATTATATTAAGTATAATATAAAAAGAAACCAAAATGCATAACATTGCCATCCAATAGAAAACTTACAAACTAAAATCTATTTGATTTCTTTCCATGAGCATATTCCAATTTGGAAATGTGGTTAATTATATTATATAATTATTAAAATATTTCCCATCTAAGATATTGATATTTTAGCCTAAGACAGGCTGAATATTCCCCTCTCTTGTCACCAGCCATTTGGGTATGTGGTGGCAATGATAGCAGTCGTAGAAATAGTAGTTTTTTTCTGTCTTTATTGCAGCTACAGTGTTGTGATCTCATAACAAAAAGTCCATTGGAAACCTCCTGCAATGATTTTGTAAATGCCTAATTCCTTTTCGTGAAAACATAATTTCCTGTAGTAAGTTTCTCAATGCTTGGTTTCAGTTTCCTGAACATAAACCTTAACTGATACAATGATCATAATAGAAAAGTGTGTGTTGGATAGGTAAATGGACTAAAGTCACAATAAGGTTGAGAGCTATAGAATGGCCATACTTGCATTGAGAAGGAAAGTTACTAAGGAAGAATCATGATGCTGTTTATTGGAGACTACAGACCTTCCAGAGAAAGACAACTTAGGTGGAAAATTCTGGGGAAGCGAAATCTTGATAGGGAATACCGTTATGTGTAAAAACTCACTGGTAGATTTTGATGGTGGCAAAATAAGGGAGGGTTCCAGGGACTAGTTCCTACACTTAATGACAATGCATCCTTGTACTATATAGCATTTTGGAATTGACAAAGTGGTACCATCTGAGCATTTTTCAACTAATGCTTCAAATTTGTAAGCCACATAAAGGAAATGTTATCTCTGCTTTGTAGATAAGGAAACTGGGGCTCAGAGAGGTTTCAAAGGGCAGAGAGTAGACTCTGGATAAAAACTGGTTTTTGGTTCTCAGTACATTTTCTCCAGCACAATGCAGCCTCTCCATATAATAATCTCTCCTATCCAACAAAAGTAAAGTTTAAAAAAAAAGTTACTTGAACTCATAGATGAAATACTTGAGATTAGAAATGAGAAGAAATCTGTAAAATCTTTTATATTTGCTAAAATAAATAATAAAGAATATACTTATCATTAATGTTTCAGTGCAACAACTAAAACTTGCATCAATAGCCCTAATAGCAACCTCATTTTTCACGTCTAATGTCATCCTGAGAATGTGTCTGAATTGCTTTTATTTTTGTCTTCCAAAGACATGGTACCTCTTGTTCTCTTGGGGTATTGTCATTACTCACCTTTTCCTACTCTTGGTGATCTCATCTCTCAATTCCACACTCATTTATGGAGATTCATAATTATTCTACCACTCATCTGTCAGTTTATCATACTGGTGGTTTTTGTGTTGCTATGATGCTGGAAGCTATGTCATCAATATTTCAAACACCAGCAGGGTCTTCCATGGTAGACAGATTTCAGCAGAGCTTTCAGACTTAGACAGACTAGGAAGAAATCCTGACCATTTAGTTCCAAAAATTAACCAATGAACACTCTTTGGGTCATGTTGGAATATTGTCCAATATAGTAATGCAAGATGATCCCCCTAGATTGGAAAGCACTGAAAATACAGCAGCCACATACCAATGATCTTGACAATGGCACGAGACATGGCAACATTTTATTCTGTTGTACATGGAGTTATCATAAATTAGAGCTGACTCAATGACAACTAAAACAACAGTATAGTTATTAAAATTTTACATCATTGCATACCATGCAATATTATTATATGAAATTTAAGTGCCAGGAGGTAATGTGCACAGCACATAGGTAATGTGTTTTATGAAATATATCATCATAAATGTGGTTGATTTCAAGATGAGCCACAGAATAGAAGTAAAGGACACAGCAGTGTGCAATCCACCTTGTAGCAGCCTATCTTGCACGAACAACCCAGACTCAGTGCTTTTGATTACACAATACAAAGTAACCTGCAACTTACATTTATTCAATTTAAAAATGATTGCAATTTAATAATTAAATCTTATGAGAAATAGACATATTAGACTTTCATTAAGATACATTTGCTGTCAAGACGGATTACTACATTCTATATTTAGACTCACTAATGAAAACAGTTTTGCTACCATTCAATGAACATCAAATATGTCCAAGAACTGTACTAGGTACTTCATGTAGTTATCTCATTTATTCTTCACAGTAACCTTATACAGTGTTTAAATGCATGTTTTTAGATAGATAAACATCTGAGAAAGTAAGAAATCTTAAGAGCACGTGATTAATATGTGGTAGAACTAAAATTTGAAACTGAGTACTTCTATTCATAGTACTACTAGGGAAGACTACTTCTCTAGACTCAAACTGGTTTTGAACTAGGTAATCTGGTTCACTTTTAATGTACAAATCACAGCAAATACTTTCTCAGCTCCTTCTATGTTTAAGCCATTTGGAACACTAGGAACTTTGAAGAATGAAATTAGTAAATTAGACATAAATCCTGCTCCAAAGGTGCTGAAAGTCTGGTAGGCAGATAAGACCCATGCTAACAATGATACAATGAGCAAAGTGACATGAGCCTTAAGAAAAGAACAAATATAATCCCTTGGAAGTCCAGACAGTAAATTAGTCTGTTTTACTGGTAAATCAGAAATGGCTCTGTAAAAGTGATAGTATATGAATTAGACCAAGAGAGATGGATACAGTCCAAAATATCAAGAAATAGGGAAAAAGGTCTCTCTACACACAAGGAACAGCATGAGCCCTCAAAGAGGATTTAGCAGTTGTGTTTGTTTTTGTCTTGCACTATTGCTGCTACTGTTTTTATAATGTTCAATGTGGTTTTAACAACATGGAGTATAGAGTTCATGTAAAACAATGTTGCCGCTTCACAAATTAATATTTTTCCTTACTTATACCATTAAGACATAACAAGACTTAAAATCCAGATGAAATTCTCTCTTAAACCTTCCCTTGCATACTTAAATTACAGTTACTGCTTTATTGTTTTAATCTGATATATAGTCATGTTTTCTGGTGTGCTTTTTTCTAGTGTTTTGTAACAAATTTCCACAAACTCAGTGACTTAACACCTCTTTATTATTTATTATTTATTTCACAGTTCTGTAGGTCTTAAACTGGGCAAATATGGCTGAGTTCTCTGAACAGATCCAGGCTAGGCTCTTGCCTGGAGGCTTTAAGGGAAAATTCACTTCTAAGATCCTGCAGGATGTTGGCAAAATTCGATTCCATGCCATTGTATGAGTGAGGTTTTCATTTCTGTGCTGGCTGTTGGACAGGAATCAGTCTCAGCTCCTGGAGGTCACTCTCCGTCTTTGCACACGACCCCGTCCTTTTTCAAACCCAGCAACTCGGTGGCACACACATCCTTTTTGTGCTTTGAATCTCTCTGACTTCCTTTCTACCACTTGCAGGAGAAAAATCTCTGCTCTTGTATGTCTCCTACGACTAGGTCAGGCCCACCTGGATAATTTCCCTTTTGATTAATTCAAAGTCAACTGATTGATGACTTTAATTATATCTGAAAAATCCCTTTGTCATGTAAGGTAACATAATCAGGGTGTGATACCGCATCATCTTTATAGTCCCAGGGATTAGGGGAGGAAACTTGGGGGTCCCTTTTAAAATTTGGCCTACTCTACCTGGTTTAGATGAACAGAGGTCTAGGGACAAGAAAACTTGGGTAATACTGTCTAAGGAATGATGAATAGATTTCTTTGCTCTACAGGACTTCTCCATACTTTTAACAGGTTTGCATATATCGTGATTTTCCAAGAAGAGAATACTCTGTGCTAATGTTTTTTAGGTTGTATACAGTTGGATATCATGAGCCATTACATCAATTTAGTACATTATGACCAATACTGGTCGCAGGAAAATGAAACTGAATAGAAAACATCACAGTGAATCACAAGAAGTAAAGACATTTTTGCGTAAGATTTATTATTCATCATACATTTTTGTGTTTATCATTTGCCAGGTAGGTTTTAAGAATTTTCCCAAAATTAACACATTTTATCTTTATAATAACCTTTACTGTGAAAGAAACAGAGGCACAAAGAGCCTGGCCCAAGATGATGTAATTGGTAAATGGTGGATGGAGCCAGGCTATGAACCCAAGCAATCTAGCTAATGTAGGCCAGTGTTCTCAAGCCCTACACTACTGCTTTAATTTTTGCTCTTCTTTCACTGGTTTTATGTCAAAAATATTTGATAAATACAGTAGCCAAGCTCTTAACTACTGTGCTACCAGGGTTCCACTGTACTATACAATGTTTCTCAAACATAGATTGCAAGGAAATTTCTCTGTTGAGCCCATCTGTTCAGTTCATCATCTATTTTTAGGAAAAATGGCTTTATGTATATAGTAGATGCCACACAGATATTTCTTTTCTAAATCAATTTCAATAATTTAAAAATCAAATCTATAATCTCAAGTGTTGCAAAAAATATTTTAGAACTCCATTTAAATAGTCCCTTTTATTTGAGTATTTTGTGGAGAGACTCAGATTAAGATTGTTTAGTTTTATAAAGCAGTCCAGGAATTCACTGAGGTCAAGAAATTCTCATTTCCCAGATTCAAACAACTACACTCGTAAAAACCAAAGTAAAAGGTAGAAATACATACCATAAGATATTAAGCAGCATATAGAATCATTGAGCTGGATTACTTAGACAAACATGAAAGAATTTAAAGAAACATATTGTTGAGTTAAAAAAAAAATAGAAATGAAAAAAAAAAAACCTAAAACACAATATTATTTCAGTAAAGAGAAAGGGTATACATACAGACAAATGAAAATGCCACTATATTTTTTTTAAGAATACATACATATCTACAATATAATGGATGCCTCTAAGGTTCAAAAATACTTAAAATATTAAAGGTACCACTAGCAGTAGTTTGCAAATTATATCATGCTGTCAGATCACATGTTTCTTCCATGGACTGTTGCCACGTCCCAGGTGTCTTGTGCAAACTGCTAGTGACCTTCATTCCTGGGAGGAACTCTGGATGTTTCTTCATGTACCCAACTTTTCTCCTTGACCCACATACCACTGCCATTGATTATTTAACTCATTAGTTAAATGTAAGATTAGTTATTGCACTGCCTCATTTCGATGATATTGAGCTCTTTAGAAAACCTTCCATGTAAAGCATAGGTCATAGTATTTGCAATTGCTAATTTGTAACTTAAGTGATCGTTTCTTCTAGAAGCGAGGCAACGATTGTTCAGAAAAGGAATTTTCTATGGTAACATGGCTTCTATAGGAATATCTTCTCAAATTTCAGTTTTTGAAGCATTTTTCCATGAAGAAAAATTATAAATATAATAATATAAATACAGTAAATGTACTTAGATCTTTGAAGGCTAAAAAATACACTTTATACTTTACACTGTCTCTTGCTTATCTTATAAGGAAAAAAATTAAGGTCATTCATGAGGATTCACATCAAATGTCTGTATCTGTCCAAAGCATTCTTCATTAATAATGACTTAAGAATTTCCTGAATGAATTTCTAGAAATCTCTTATATCACTTATAATATGTAAACCCAATTGCAAAAGAGAATTTCCCAATCTCAAAAGCAAAGAAATAGCAGCCATGTCAACATCTATTATTTCTGTCATTCGTTTACTATAAGAAGTAACACTTCAAATTTGTGCTGTGCAAAATTTTGATTAGGTTACTATTTTTTTCTTGACTGAAGTCATATGGGAAATGTATATAGAACTTATAGCTAAGGGACTGCTGAAACACCGGCTATGTCAGCCAATGATGACCTTAAAATTGCCCAAGCTAGTAGGGAGTCTCCATGTTGCTGGACACAGTATTACTCACTGCAGTAGGAAGGGTGTACTCTTCCTTAGCTTACAGTTTAAGTCATAGGTATATAAGCATCTTACTAACATTTTCATTTAACATTGAAAAAAAAAATCTTTCAGATTATATTAAAATTTTTTTTCTATGGTTCTAAAAAAATGAAAGTTTGAATAATAAATATTTTCTTACATGAATCTTTGATGAAAAAATGGAAAACAAAATCTTAGAATAGTAGAAACCTGAAATGATTCCCTTATCCATGCAGGCAGATGCATAATAAGTTAACCTGAAGAAGTTGAGTTACCCATAGGTGGCCCCAGGTTTTATTATGCTGTGATAACTCACTATAATGCTATACCCTTGACTAGCTATAAGTGTATTCTCTTACGTAATAAAAAAAAGTTTATGGACAATAACATGAAGACAGTTTCATTAAGTAAAAAAAAAAAAGTCTTATGAATAATATTTCAAAAATAAATATAATTTGTTATACCAGGAAATAGATGTCTTCAGCACTCTGTGTTGCAAAACTTTGGTTTAATATCTATTTTGGTTGATAAGTTTTAGAAACAAATCACATTTTCATCAATGCTTGCCTTAATTAACTCTTGTACATTTTCTCTCTCTCTTCAGATGGATTTTACAGCACTACCCTATAAATTGCCTAAAGAGAAGGACAATTGATTGAAACTCAGAGAAACAGGCTTCTTTGAGACAGAATAATTCATAGACCAAGAAGTTAAAAAGTCCTAAAATGTTTGAGATACTTCAGCACAGATTCAAATCAAAAGTTAGTCACAATTAAAAAAGAATTACTGGGATTCAACAATGATTGCTTTCTTGTACATATTTCAGTGTTATTTACAGCCAAATTTCTCTAAAGAATGGTCTACCCCAGCTATATTACCTTGCTTGCCACTTGCTCTTTGTTGTTGTTAGTTGCCCTGGAGTCACCTCCAACTCACAGCAACCCCGTGTATAGCAGAATGAAACACTAACTGGACCTGCACCATCTTCCCTGTGTTGTGGCCATTGTGTATTTTGAGTGCATTCCAACCAAGGGGGCTTATCTTCCAGTACTATATATGACATTATTCTATAGTGATCCATAGGATTTTCACAGGCTAATTTTCAGAATGAGATCACCAGGCCTTTCTTCCTACTCTGTCTTAATCTTGAAACTCTGCTTAAACTTGATTTTCCTATTGTATTCCTGATTTCAATTAGTCATATGACCATTTTTACCAGCCATCCAAACTTGAAACTTAAGAATTTCATTTATTTAATCCATAGACCTTGCCTTCCACCAATAGTCAGTTGAGAGGAAATGTTATTTCTTATACACACTATTTCACATCTCCCCCACATGCTCCATTTTGCTATTACTGCCATTATTATCTCTTGCCTGCTACTATGTCCTTACATTTTGTAAACACTGAGGTAAATATGCCACTTTTATTCATGTATTCTGTGTAATACATTTTCAAATCTCTCTTGAGCTTGGTTTCTTTCTTTGGAGCACATATCTTAAACCGTATTAATCTCTTTATTTCTAGTAATTCACAGAGGTGAGTATAAAAATTTTAAATGGAACTGTGATTGCTACCTCAAGGGGAGATATTTAGTAGTGTAAAGATGGGAGTAGTTTAGGTTTAAACATATCTTCACTATAAGAGAAATTTTATAAGGCTGCCCTAAACCTGAAAGCCCTGTTCTCTCCATTTAGTCAGTTAGGATTCACTTAATCAACAAACCTTTGTTAAGCACTTTCTGAGTGCCAGGAACTGTTTTAGGCACTAGTTACACAGCAGTGAACAAAACAGACAACTTCCTGCCTTGAGGAAGCTTATATTCTGGGAGGAAATAGACAGAAAATAAGTAAGTTAGAGGTTACCAACAAAACTCTGTATGCCACCACAGTGCAGCATGGATCAGAGCGCGATGGAGCTCAAAATGACAAAATATCACAGGATATAGAGTGAAACCAATCCCTCAGGAAGAGCAGGCATCTTACAGGCCACACATGGAAGAACAGCAACACTGCTTTCATTTCAGCATTATACATTTTATAATAGAAGAACATGAGTTAAAGCAGTAGCTAGAGCTATAAAAATAAAGTCTGTACTTCAAGTGAGAGCTTTATACAATTACAGAATGAAAGATTGAAAGACTAGTAGTTCTCAGCTGTTGGTATATGTTTTGATACAAGAAAGTTACCATCCTAGAAAAGGCATTAGAAATTGCCGAATGATACAAGACAATATTCTACCAAAATAACTTTTCCTTTTATCACACCTATATACATACCTATACCTATACCTAAACCTATACCTATATACTTATACCTATACCTATACCTATACCTGGGGCCTGGTGGCACAGTGGTTAAGAGCTTGGCTAGTTCAAATCCACCAGCTGCTCCTTGGAAACCCTATGGGGCAGTTGTACTTTGTCCTATAGGGTTGCTATGAGTCAGAATCTACTTGACGGCAACCAGTTTGATTTTTACAACTATACCTATACATACGTATATGCACATGCGTATGCACATACACATACATATACATATATTGTTGTTAGGTGTCATACATATATATATACATATGTTGCTGGGGTTCCAACTCATAGTGACCCTATGTACAAAAGAATGAAACACTGCCATCCTCACAATTGCTGCTATGCTTGAACCTATCATTGCAGCCACCGTGTCAATCTTTCTCATTGAGGGTTTTCCTCTTTTTGCTGAACATCTACTTTATCAAGCATAATGTCCTTTTCCAGAAACTGGTCCGTCCTGATAATATATCCCAAGCATATGAGACAAAGTCTCATCATCCTCATGTCTAAGGAGCATATATATATGTATACAAATACATATACATACATATTTTTATCACACCTGTATACATATACACATATATTTTACATGTATGCTTACATATATTAATCACACCTATATATATACATATATATTTCTCTCACTGTCTGTATGCATGTTATGCATCTATCCATTTATCTATGTATAGTTCTTAAAACCAAGAATTCAGACATTAATTAATGATTTTATTGTCTTTGTAAACCCCATAATAATAGAATACTTTCATCTTGTTAATATTCAATAATGAGGCAAAGTGAACCACAACTGGCAATTGTCCAGGATCAGTAGCAGAGAGAAGTAACCCCTCTTATATTGCCTTTTAAGGTTTCTTTTCCTACTTGTTATTACTTTTAAAAAAAATGTGTCATATCATTTAATCCCTAGTCCATCTCTCTGAAATCAAATCTATCCCCTTCAATCTAATCTATGATAAGTTGTTAGTCTTCACTAAGCATACTCCACACTTCTCTACTCCCTAAAGAATAGAATCTCTATAACCTGGGTAACCTAATGCTAAGTACCATGATATATATTATGAACCGTGCCAAGTGAAATAAATATTGTTCCTCATTCATAATTGTTTACCCTATTTCTTCCTTCTATAACGTAAGCACCTTCTAATTTTACACATTTAAAAATCTTCCCTACTCTTAGAATTCAATTCAGGTATTTATTTCATGAAGCTTTTCTTCTCAGAATAACCTTTCTTAATTTTACACAAAACAGTCTCTCCATATTATGCACACACAGCACTCTCTCACCAAATCAACCTCTTAATATTGGAGGCTCTGGTGCTCAGTCCTCAAACACATCCCCCCCTTTATCTGCACTTACTTCTTCTGTGAGCCCATCTAACCTCATGGGTTTAAATATCATCTATTTGTCAGTGATTAATAAATTGATTTATCCTACCCAATTCTATCTTCTAGTGTCTCAGACTTATATGTCCATCTGCATGCTTGATATAACCACCAAAATGTTTAATAATTTTTTTTCAAAATTAACATTTCCAAAACTGAACTCCAGATCTTCACTCCAGCCTGCTCCTCCCACACCCTTCTACATCTTAGTAGGTGAGAATGTCATCCTTGCAGTTGCTCAGGACGGAAACTTGGAATAGTCCTTGATACACTGTCTTACCCAAACCCTGTCCAATCAACCAGGAAATCCTTTTGGTTCCACCTTCAAACTTCATCCAAAATTAAACTACCTCTTAATAATGCCATTGCTATCATCTAGTCTTATCCATCATCATATCTTTGTGTGGAATTTTTGGAATAATAACTGGTCAACCAGTGTTAACTCTTATCATTGGTAATACAATACAGTAGCCAATACCTACAAAGATCTACATGATGTGCCCTACCCATTTCCCCTCTGTCATCATCTTTTTCCCTTACCTTCCTTGCTCACTCTACTTTAGCTGCACTGGCCTCCTTGATCTTTCTCATATACACCAGGCGTACTCCCAGTATGGGACGTTTGTAGTGGCTAGTCTCTATGCCTAGAATGTCACTTTTTCAGATACTTTAGTGGCTAACTTCCTCATCTATATCATGTTTACATAAATACTACCTTCTCCATGGGCCCTACCTTGGCTACCTTATTTAAAATTTCAACTTGCCACACCCTACACTCTTAATCACCTCTACCTGTTCTATTTTTTATCCATGGTACTTATCTTCTTTCTAATATACTATATAGTTTACTTATGCATGTTTTTTACTATCTCTGCCAACTAGGATCTTACATAGAAGTGATTTTCTTATATTTTAATCACAAATGTCTCTCAAGTACCTAGATCAGTGTTGAATAAATGAATCATCCTCTTTCTTAAGCTATTATATATACACTGTAGTGCAGTTATTTGAGTATCTTTTATTTCCCTTCTAAGTGTGTAGTCTTCATTAGGAAAAGATCAGTGTCTGATTTACCTTTGTTAACCACTTTTCCATCTTCACATAACACATAAGTGTTAGGTCATGCAACTATTTTGGTACAAAACAAGTTTAATTTTTTTTTTAAATTGGGTATATTAATTTTTAGGATATGGGTGTGTCATGGATTGAATTGTGTCCCTCAAAATTATCTGTCAACTTGGCTAGGCCATGATTCCCAGTATTGTGTGATTGTCCCCCATTTCGTCATCTAATGTGATTTTCCTATGTGTTGTAAACCCTACCTCTATGATGTTAAAGAGGTAGGATTATCAGCAGTTATGTTAATGAGGCAGGACTCAACCTACAAGGTTAGGTTATGTCTTAAATCAATCTCTTTTGAGATATGAAAGAGAGAAGTGAGCAGAGAGACATGGGGAACTCATACCACCAAGAAACAAGAACCAGGAGAATAGAATGTCCTTTGGACCCGAAGTCCCTGCACTGAGAAGCTCCTTGACCAGGAAAGATTGATGATAAGGACCTTCCCCAGAGCTGACAGAGAAAAAAAGCCTTCCCCTGGAGGTGAGACACTGAATTCAGACATCTGGCCCCCTACACCGTGAGGAAATAAATTTCTCTTTGTTAAAGCCATCCACTTGTGGTAATTATGTTATAGCAGTACTAGATATCTAAGACACGGTGTTTCACAAAAATGTATCCACAATTAATAAATAAAAACAGGAAATGAAAAGCCATCGAGAAGTCAGGTAGGGCCTCCTTTCCATCTCTCTGTGGAGCCAGGTAGTTTTTTGTCTCAGATTCTCTGAATATTTGCTAAATTTCCCTCTTCCTCTATCTCTGTGACTTTTTGTCTCTCCACCTCATCACCTCAAGCCCAAATCCCATCTCCAGATTTCACTGCTTCTTCATGTTCATGACAAAAGACGACTACCCACAGCTCCCTAGTGTAACACTCTCTCAAAGAATAAGTGACCCATTTCATTTGAGCTTTGGCCTAGCTAAAATGAACTATAAAAATTTAACCTACCATGGCCCAAAGTCCATCAAATGGAGAACAGTCTTTTTACCAAATGGTGCTGGCAAAACTGGATGTCCATCTGCAAAAAAATGAAACAGGACCCATACCTCACCCTATCTACAAAAACTAATTCAAAATGGATCAAAGACCTAAATATAAAGCCAAAAACCATAAAATTCATAGAAGAAAAAATAGGATCAACGCTAGAGGTCCTAATGCATGGCATTAACAGGATATAAACCATAACCATCAACACACAAACCCCAGTAGATAAGCCAGATTACTGGGATCTTCTAAAAATTAAACATATATGCTCATCAAAAGAGTAAAAAGAGAAACTACAGACTGGGAAAAAAATTTCGGACAGTACAAGTCAGACAAAGGGCTAATCTCTAAAATCTACAAGAAAATCCAACACTTCTGCAACAAAAAGACAAATAATCCAATTTAAAAATGGGCAAAGGAAATGAACAGACACTTCACCAAAGAAGACATTCAAGCAGTCAACAGAAACATGAGGAAATTCTCACGATCACTAGTCATTAGAGAAATGCATATCGAACCCACACTGAGATAGCATCTCACCTGGGCATTACTGGCACAAATCAAAAACACTGGATATAACAAATGTTGGAGAGGCTGTGGGGAGATCGAAACTCCTATGCACTGCTGGTAGGAATGCAAAATGATACAACCGTGTTGGAAAATGATATGGTGCTTCCTCAGAAAGCTAGAAATAGAAATACTATAGGATCCAGCAATCACACTCTTAGGAATATATCCAAGGGAAATAAGAGCAGTCACATGAATAGACGTATGCACACCCATATTCACTGCAGCGCTGTTCACAATAGCAAAAAGATGGAAACACATCTAGATGCCCATCAACAGATGAATGAATAAACAAACTATGGTACATACACACAATGGAGTATTACACAATGATAAAGAACAATGATGAATCAGTAAAGCATCTCATAACATGGATGAAACTGGAGAACATTATGCTAAGTGAAATAAGTCAATCACAAAAGGACAAATAGTGTATGAGATCTCTACTGTAAAAAGTCATGTAAAAGTTTACACACAAAAAAAAGTAACAATCTTTGTTGGTTAAGAGGAATGGGAGGGGTGAGGGGGGAAACCAAATAGATAATAGATAAGTGGTAACTTTGGTGAAGGGTAAGACAGTACACAATACTGGGCAAGCCAGCACAACTTGAACAAGAAAAGGCCATGGAAGCTCCATAGACACATCCAAACTCCCTGAGGGACTGAATAGCTGAGCAGAGGGCTGAGGGGACCATAGTCTGGGGAACATACAGCTCAGTTGGCATAACACAGTTTATAAAGACAATATTCTACATTCTACTTTGGTGAGTAGCGTCTGGGGTCTTAAAAGCCTGTGAGCAGCCATCTAAGATACACCACTGGTCTCACCCCTTCAGGAGCAAGTGAGAATGAAGAGAACAGGATACAAGGAAAAGATTAGTCCAAATGACTAATGGACCACAGTTACCGTGGCCTCCACAAGACGGAGTCCAGCACAGCTAGATGGTGCCAGCTACCACCACTGACTTTTCTGACTGGGATCACAACAGAGAGTCCTGGAAAGAGCTGGAAAAGGATGTAGAACAAAATTCTAGCTCTCAAAAAATACCAGATTGAGGACCTCCGGCAAAATGGCACTCTAGGCAGAAGCACCACACCGTCCCTCCACAGCAAAAATGGGAAAAACTAAGCCGAACAGAGGAAACAGCAATCCTGAAACCCTAAAATATCAAAGGAAGAGATAAAGAACTTAGCCAAGCACCAAATGGAGTGAGAAACTGACAGAGAATGGGGAGTGAGGAGAGATTCATGCGGAGGTCCCCTATCAGCTAGTGCAGCACGAATCCGGCATCCTGGACTCCTATCAGAAACCAGCAAACAGGAGGTAGGAGAAAGCAGCTTGATGGAGCTTTCAGCCAGAGACAGAACAACCGGTAACTGGCGATATACACTTTCCCACCCCCCACCCTTCTTCACCCCCACTTGCCTTCTTCTTCTTCCCTTGGCCACAGTCTCTTGGCCAGGAAGCACTGGCTGCTTGGATTATACCCGCACGCACTGGCTGACTCCCTGAGTGCCATTTGTTGACTGCTGGTGTTGCTTTTTTCCACTTCTTTTGATTTCTTCCTTACCTCTCACCACCTCCCCCTCCCTTCACTCAAATACCTGGCTCCATGCACCATCTTTGCTTCTTCCTAAGAGCCTGTGGAGCTCTGTTATAGTGCAGAACTGCTTCCTGGTCTGTACTTCTACGCTGGTGGGATCCCGGGACTTTTTTTGTTTGTTTTGAATTGTTTGTTTGTTTTATTTTTCTTTTCTCGAGTTGGAAGCCCATTCTGGCCGGGCAGTGCTACCCGGATTGGGAACTATCCCCTCAGCTTGTGCAGGCACGCAGAGGGATCCCTAAGAGCATTTCTTTTCTCATGGGTTTTTTTTTTTCCTGTTTTTTGGGGGGGCTTTTCCCATTCTTTTTTTTATTTCTTTTGTTTTCTTTTCCCTCCTTTTCCCTTTTTGTCCTTCTTCATTACTCAGTTTCTCATCTCTCTATACCTTCCTTCCCTTCCTGTCCACTGAATACCTGGCACTGAATATCTCTACACCTTCTAGCCAGGCTGTACTTCAACACCTGGAAACAACTTCCCCAGACCTCATAGCTGCACTGGTGGGATCTGTGGGAGCTTTGCTGTTCTTTTTTCTTTCTAATTTTTATTTATTCATTCATTCCTTTTCTTTTTTTTCCTTCTCTTCCCCTTTTTGTTTTTCTCCATTTTCTAGTCTCTCATCTCTCCACTCCAACAGCAAGCTCCCTAGCACTCTTTTTTGTTTGTTTGTATGTTTTTGGCTCCTGTTCCTCTCTCCTCTCTCCCATACCTGTCTTTGCTCCACACATCACAATCGCCCCCCTCCATCCTGCCTACCTGCACCATACGCTTAACATCACACCACCAAACAGCAAAGGCACGGCCTACTGGAACCTGCCCTGCACTGACTACCGACCTGCCATGGTGGCTGTAGTAAGTGCCACAAACAACCCATCCCAGCAACTCCTCTTCAGCTAGACCTGCCCTGCTGTACCATATCTGAGCGACTGACCCTGCCAATTGGAGAAGGAGATGAAAAGTATCATGCCCACAGATGAGCAAACAACAAAGAACACACAGTCCACCTACTCAGACAGAGCCAAATTAAAAAAAGGATGAATTAAACAAATCTACAATCAATAAATGCGAAAAGTAACTACTGGTGCCCCGAAGACAGCAGACAATATCAAAACATTTACAAAAACAAGACACGATGTTTCAAGTAAGCATCCAAAATAAAACACCAGATGACTTTCCAGTGGAAGAAAAGGCAAACTACCTGATAGGGAATTCAAATCTCTAATACTCAGAATTATCCAAGAGTTGAAGCAAAAAGCAGACAAAAATGAGGAAAAAATAGACAAATTCATAGAAAAGGTAGAGAAATCCATGGAAAATACAGACAAAAAATGGAAGAATTAAGGAAAATAATGCAGGAACAAAATGCCAAAATAAATTCACAACTAGAAATTACACAAAAACAACAATTAGAAATCCAAAAGGTAAACAACAAGATTTCAGAAATGGACAGTGTCATAGAAGGGAGGAGGAGCAGATTTGAATTGGTGGAAGACAGGATCAATGGAATTGAAGACAAACACTTGGATACAGCTCTGTTGAGGGAAACTCAGAAAAAAGAACAAAGAAAAATGAGACCCTAAGAATTATGTAGGATACAATCAAAAGCAAAAATTTGAGTGATCGGAGTTCCAGAACAGGAGGAGAAAACAGAAAACACAGAGGATCATTGAAGAACTGCTGACAGAAAAGTTCCTTAATATCATGAAAGATGAAAAGCTGGCCATCCAAGAAGCTCAATGAAACCCATATAGAAGAGACCCCAAAAGAAAATCACCAAGGCATATCATAATCACACTCGCCAAAACCAAAGACAAACAAAGAATCCTGAGAGCAGCACGAGAAAAACAAGAAGTCACATACAGAGGAGAAACAATAAGACTAAACTCAGATTATTCGGCAGAAACCGTGCAGGCAAGAAGGCAATGGGATGACATATATAAAATCTTGAAAGAAAAAAATCGCCAGCCAAGAATAATATATCCTGCAAAACTCTTGTTCAGATTTGATGGTGAAATTAGGTCATTTCCAGATAAACAGAAATTAAGGGCACATGTAAAAGTCAAACCAAACTTAGAAGAATTATTAAAGGGAGTTCTTCGATGTGAGAACCAACAGCTTCAGCTCACAGGCAGAATCTAGGACGCAGGATCGTACCACCCAGATACCAGTCTAGGAAATGAACTCTTAAGGATTATTGAAAACCAAAAGAAATAAAATAGGGAATCAAAACAGTTAATCAGTAAATGACAACATCAAAACAAAAAAATGACGGAATAACTGGCATAGGTATATTGCCTTCTAATGGAGAGGAAGGCAAGGCAATACCAAGTAATGGTAGACTGCTTCCAACTTAAAAAGATATGGGTAAATTTCACAGTAACCACAAAGAAAGTTAACAGACATACTCATAAAAATAAAGAGGAAAAACATAAAGTCTCAGTAAAAACAAAACCTACAAGAACAAAAGAAATGAAAAAAAAATACACAAACAAAAGAAATTCAGCACAGGAGAGTAAGAAGAACAAAGATAATGTCAGCAACACAAACAAAAGCACTACAAAATGACAGCAATAAACTCACATCTATCAATAATTACACTGAATGTAAATGGACTCAGTACACCCATAAAGAGATGGAGAGTGACAGAATGGATAAAACAGGATCCATCAATATACTGTCTACAAGAGACACACCTTAGAAACAAAGATGTGAATTTATTAAAAGTCAAAGGTTGGAAAAAAATATATCAAGCTAACAACTACCAAAGAAGAGCAGGAGTGGTGTCATGGATTGAGTTGTGTCTCCCAAAAATATCTCTCTGCTTGGCTGGGTCATGATTCCCAGTGTTGTATGACTGCATAATCTGATGTGATTTTTTATGTGTTGTAAACTCTATCATTATGATGAGATTATATGTGATCTCCTTGTGTGTTGTAAATTCTATCACTGTGATGGAGTTATACTGATGAGGTTGACAAGATTAGATAGTGTCTTAATGCAATCTCTTTTGAGATATAAAAGACAGAAGCAAGCAGAGACACTTGGGAAACTCATACCACCAAGAAAACAGTGCTAGGAGCAGAGTGCACCCTTTGGACCTGAGGTTCCTGCACAGAGAAGCTCCGAGACCAAAGGAAGACTGATGACACGGACCTTCCTCCAGAGTCGACAGAGACAGAGAGAGCCTTCTCCTGGAGCTGCTGCCCTGAATCTGGACTTGTAACCTACAGGACTGTGAGAGAACAAATTGTTCTTTGTTAAAGCCATCCACTTGTGGTATTTCTGTTGGAGCAGCACTAGATGACTAAGACAGAATTTGGTACCAGGAGTAGGGTGCTTCTCTAAGGGATACCTGAAATGTGGAAGCAGTTTTGAAACTGTGAATGGATAGAGGAGCAGCAGCAATAGAGGACCAGCAGCAGCATAGAACCTACAGCCACAGAGAAGTGGAAGTAGCAGAGAAATGGAAGCAGCAGAACCAGGAGACCAGCACCAGACGGCGCTGGAGCTGACCCACGGAGCAAGAGAGCTGAGTGCCTGTGTGCTGGAGGCTTCCTGGCAGAGTGGGGTGCCTCTGGACACTTATCGGTGGACCTACTGAGTTTTGGAACACTTGCCCAAGCAGGGAAGATGCAGGCATGAGGGCCGAGAAACCACAGGAAGCAGAAGTTGAAGAGACAAAGAACACAAGAAGCCAAGCTTCCTCAGTCTCAAAACGTATGGCCATGAAGTCAGGGGTTTCAAAAGGTGGAGCCATGGCCTCTGGAGTTTCTAAGGGAGGAGTTGTCACTCCAATGGACTAGGAGAATGGAGCGCCTAAAGCCGAGGGAGCAGAGTTGCCATCCCAGTGGGCCTGGAAGGCAGAGCTGAAGCCCAGGGCCCAGGGGCCTCCATTCAGAATCCGGAGACTGTGGCCAATAACTACAGTCTGGAGGGCAGGGCTATTGTGTAAATTGTATCAGAGAACAGAGGATTATTTTCAAGCCTTGAGGGCTAATGTTATGTGTTCTGCTAACTTGCTTGGTGTCTGTTATTCCTTCTTTCCCTGAAATTTCTCCCATTTGTAATGGAAATGTCTGGCTTGTGCCTGTTCTGCCATTGTAACTTTGGAAGAAGATAACTTGTATTCTAGATTTCACAGATGAAGAGGAATTTTTGGATTTTGGACTTGGAGTTAAGACTTTTGCTGTGGTAAGATGAAATGAGTATGTTTTGCATGTTGCAAGGATGTGATTTTTTGAGAGCCAAAGGGTGGAGTGTCATGGATTGGGTTGTGTCTCCCAAAAATATCTCTCTGCTTGGCTGGGTCATGATTCCAAGTGTTGTATGACTGTGTAATCTGATGTGATTTTTTATGTGTTGTAAACTCTATCATTATGATGGGATTATATGTGATCTCCTTGTGTGTTGTAAATTCTATCACTGTGATGAAGTTATACTGATGAGGTTGACAAGATTAGATAGTGTCTTAATGCAATCTCTTTTGAGATATAAAAGAGAGAAGCAAGCAGGGAAACATGGGAACCTCATACCACCAAGAAAACAGTGCTAGGAGCAGAGTACGTCCTTTGCACCTGAGGTTCCTGTGCAGAGAAACTCTGAGACCATGGGAAGATTGATGACACGGACCTTCCTGGAGCTGCTGCCCTGAATCTGGACTTGTAACCTACAGGAATGTGAGAGAACAAATTGCTCTTTGTTAAAGCCATCCACTTGCAGTATTTCTGTTGAAGCAGCACTAGATGACTGAGACAAGCGGCAATACTAATCTCAGATAAAATACACTTTAAAACAAAATCCAGCATAAAAGACAAAGAAGGACACTATGTAATCATTAACGGTATGATCCATCATAAAGACATAACCATAATAAACATCTACGCATCCAATGACAGTGCTCCAAAATACATAAAACAAACTTTAACAGCACTGAAAAGAGAAAATGACAGCTCCACAATAATAGTAGGAGACTTCAACACACCACTCTCAGTAAAGGACAGAACAACTAAAAAGAAACTCAGCAAAGATACGGGAGACTTAAAGGTCACAATCAGCCAAATTGACCTCATAGATATATACAGAACACTCCATCCAACATCTACGAAGTACAAATTCTTTTCCAATACACATGGAATGTTCTCCAGAATAGACCACATCTTAGGCCACAGAGCAATCTTCAACAAGATCCAAAACGTTGAGATGATACAAAGTATCTTCTCTGACCACAATGCCATCAAGGTAGAAATTCACAACAGAAAGAGCAAGGAAAAAAAATCAATTACATGGAAACTGAATAACACCCTGATTACAAACCTCTGGGTTATAGAAGAAATCAGAGATGGAATCTAAAAATTCCTAGAATCAAATGAGAATGAAAACACATCATACCATAACCTTTGGGAACAGCAAAGGCAGTGCTCAGCATTAGATACACACATCAAAAAGGAAGAAAGGGACAAAATCAAAACATTAACTACACAACTCAAACAAACAGAAAGAGAACAGCCAAAAAAAGCCCAGAGCCACCGGAAGAAAGGAAATAATAAAGATCAGAGAAGAAATCAATGAAATAGAGAATAGAAAAACAATAGAAATAATGACAAAACCAAAAGTTGTTCCTTTAAAGAATCAACAAAATTGAAAAACCACTGGCAAGACTGACAAAAGAAAAACAGGAGAAGATTCAAACCAAATAAGAAATGAAATGGGCAACATTACAACAGAACCAACTGAGATAAAAAGGATCATAACAGAGTATTATGAAAAACTACACTCCAACAAATCTGAAAATCTAGATGAAATGGATAAATCTCTAGAAACACACTACCTACTCAAACTACAACAAAGTGATGTTGAAAATCTGAACAGACCCATAACAAAAGAAGATATTAAAATGGTAATAAAAAAAACTCCAACAAAAAAAAAGCCCTGGCTGAGATGGCTTCACTGGAGAATTCTGCCAAACATTCAGAGAAGAGCTTCTACCACTACTACTAAAGCTATTTCAGAGCGTAGAAAAGGAAGCAACACTTCCAAATTCATTCTATGAAGCCAGCATAACCCGCATACCAAAACCAGGTCAAGATGCCACGAAAAAAAAAAAGAAAATTACAGACCAATAACTCTGATGAGTATAGATGCAAAAATTCTCAACAAAATTCTAGCCAATAGAATTCAGCATCATATTAAAAAAATAATACACCACTACCAAGTAGGATTCATACCAGGTATGCAAGGTTGGTTCAACATTAGAAAATCAATCAACGTAATACACCACATAAATAAAAGGAAAGAAAAGAATCACATCAACATCTCATTTGATGCAGAAAAGGCATTTGACAAAGTCCAACACCCATTCCTGATAAAAACTCTCAATAAAATAGGTATAGAAGGGAAATTTCTC
>NW_004443979.1:15321866-15327591 GCF_000243295.1 Trichechus manatus latirostris
AGTAACTGTTAAATGAGAAACTATTTTGTTCTGTAAGCCTTCATCTTAAGTGAGAATAACAGCACAATTGGAAGAGCGTAGTCAATGTTACTGAACTGTGCATGTAGAAATTTTTGAAATGGTGTATCTTTGGCTATGTGTATTTTCACCAAAGCAAAAAGGTTGAGAAGTTAGAGGGATGACATGTTGTGGGGTTGTTAACCTGTGTCATGGAAAAACATGTGTACTACTGTTTCATGAGAAACTATTTGTTCTGTAAGCCTTCACCTGAAGTACCATATAAATAAATAAATAAATATCACATAAACAACTATACTATACATGAGGGATTTACAGAATTATAAAGTAAAATGTGGTATATGTCAACAGTTGTAGAACCTAAGTGTAAAGTATAGGATGGTTCGTGTGTGTGTGTGTGTGTGTATTATTCTTGGAACTTTTGTGTAACTTTTAAATTGTTTACAAGTAAAAAAAATAATAGTTTTAATAAGTGTTAGGGTTCTCTGGGTGGTACAAACAGTTAAGCGTTCAACTACTAAGAGAAAGGTTGGCAGTTCCAACTTTGATAACTGACGTCTTGCTTTCATGGAGAAATATTCATGGGACAAGACATTTTAGGAAAATAACATCTTTGTATTTTTCCTGACAAATCACAGCTTCTTAACACAAACTGCTATTTTCTGAAATGTGATAGATGATAAAAGAAGTCTCTTCAAGAGAAAACTAACTTCTTTTCTTGGTAAAAGTAGCAAAGTCACTACTCTGAGACTAACATGGGGTCAGTGCACATTTTAAATCTAAACTGTGGGACCATTTCATCTGTGTTCACTTTCCAGGGATGCAAACTTCTGTGCATGAGGATTATGAAGAGCTAGACTATGGATTTAAACAACTTCCTTAGACATTCATAAAGGATTTTGTACTGCCACTGCTATATAATTTCGCCGTCTCATAGGACTCTGGCCTGGAAGGAAATTCCTCATAAAGCTTTTAATTCCTCTTCAATTATCTGGCAGCATCTCATTTCATCTGTGTAACAATCCTCTAAGGTATTGATATAGCTATTAATTAACCTTCAGAAAAGAGAATGTCCTCCAACTATTTTAATGACAATATTTGGAATCATACCTAACTTATCAAGGCTATATTAAAATTTATTTGCTTCATTTTCACACACACACAAAAAAAATCAGTTGGATTCCTACACATCAATAAAGAGAACAAAGAAAAGGATATTAGGAAAACAATACAAATTATAATAGCCCTTAAAAAAATAAAATACATAGGAATCAATCTAAACAGGGATGTAAAAGACCTATACAAAGAAAACTACAAAACACTACAGCAAGAAACCCAATGGGATCTACAGAAATGGAAAAACATACCATGCTTATGGATAGGTAGACTCAACATTGCGAAAATGACAATTCTACCCAAAGCAATTTACAGATACAATGCAATCCCTACCCAAATACCAACAACATTCTTCAAAGAGATGGAAAAACTAATCTTTAACTTTATATGGAAGTGAAGAAGTCCCAAATAAATAAAGCACTATTGAAGAAGAAGAATAAATTTGGAGGACTCACACTACCTGACCTCAGAACCTACTATACAGCTATGGGATTCAAAACAGTATGGTACTGGTACAATGACAGACACATTGACCAATGGAACAGAATTGAGAACCCAGATGTAAATCCATCCACCTATGGTCACCTGATCTTTGACAAGGGCCCAAAGTCCATCAAATGCAGAAAAGACAGTCTGTTTAACAAATGGGGCTGGCAAAACTGGATATCCGTCTGCAAAAAAATCAAACAGGACCCATACCTCACAACATATACAAAAACTACTTCAAACTGGAGCAAAGACCTAAATATAAAGCTCAGAACTATAAAGTTCATAGAAGAAAAAATAGGACCAATGCTACAAGCCCTCATACACGGCATTAATAGGATACAAACCATAACCATTGACATGCAAACCCCATAAGATAAGCTAGATAACTGGGGTCTTCTAAAAATCAAACACTATGCTTTTCAAAAGACTTCACCAAAAGAGTAAAAAGAGAACCTACAGACTGGGAAAAAATATTTGGGCAGTACAAGTCAGACAAAGGTCTAATCTCCATAATCTACAAGAAAATCCAACACCTCTACATCAAAAGACAAATAATCCTATTAAAAAATGGGCAAAGGAAATGAACAGACACTTCACCAAAGAAGACATTCTAATGGCCAACAGACACTTGAGGAAATGCTCACGATCACTAGCCGTTAGAGAAATGCAAATTAAAACCACAGTGAGATAACATCTCGCCATGGCATTACTGGCACGAATCAAAAACACTGGAAATAACAAATGTTGGAGGGGCCGTGGGGAGATGGGAACTCTTATGCACTGCTGCTGGGAATGCAAAATGATACAACCATTTTGGAAAACGATATGGCACTTCCTTACAAAGCTAGAAATAGAAATACCATACGATCCAGCAATTCCACTCCTAGGAATATATCCTAGAGAAATAAGTTATCACTTGAATAAACATATGCACACCCATGTTCATGACAGCATTGTTCACAATACCAAAAAGATATAAACAACCTAGATGCCCATCAACAGAAAAATGGATAAAGAAACTATGGTACATATCCACAGTGGAGTACTATGCAATGATAAAGAGCAATGATGAATTTGTGAAGCATCTCATAACATGGATGAAACTGGAGGACATTATGCTGAGTGAAATAAGTCAATCACAAAAGGACAAATATTGTATGAGACCTCTATTGTAACAAACAATGAAAAAGTTTACACACAAAAAGTAACAATCTTTGTTGGTTACCAGGGATGGGAGGGGTGGGGAGGAATACTAAATAGGCAATAGATAAGTGGTATCTTGGGTGAAGGGTGAGACAGTACACAATACTGGGGAAACCAGCACAACTTGTACCAGGAAGCTCCCTAGACACATCCAAACTCCCTGAGGGACTGAATTGCTGGGTGGAGGGCTGTGGGGACCATGGTCTCGGGGAACATCTAGGACAGTTGGCATAACACAGTTTATAAAGACAATGTTCTACATTCTACCTTGGTGAGTAGCGTCTGGGGTCTTAAAAGCCTCTGAGCAGTCATCTAAGATACTCCACTGGTCTCATCCCTTTGGGAGCAAGGGAGAATGAAGAGAACAGGATACAAGGAAAAGATTAGTCCGAAGGACTATTGGACCACAGCTACCAATGCGTCCACCAGACTGAGTCCAGTACAGCTAAATGTTGCCATGCTACCACCACTGACTGCTCTGACCAGGATCACAACAGAGGGTTCTGGACAGAGCTTGAGAAGGATGTAGAACAATATTCTAACTCACCAAAAATAGACCAGATTTACTGACCTGAAAGAGACTGGAGAAACCCCGAGAGTATGGCCCCCAGACTCCCTTTTAGCTCTGTGGTTAAGTTGCTTCCGAGGTTTACTGGACAGCTCCATAATACAAAATGGGACTAATGAGCTGCAGAAGTCCAGGGACAAAGACTAGAAGGCAGAAGGGGACAGGAAATCTGGTGATAGGGAACCCAAGATTGAGTAAGGACAGCGTTGACATGTAGTGGGGTTGTTAACCATTGTCATAGGGCAACATGTGTACTAAGTGTTTAATGAGAAACTCTTTTGTTCTGTAAACCTTCATCTAAAGTGAGAATAGCTGTACAACTGGAAGAATGTTATCAATGCCACTGAACTGTGCATGTAGAAATTTTTGAAATGGTGTATCTTTGGCTATGTATATTTTCACCAAAAAATAAATAAAAAGGTCAAGAAGGGAGAGGGTTGACATGTCATGGGGTTGTTAACCAATGTCATAAAACAATATGTGTACTGGCTGTTTAATGAGAAACTATTTGTTCTGTAAACCTTCACTAAAAGTACAATTAAAGAAAAAATAATTCCAGATTTGCTGGCCTGACAGATTGCAGAAACCCTGAGAGTATGGCTCCCATATGCCCTTTTAGGTTAGAAATGAAGTCACTCCTGAGGTTCATTGTTCAGCCAAAGATTAGACAGCCCCACAGAACAAAATGAGACTAATGGGGCACAACAGCCCAGGGACAAGGACTAGAAGGCAGGAGGGGACAAGAAAGCTGGCGATAGGGAACTCAAGTTTGAGATGGGACAGTGTTGACATGTCGTAGTGTTGTTAACCATTCTCATAGGGCAATATATTTACGAACCATTTAACGAGAAGCTATTTGTTGTGTAAATCTTCATCTAAGGTACAAAAAAAAAAAAAAAATTATCTATGTGAGATCAAATTGATAACAGCAACTCAAAAGGTTTGATGGGAAGCCTAGGGGGTAATGAGTTGAAGACAATGGTGATGGAATAATTTGGAAAAGGATAGTGAGAATAGCAGCACAACTGGAAGAATGTAATTGATGTCACTGAATTGTACATGTGGAAACATTTGAAATGGTGTAACTTTGGCCATGTATATTTTTACAAAAAAAAAAAAAGTGGGGTCCTCCAACTTCAAGAAGGGAGAGTTAACATGTTGTAGAGTTGTTAACCAATGTCATAAATTTGTGTACTGACTGTTTAATGAGAAAGTATTTGTTCTGTAAACCTTCATCTAAAGTACAATTAAAAAATATTAAAAAAAATAACCTATCAAATTTTATTCAAGTTTTTTCCTGACTATTTAAGTGACACCCTTCTATAGGTCAAAATCTTCTACTTCAGGAAACCTACTAGTTCGGCAGTCCTGCCAACTAAGCAACCAAACTCACTCAACCAATAATAAAAAGAATCTTGACTAGATTGAAGGATTCATTCTGACTAATTAAATTGATTCCTTTGGCCCATTCATCATTCAGTGTCTTTAAATAGCTATGCCAATTTAGCTTGTCTTACTATAAGATATATAGCCTTGCATGTTTATAGTAGAAAATAAATGGAAGTAGAAAGGTAAAATAAAGTTTCAAGCCCAAGAGGCAAAAAGTATACCTGTCTAATTTTCACTTATATCCATTTAAAATTCTTTAGGCAAAGAAGCCTGAGGGTTATACCAAAAAAAAAAAAAAAAAAAAAACACATTGCCGTTGAGTCTACTCTGACTCATAGCGACCGTATAGTGCAGGGTAGAACTGCCCCATAGAGTTTCCAAGCAGCACCTGGTAGATTCAAACTGCTGACCTTTTGGTTAGCAGCCATAGCACTTAACCATTACACCACCAGGGTTTCCCTGAGAGTTATAGTTTTTAAAAATTCACTATGGACTAAATTCTCCCCTTTGTCCCCCTCCTGAAATGTTCATTTCTTGTCATTGCATTGGTTGTCAGAAAGATACCAGATTCCAGCTTTCTACATAAACTCTGGGGAGAAAACATTACTGAACACAAAAACAAAAATTTAAAGACAAAAATCACATCTCTTTGATATTTTTCTATTTCCTTTTCCTTTATTTCTTTTAAATGGAAAATAAGTGTTCGACAACTGGAGAAATTTTATGATTAATGCCATTGCTAGTCCAGGGTTTATACTATCTCACTGCATTCCTTCCCTACTCCATTCAACCCATTCTTAAAACATGGCCATAAATTCTTTGACACTCTTTCCATTGAGAGGTAGGGTACATGTTACCTCCTCTCAAATTTGGGCAAAGTATGGACTTTTTTTAAATTTTTTTATTTTATTGTACTTCAGGTGAAGGCTTACAGAACAAATA
>NW_004443979.1:15333315-15334334 GCF_000243295.1 Trichechus manatus latirostris
TTTGTATAATTTCTAGTTGTGAATTTATTTTGGCATTTTGTTCCTGCATCATCTTCGTGAATTATTCCAGTTTTTTGTCAGTATTTTCCATGAATTTATCTATTTTTTCCTCATGTTTGTCAGATTTTTGCCTCAGTTCTTGGTAAATTCCGAGTATTAGAGATCTGAATTCCCCATCAGGTACTTCTAGTGCATTTTCTTCCACAGGAGAGTCATCTGGTGTTTTAATTTGGACACCTACTAGAACCATCCTGTCCTGTTTTTGTAAACGTTTTGATATTGTCTGCTGTTTTCGGGGCATTCAGTAGTTATTTCTCTCATTTATTGATTGCAGATTTGTTTGTTTCGTCCCTTTTTTTAAAAAAAATTGAGTATGTCTAAGCAGGCGGACTGCGTGCTCTTTGTTGTTTTCTCGTCTGTGCACTCAATATTTTTCACCTCCTTCTCCAACTGGCAGGTTCAGTCACTCAGATATGGTACAGCAGGGCAGGCTAGCTGAAGAGGAGCCACTGGGATGGGTTGTTTGTGGCACTCACTACAGCCACCAGGGCGGGTCAGTAATCAGTTTTGGGCAGGTTCCAGTAGGCCATGCCTGCACTGCTTGGTGGTGTGATGTGAAGCTCATGGTGCAGGTAGGCAGGATGCAGCGGGGAGACGGTTATATGTGGAGCTAAGATGGATATGGGAGAGAGGAGAGAAGAACAGGAACCAAAAAACATACAAACAAACAAAAAAGAATGCTAGGGGAGGTTGCCATTGGAATGGAGACATGTGAGACTATGAAGTGGAGAAAAACAGAAAGGGGAAGAGGAAGAAAAGAAAAGTATGAACAAATTAAAATCAGAAAGGTTAAAGAACTGCAAAGTTCCCAGGGATCCCACCGATGCAGCTATGAGGTCTGGGGAAGTCGCTTTCAGGTGTTGCAGGACAGCCTGGCCAGAAGGCACAGAGGCATACAATGCCTGGTGTTCAGGGATCAGAAAGAGAAAGAAGATATAGAGAGATGAGAAACTGAGCAA
>NW_004443979.1:15335559-15340512 GCF_000243295.1 Trichechus manatus latirostris
GAGCCAGGCACTTGAGTGAAAGGAGGGGGAGGTGGCGAGAGGCAAGTGAGAAATCAAAAGAAGCAGAAAAAAAAAAGCAACACTAGCAGCGAACAAATGGCACCCAGAGAGCCGCCCGCTTGGGTGTGTGGAGTCCAAGCAGCTGGCGCCTCCCAGTCAAGAGACCATGGCCGCGGGAAGCAGAGGAACAAATGAACAAAAGCCCCGGGATCCCACCAGCACAGCAGCCCAAACCGGGAAGCAGCTGTACACTCGAATGGAGCCCCGCAGCCCCTCAAGAATAAGCAAAGATGGCGCTCGGAGCCAGGCACTCGAGCAAAATGTTGGGGAGGCAGCGAGAGGCAAGTGAGAAATCAAAAGAAGCAGAAAAAAGAAAAGCAACACTAGCAGCCAACAAATGGCACCCAGAGAGCCGCCTGCTTGGGTGTGTGGAATCCAAGCAGCCTGCGCTTCCCAGTCAAGAGACTGTGGCCGCGGGAAGCAGAGGAGGCCGAGCCAGGGCGAAGAGGGGTGGGGGGTGGGAAAGCGTACACCGCAAATTACCAGCTGTTTTGTCTCCCTCTGGATGCTCCGTGAGGCTGCTTTCTCATACCCCCGTTTGCTGGTCTCCGATAGGATTCCAAGATGGTGGATCTGCACTGCATTAGCTGGTAGGGGACCTCTGCATGAATCTCTCCTCACTCTCCATTCTCTGTCAGTTTTCTCACTCCATTTGGTGCTTGGCTGAGTTCTGTATCTCTTCATTTGATGTTTTAGGGTTTCAGGATTGTTGTATTCTCTGTATGGCTTAGTTTTTTGGATCTTTGCTGTGGAGGGACGGCGTGGTGTTTCTGCCTAGAGCGCCATTTTGCCAGAACGCCAGTATGGACTGTTTTGACCAACAGAATATGTTATGTGACTTCCCAGGCCAGATCATAAAAGGCCATGCAGCTTCTACCTTGTAACTGGAACACTTACTCTTGGAACCCTGAGCAACTGTGTAAGAAGTTCAACTACTGCAAGCCTACCATACTGGAGAGGAATCACAGTGGTCCACCAAGTCAACATGCCTAGCTGAGCCCATTCTTCTGTCATCCCAGGCTTCGCACCAGGCATATGAGTAAAAAAGCCATCTTGGAAATGAAGCTTTCAGCCCAAATTGTTTCAGCCTTCAGCCCTATGAATCACTCCTAGTTATTGAGATATTCCATGTTGTTGTTGTTGTCAGGTGCTGTCAAGTTGATTCCGATTCATAGCAACCCTAAGTACAACAGAACGAAACATTGCCCGGTCCTGCACCATCCTCACAATTGTTGTTATGCTTGAGCACATTGTTGCAACCACTCTGTCAATCCATCATGTTAAGGGTCTTTCTTTTTTTTGCTGACCTTGTACTTTACCAAGCATTGCGCCCTTCTCCAGGAACTGGAGCAATGCCTTAATTTAGAAGAATAAGCACCAGTGGTGGTACTGGTAAGAGAATATATATAGCTTATTGTACTTTAGATGAAGGTTTACAGAACAAATAGTTTCTCATTAAACAGCTAGTACACATACTGTTTTATGACAATGGTTAACATACCCACAACATGTTGACACTGTCCCTTCTCAACCTTGGGTTCCCTATTACCAGCTTTCCTGTCCCCTCCTGCTTTCTAGTGTAAGGAAATAATTTGATTTGCAAAAACTGAGCTTAGAGATTTTCAAATATACAATTAGGTTGTAATCTTCATCAGTTTGCTCCAAGATTAATGCTAGAGACTATCTAGGTCCCTGAGAGATGCAAACATTTTGCAATTGACTACTAACTTAAATGTTGGTGGTGTGAACACATCCAGCAGCACTGTGGAAGAAAAGCCTGGAAATTTGCTTTATAGCCATTGAAAACCCTATGGAGGGCAGGATCAACTCCACAGCAATGGATTGGAAACTATGTTAATTCAATATTTCTTAAGTGGGTGGGTAGATATCTACATTTTTTCCTTAATTACTCTTAAACAAGTTGTGTGATTTCTTTGGATGAAAAGTCTAGATATTTTCTTTTCCCACAGTAATACAGAGGAGCATTTCTCTGGACCACCCTGACACCATTAAATGGATGGAATATTAGATTGAGAAGTATTTCATTATATGCTCTGGAACCATAAAAACCAAATCTCTTGTCATTGAGTCAATTCTGACTCACAGCGACCCAGGCAAATAAAAATGTCTGGGAAGTTTTCTAAGAATCAGATTTGTTCAAGCAGTATTTTACCCCAAAGGATTCTTTTGTCCATTCTTAAAAATGGCAGTATATTGCTGCATTATTTTCTTCTTTAAACAAGTAATTCTCTTCCCTAGTTGCAGTACGATGTATCACTTTTGTGTGGCCTTTCTCCCCATAATCTTGTAACTCCCACCCAAATGATTGAGTGGGACTGTGTGATAGGGTAATTGTGGTCCACCAAAGGAACTGGTCAATTTTGCCATCCTGCTGGGCTTGAAACGAGCAACCGCAGAGGCAGGAAAGAGAAGATACCACCGCCACCAAGGAAGAACAGCCAAGAGCCAGCACATGCTTTGGACCCAGTATCCCTGCGCTAAGAAGCTCCTGGAAGCACAGACAGGAAGAGAGAGAGAGTTGTCACCCTGAAGATGTTGAGAAGTGTGGCAGGAGAGACCCAGAAGCAGACACCCCACAGCAGGAGATGCGTGATGGGCTTCCCGGCCCCTGGAGCTGGAAAGCTGAGCGTCTTTGGGCAGAGGCCTAGGGCCAGGGAGAGGCGTGTCTGCGAGTATGGCTGAGAAGAGGATATCCTGATGGAAGAACTATATCCCTGAGAGTTCCTGAGCCTGAATTGTAACCTCTTACTTCCTTAATAAAACCCACAATCATGAATATTGTCTGTCAGTTCTGTGTGGCCATGGAAGTGAATTACCAAACCCAACAGAGAAGTAGAGAGTGCCATTGTGGGGACAGTTGGTGACAGAACTGGTAAAGATGGTGGAGAGAGGAGGCATGTCTGACTTCTGCCTCATAGGAATCAGCCTTGGGCTGTTGATCTTGATTCTCCTTCCCCTCTTGAAGTGAGAGGAGGTCAGACTCTGCCTCTAAGCCATTTTTTACACTAGTTATTTATTCATTTAATCAGGTCTTAGATAGCTGAATAATTTCTAGATTTTTTTTCTCTCTCCCTTCTGGTCAATAGAACACCCTCCCTTAGTAAAGGAACCAGTGAATTCAGGTCAGTAAGATCTGAATGGAAACACTGTGGCAGTTAACCAAGTTATATTAGCCTTTAAAGTTCAAATCTATTCTTTTCTGAAAATCCTGAAGTAATCCTCACACCACAGTTTGCATGTGTTGTTCCTTTGGAATTGAAGAATGACATTAGAATAATTATGAAATTATTTTTGATGGAGAACATATGGAAACTTATCATTATCCAACTATGGTGCTTTGACTAAAATGTAAAACACTTTTACTGAAGCATTGAAGTTCTTATTAAGTAACCCTAGCTTAGTCAAAGGCATGATTGTTGACCTTCTGTGGTTAAGGCATGTGCTGTTCCATGGAGATAGAGGCTTTTCTGCCACACTCTTCTTGATAGTGCACAATGGGAGTTACATGTGCATATCAAGAGGAGAATAGACCTTAATTTGGAATATTAAGTAGCATAGGCACATAAAAGCCTTCATTAAAATTTTAAAAGTTCGCTAAACCCACAAGGGCTAAGAGATGTCTTCCTACAGGAGAAAAACTCCAACCTCAAACTCCCTCCTTATCTCAGTTTCTCACATTTGTTAATAAGAAAGAATATTAACTTAGAAATTCACTTTTATCTAGTGGCTGCTGAAGTGTACTAGACTAGAAAAGGATTAGCTCACGCTTTGCTTTTTTGCAAAACACAACAGGCAGGTACAATAAACAATCATCTTACCCCTGAAAATACCAAACCAGAGAGACTTCAAGGCTCATTTTGCCATCTTGAGCTAAGTGGAAAAAAATGTTCTTACAGTAACTATTTTCACTGAGACTTTGACAGTCTCATCAAGGTTTTGGTACTACAGCTACGTCAACTGACAACTGAATGTTCAAATTCTCAACCAATATTTAGGAAGCACCTACCCTATGAAAACACCTGGAACATAGGAATTCGAGGTTCCAAATTTGACTTTTTAAAACATAAAACAATAAACTACCTAGATAAACTACCTACTTATTTTTATACATTACAGTCATAAAATTTATGTTTTCTATGTTTAAAGAAAATTCATTTCTGAATACTTCTTAAAATTTAATGTTAAAATAAATGTTACTCTAAATACATAAGTTTCTCCCCCTTCTTTAGTGTTAGTGTCATGAAGAAATTTACTATAATTTGCTGTGCAACAGGTGTCAAAAAATGGTGGCAATAGACTTCCGGCAAAATGGCACTCTAGGCAGAAGCACCACGCTGTTCCTCCACAGCAAACATCTGAAAAACTAAGCTGAGCAGAGAAAACAACAATCCTGAAACCCTAAAACATCAAATGAAGAGATAAAGAACTCAGCCAAGAACCAAATGGAGTAAGAAAACTGACAGAGAATGGAGACTGAAGAGAGATTCATGCAGAGGTATGCTACCAGCTAACACGCCGCGGATCCACCATCTTGGACTCCTATCGGAGACCAGCAAACAGGGGGTATGACAAAGCAGTTTCACAGAGCTTCCAGCTGGAGACAAAACAACCGTCTCTCATCCCTTCACTCCAATGGCAAGCTCCCCTAGCACTGTTTTTTGTTTGTTTGTAGGTTTTTGGGTCCTGTTCCTCTCTCCTCTCTCCCATATCCATCTTAGCTCCACACATAACAATCTCCCTACTACATCCTGCCTACCTGCACCATGAGCTTGACATCACACCACCAAGCAGCACAGGCATGGCCTACTGGAACCTGCCCTGCACTGATTAACGACCTGCCCTGGTGGCTGTAGTAAGTGCCACAAAAAACCC
>NW_004443979.1:15341920-15343739 GCF_000243295.1 Trichechus manatus latirostris
TCAAACTTAGAAAGATAAGGGTAAAATTCATGGTAACCACAAAGATAGTTAACAAACATACTCATAAAAATACAGAGGAAAAACATAAAGTCTCAGAAAAAACAAAACCTACAAAAACAAAAGAAATGAAAAAAAAAATCCACAAACAAAAGTAACTCAGCACAGGAGCGTAAGAAGAAAGAAGAAAAAGTCAGCACCACAAAAAACGGTGGCAATATTTATTGATACCTAAGCGCCAGGTTACTAATCAAAAAGCTGGCAGTTCAAACCTAACCAGAGGCACTATGGAAGAAAGGGCTGGCAATCTACATCCTAGAGGTTTTAGCCATTCTATTTTGAAACACATAGCTCGCCATGAGTTGGAAGTGACTCAATAGCAACTGTTCTTTTATTTTTATCTTTAGATATTGTTTTTTCTAATGATTTAAAATTGATATTACATCTTGGGTTTCCCATAGTTACTGAAAAGTATCTAGTACACAATAAACAATCAGGAACTATTTGTTTAATAGATGAATTTGTTGAATGGTTAACTCTTGCTGGAAATACTGTAACTGTTGCAAGGATAAACATGGTGTGGAGTAGAAAGGTATTGTCAATTGCAATGTTAAAATAGGTATTTTAAAACAAACTGATATTTCATATGTTGGAGAATATATTAGAGAGTCTTTGATGTCCTTAACCCATTAAAACCCACAGCTTTCTAGTCAATTCTGACTCACAGCAACCCTATGGGAGAGAGTAGAACTGCCCCATAGAGTTTCCAAGGAGCGCCTGGTGGATTCGAGCTGCTGACCTTTTCATTAGCTGCTGTAACACTTAACAACTATGCCACCAGGGTTTCCTTGAAGTCCTCAGAAATCCAGAAAATATGATAAATTTGTGAAGGTACAAGGAAATTATGTAACCAATAGAAGTAGGTCATGTGTAACTGAATAATGATAAAAATAATGGCATGGTTTTTTACTATAAGAATAAGGTGTTACTCTGCTGGAAGTAGGTTCTCTTACTTGGGAAAAAAGAAATAACAAGGTATGAGCTTGAGTAATAATCCTTTGCTATATATGAAATCTCTCTCCTAGAAGACAGGTGTAGGGAGTTTGGGAGGAAAGACAAAGTTAAATGCTAATTATTATCCTAAGGGTTACCAGCCAGTTGAAGCCACCCAGCCTTCCTTGGCAAACCCTAGATCCCAGTCACCAGTATGGCCATGTGGCCCAGTTTGTCCAGGACTGTCCTAACTTATACCTGTTGTTTCCTGGCATCATTTCCAGTTAGCATCCATTCTGAATCTCAAAAGTATCCCAGTTTGGACAATATGATTGCACAACTATTGCTATAGTCCCTTGGCCCCTAACATGTGTATAACTCACACTGATAGCAGGCACTTGAGATTCGAATGACCTGGTCTCCCTATCTTCAATAGACACCTCCTCCTACCTACACTTGTACACCGTACCTCCTACTCTCTTGAGCAGTGCGAAGAAGCTGACAGATCTTAAGTTCTGTTTTATCCATCCTTGATAATATAACCTGGGTTCTGAAGAGCAAGGAGAAGAGCTACCGCAAGATTTTTCAAATTACCTCATTTAATCTCAAGAAGCATCGAGGTATAATAAAAGGGATCTGGGCCAGAGACAATATCAGAATCTGGCCCCTGCTTTGTCAATTTTTCCTTTTTTTTGTATTTTATTTTATTTTTTTTTAATTGTACTTCAGGTAAAGGCTTACAGAAAAAATAGTTTCTCATGAAACAGTAGTACACATGTTATTTTATGACATTGGTTAACAACCCCACAACATATCAACCCTCTAACTT
>NW_004443979.1:15350570-15373641 GCF_000243295.1 Trichechus manatus latirostris
TCTCCTCGCTCTCCATTCTCTGTCAGTTTTCTCACTCCATTTGGTGCTTGGCTGAGTTCTTTATCACTTCATTTGATGTTTTAGGGTTTCAGGATTGTTGTATTATCTGTTCGGCTTAGTTTTTCAGATCTTTGCTGTGAAGGGACGGGATGGTGCTTCTGCCTAGAGCACCATTTTTTGCTTTGTCAGTTTTTAATCTTGAGAGACTTTTGGCATGTCTCTTAAACTCTTTCAGCCCCACCTTCCTAATTTATATCAAGACAGTATAGTGAACAGGTAAGTGTAAAATCCATTCTGTCTACCCCATTGTCTGAAAGAAGCAAATGAAATACTAATTCCTCATCACTGTTGAGTCAATTCTGACTCATAGTCACCCTATAGGACAGAGTAGAACTGCCCAATAGAGTTTCCAAAGCTCTAGCTCTTTAGGGAAGCAGATTGCCACAAGTTTCTCCCACAGAGCAGCTGGTGCTTTCCAACTACTGACCTTTTGGTTAGTAGCCAAGCACTTATCCACTATGCCACCAGGACTACTTGAAATACTAACTAAACACTTTGAGATTCTTTAAGTACAATACAGATGCTAGTTATAGTTATTCATATCTTCTGATAGAGAAACAGTAGAATAAGTAAATAAGTTTATTAAACTAGCCTGTCCATGGTACCAGTGATACATTCTAGGAGGCACGTTTTCTTATTTCTAGAATACTGCCCTTTTCACATTATTGTACCTGACACCATGAAGATTCATATGAGGAACCTAGGAAAAGGTGAAAGTTTAAAACCTGAATTATGGATTGTGTGTGCCTGAATATATTGCCTAGTGAAGAATGTATGATTAAGGAACCTAGACGTTCAGAGGGACAGGGAATGATAAAGTTAGATTAAGCGTGGTAATACTTCATAAGCTTCTCAGTCAGATTTTCAAAGAGTATTTGAACATTTGAGAAGCAATATGTTGGGTAGCCTATGATTTTTATACTTGGTTGTGGGGAGGGGAAGTTGGGGAATGAGCAGAGGGAGAATGAGAGAGGAGAAAGGAGATTATAAAAACAGGAATGTGTAGATAATTAGCTGTTGCTTCACCGCGTTTCTGACTTTTTATTAAAAGAGGTCATAAGAGAGAGTACAAGAAAATAAGAATGAAGATATGAGACTACATTAATCAACATAGACCTGGATGTTTGAGCTATCACTTTGACTTACAATATTCATTGTTTCTAGTATATGCATTTTTTTTCAAGAAAAAAATATAAAAACTTGTGTTTTTGTACCTGAAAAGGCCACTGAATATTGACTAATTCTCAGTCAGGTGAAACAAAATAAATTTAAATAAGAAATACCTGATCAACCTGGGAAAAAATATAAGTCCTTACCAACCTACAACTAAGTATAACACTTTTCCACTTTGTAACCACCCACCTTGTTTCATCTTCTTATCTGTCCTGAAATTGCCACCATTCTCATACCCAAATTACACATTAACCTGGGAATATGTCTGGTTGTAGGTAGAATATATGTGCTTTGATTTTCCAAGATTGATGTCTATACTCAGAAAGAATAAGGTCAGCATGATTGCAAAGACACTCGATGACAATGCCTGCAATCATTGCAAATCATTGCAAAATTGTTCTTCAAACAACACTCACATCAAAATCATCCCTGTGTTTGAATGTGGTGCTGTGACTCAAGGTTCCTCTGGCAGAAAGTTATTTGTTTGCTTGTTTTTTAAAAAAAAAACTATCTCACAGTCTGTATTGAATCTGTTTGATATTTGATATTTTCAAAAGCATTTAAATTTGCTGATGGCTCTTCTCTCAATGATGACTCTTGGCAGTGACTAGGTCTAGTTGAGGAAAGTAGAGCGAGAGTTAAGATTATTGCCAGGACATTGTTACCCACACAAGTACAATAACAAAGCAGTTTCACCTTTTTCATACCCGTAGCAGTTATCCATCACCACAATAATGTTCTGGAACAAATAAACAGAATGCCTCAGTGGCCTACAGCAGTAAACATTTATTTAGCTCAGAAGTCCACAAATTGATGATTTAGGCTGCTCTCGGCCAGGCAATTTTTCTTGTCTCAAATGAGCTCACCTGCAACTCTAGGGATCTGTTGGCTGCCGGCTTGGGGCTTATACATCTGGATTGGCTGGCTCTAATCTGGAGCAATTCAACTCTGCTTTGTGCATCTCTGACTTCTCTCCAGCAGCCTATACTGGATGTGTTCTCATGGCAAATGCAGAGGAACAAAAGCAGAAGTGGAACTGCGTAAGTCCATTTTCAAGCCTCCTCATGTATCATATCTGCTGACTTCCCACTGGCCAAAGCATATCATGCGACTGAACTCAAAATCAAAGGGCAGAAAAGTAAACTCCACCATTTAATGCAAAATCATATGGCAAAGAGAAGTGATGTAGGGAGAGACGAAGAATTGAAGCTATTCATGTAATCAGTGTACCCTAAATCTTCTCATTTGAATGTTTCCCCAGTACCCTGTTGCCATCGAGCTGATAGTGACTCATGGCAACCCCACATGTGTCAGAATAGAACTGCACTCCTTGGAGTTTTTAATGACTGTAATCTTATGGAAGTATATCACCAGGCCTTTCTTCAGCAGTGCTGCTGGGTAGGCTACCAGCCTTTCAGTTAGTAGCCAAAGACAAACCATTTGCGCCACCCAGGGACCTTTGCCTAGAACAGAGAGAGTCAGAACTTTTTCTTTTTCCCCTGAGTAATTAGATGCTCTGTGAAAATAAGCTAACTCCTATGATACATCCTCTTGTGTGGATATAACAAACATACTTAGATAAATAACTTCACAGGGCTTTGGGGGCATCTTCACATAGTCTCAATGGCATATTCTGTTAATAATTCCCAATCATCTTTCTTCAGCCTACCTTCACACCACCATGAACTCTATTTCAGCTGCCTAAATGTTCCACAGGTTTCTCAAACTCAACATTTTCATTACTGATTTCATTATTCTTCTCCACACCATTACTAACATATTTCTTCCCTTATATTCCTTAACCTTGATAAGTGATCTCACCAAGCACCAGGTCGATGAAGCCAGAAAACTAGATATCTCTCTGCCTCTCAATCTTATCCCTACACTTTCAAGTTTTACCATGTCCTATAAATGGTACCTTTTTAATATTTCTCTTATCTGTCTTATCTTTTCCATTCCCACTGCCACAGTTTAATTTAGGCTTTACATTTTATATCTGAACAACTGAAATAACTTACTTTACTTTCCATTCAATCTTGTCCCATAATAATCTTTCTAAAGCAAATATCTCCATAGAATGTTCTAGCTTAAATGTCTTCAATGTTATGCTATTGCCAATAAGATGTGAGATGTGAGGCCCTTCATGATTAAGCATCTTCTTACTCTTCCCTCTCACTCAGTTACCCCTAATTTCAGGTAATACGAATCTGGAATCATTTAGCCTTGTTTTGACAAGTCTTTTTGCTTCTATTTATATACCTCATCTGATCTGGAATGTTTCATATATCTACAAAAATATACACACATATAGTAAAACACTCACATAAACCAACTGGCGTAATGTAATGATTAAAAGCACAGACTTTGAAATAAGGGGGGCTGAGTTTGAATCCTGGCTACTTCACTTAGTAGCTATGTGAATTTGGGCAGGTGAACTAAACGTCCCTAGCCTTAGCTCCTTCATCTGGATGATAATATTTTTGAGTAAAAATATAATCATACTAACTCCTAGGGCTTCTGATGGGGTTTAATGAGACTACATTGATGAAGCAGTTTGGTACATACAAAAAAAAAAAGACAAAAACAAAAAAACTGTTGTTGTTGAGTCAATTCAAGCTCATGGTGACCCTATAGTGACACTGTAGGATAGGGTAGAACTGCCCCATAGGATTTCCAAGGCTGTAATCTATGTAGAAACAGACTGCCACACCTTTCTCCTGCAGAGTGCTGCCACACCTTTCTCCTGCAGAGTGGCAGGTGGGTTCTAACTGCTGACTTTTCAGTTAGCAGTCAAATTCCTATCCACTGCACCACAGGGCCTCCTTGTTTGGCGTATAGCATGGCGTATAGCATTTAGTAAATTCTCAATCAATGAAGGCCATATATTTATCAGGTCTCGGTTCAAGAACAATCTCCTATATGAAACTCCTTCTAAATCGCCTGGAGTCCCTCCCACTCCGTTCTTCATGCTTCACTATATTCTGGTAAGATCTCTATCAAAAACAGGTACAGAACATCAATATACGTATTGGCTTGCATCTGCCTGCATTTTATTAAGACTATTCTCATATTATTTAGATGACTTTTCATTCACCTTTTTTAATTCCAATATCTAGCATATAACAGATTGGATGCCTGAATATACTCAGGATTGGTGGTAGGAAAGGTTTGTTCAGGATGCATGTTATGTTCTCATAATATTAAATAAAACAGATTGAAGAAAATTGACTAAGCTTGAATTCTTCCTGACCCTCTTAAAAAAGATTCCAGGCAATATGCCACTCACTCCTTTTTATTCAGTGATTTCTTCCTAGCGCTCTCTTCAGATGTATAAAATGACTTTGGTTAGTGAGTCTTACAGAGTAAAGGCCAGAGCCAGCATTCCAGATGGTATTGAATTCATCAGTAATGACAGCATGGAAGTGTTGAGGCTGTCCTTCATTTTCTTTTACCTGATGCACCAAAAAAATTAAAGCATGTCAACTCTACCCTGCTGTGGCCTGAGTCTTTCAAATGCACAATTTACAATGGATGGGCCAAGGACTAAAACAAGAATATTCCTGTGTTGATGAGTACTGGTCAATCATTAAAAATTTCATTCTACCTCTAGAGATAATCCCTTTTTTCTGCTTAAAAATATTGTTAATCATGAGGAAATACAAAAAGAAATTATAACATTTAATATAAATTATAATGGACACAGTACAGCATATTTATTGACTTCAACAAACTGTGTACGTGGGCTTAAATGCTACACATTCAGATACCATTCAGTACCTCCATGTTAGAGTGGCCAATCACTAAACAAAGCAAAAGAAGAAGTTCTTGTGTTTTCAAAATTTCCTTTTTGAAGGGTCTTTTTCCCTTCTGCCTTCTCTGCTGCATAATAGATACTCAACAATCATTTCTTAAGGTCAGAATGTACCATATGAGAATTACTAAAGGGAATTACATAGTAGAGTTCTGGGAAGCTGTCAATGACCCTGAGTCTGTTCCATAACCCCTGTCTCCATTGAAAAAAGTTACTGGAAGCTGGCCAGCAGAGTAGATGGTGTCTTGATTTGAGTATTTTAAACTTATAAGATCACACTAAAATTGACAATGGCTCACCAATCCAACTGGAGAAAGGCCAGAAAGTGGAGGAATTTCAGTGACTCACAGAAATAAATTAATAAGTAAGACCCATAGGAAAGTGGACATCATGAGTAAGGAGAAGCCAGGAGGTAAACATAGAAAAGTAAGGAGAGGTAGATGTAGACACAAGTAGAAGCAGAGAAAGAAATGGAACAACAAAGTGACTTAAAAAAAAAAAAAAAAAAAAGGAGCAATGGACACTTGCCTCCGATAAAACTACTAAAAGTTTCTGAGGACACACAAAAACTCCTTGAAACCTGGATATTTGGTTGCTGAAGAAGCTCCTTACGCTTTCCTTCTTCTCCATGTAAACCTACAATAAGCTCCGATCATGAGTGGAGAGCTGAACACATTTATGTTTCTTACAACCTGAAAGTAGCTTACTAATGCAGTGGGAAAGCTTAAAGAAGATGCATGTGTTTGGAGTGGGCAGAATTTACAAGGAAATTTTTTCTGAAATCTAACTAACATCAGAGATTAAGGTTCTTAACCCTCAGAATCACTTTCATTTTGCTATGAATACATTGTTAACTCTAACTTTTATCCATTATGGTCCAACATGCCCAAGTAGTATTCAGCCTGCCAGAAAAATATGAGATATCAAGATAATATCGTATCTCATAAGTATGTCAAAGTGTCCTCTTAACTCTTTAAAGTAAAACACAATAAGTATAACAGACCACTAGCCATAAAAACAACAATCAAAACAAAGCACAAATATAACATAGTTCTGTAACATCCTGTGACTATTCTCTAACTAGTATTTGACCGTCTGTAACTCTCAGACTTCAACTGATTTATATTTACTACTTTGAACACCTCCCATAATGAAATTCAGAATGTTTACAGAAGCATTTCTTTCACTTATTCTAGAATCACCCTTCTACAGGATTGAGCAGCTCCTCTTTGATCATTGACTATGCACAGCCATCACTTCTGCCATAAGTCATTGACCAGTCATGAAGTCTGCCCAGATCCAAGGACTAAGGAAATAGACTCTATGTCTTTACGGAGATGTGTCAAAGTCACATTTCAGAACAAGATATATAATGGATGATATGATTGTGGCCATCTTTACGTACTACAGTGTACCAGAATCCAGACATATATTTTTGAAATATCTTCCACATCTTTTCCACCCACATAGTGTTACCACACCACTGGGAACTCAGTGGATATTTTTATACAAATTTTATTTGTCAAGCATATTTGGATATTTCTAGTACTACCACTCAGTATACAAAAAATAGAGGTGTTATTTCTTGTTTGGGATTAATATAGACGAGAGGATACTACCTATAAAAAGGGAGATACATTTTCACCTGCAGTAAGATTATTGTCTGCTTTGTGTTCACCCTGGTGGAAGAGGTCAGGGTGACTCCCATTCGGGAACTCAACACTCTAAAATCTCCTTTTGGTGAGTAAGATTTTTATTAGTAAATGAATAAACTTAATCACTCGATGTGGACAGTGCATATGCTTAACCTGAGGTTGATTTCTTTCCCCAAAGGATGCATAAAATTTGTTTTAAAAGATTCCCATAGCACTTTTATCAGATAAGTTTTGTGTTAGTGGGGAAAAAACAGTTTTCAATACTCTAGATAAAGGGTCTTCCTTCGATTGTTGCCAAGGAGACTTCACCTGAAGCCTCCCTCTGTGCTCGACATGCATTGGATCATATTCATCACTACTGACAGTCTCATATATGTTCACTGTCCAACAAAAATCCTATCTGTTACTATTAATAAGCTACCTTTTGTCATATTGATTAGTTGCTTATCTGAGCTTTACAGACAACAACCCCCCTGCTTGTCTCAAAAGCCTCATATTAGTCAGAATGTTACCCCTAACTCTTTGTTTCCTATCTTCATGACTTTTAAGTGCACACAGTTTGACCTTAGATATTTTCTTTGTACTTCTGTCTTAGCACTGAAATCCAGACATTTTTCTATATCTCATTTCAGTATTAACTCTCAGACAACCTAACTGTGCTCTGTCCATACCCTATGACATTCTCTGGTATTTGTTTGGGTACAGATGCTCTACCTGATGGAAATAGTGGAAATGTACTGAGCTAAAGTGTCTGTCAACAATATTCACAGAAGAAATGTTACAAAACACACCCAGATACTCCCTTTTCCACATAAACTAGCCCCATTTTCTGAGAACAATAATATGAGTTAAATGAAAACAGAATAAAGCCAATAAATCTGGATATGGTAAATCAGCTTTGTGGCACATGAACTACATATTAGGAGAGAAAGGAGGGCCTTTTCCCAGCTTAGGTGTATGTTGTACTGAAACAAAGATTCAGATATTACAGAAACTTCTTACGGAACTACTAGGTTGATGCCAGCAGGAATTTATTTTGTTGACCTCTCCACTTAGGAAATACATTATCCCAAAGAGTGAGGCAGGCCAGCTCAATGAGAACGATGTCTCAATTTTAGAATAAAGAGGCAGTTATGAATAGATGCTTTATATCTTCATCCCAAACTCATAGCCTCACATCTGTATCTTAGGGAAACGATGGATTCAAGTTAAAATAAGAAGGGCAATTCTCACTCCATGACACACTGGCAACACAAAGTAGCAACTCTCTGGGACACTTATATGTAAGTGCAGCACAAAGGCTGGCAAGAAGCTTCTCTATCCTTAAGCATAGAGCAGAACGGCTACATGGAGCTGCCTCAGCATCAACAGGAACTTTAATTTTGCCAGAGAAGAGGAGCTTCAGCTCAGTAGAGCATCGACATAGCTCCATTTCCATGGTGATCAAGAGACCATGGTTAATATCAGAAGCCTTACTGTTCTATCGAAGGCTTGTGTGAGTATTAACCATTTTAGCAGCATTACCTTAGAATATGGAGCCAGATCCAGAGCAGCAAGGAGAAGACAAAATGTTATTCCAGAGGTCCCAAAATAATTGGAGGCAAATTTGAGAGGTTCTGCAAGTCCCACAATAAGAGAGGGAAATGCAGAAAAACACTAAGTGCTATTTTTGAAGGTTAACTCGTTTTTGCTCCCATATAAAAATAATCTAAAAAATAAGAGCTAAATTAATATATCAAACCAGTAAAATCCCCCGAGGTGTACAGTATAGATAGATAGCTGGTATAGAATAGAGCACAAGCCAGCCCTGGCTTAATCTGCTGTTTGCATCGAGGAAAATAGCAATAGTGTCAAAGTATAATTTTCATCAGATGAAATCAGCAAAATGGATTATGCACATAACACAGTGCCTAGCACACAGGGATTGTTCAATGAATGTTGGATTCCCCACCCCTGCCCCTTTGTTATCTCTTCCTTGTCCACTTGTCTCTCTTTCCCTACTGTGTTTATACACATCAAGGCTATTGGATAGGGCCATTGACCTGTGCCTTTACACAAAATAGGCCTGATATACACATATAGAATAGAAAAAATTTAAAAAATTACACTATGCATAAAATCAGTATAAAAAGTTCCAGTAGCATATTCAGCCCAAGTTGCTGTTTCTTATTTAGGATGCTATTATAGCTTCTTGGCTAGAATGTTGATTTCTAGAATTGTTTACTGTTAGCAAATCAGCATAAAATTCCAGAAGTGTGTCACATAAGAGATTTCATCAAATAGAGGAGTTAATCAGATTCTTTTAATTCTCTGCATACATTTTCTTAAAATTTCCTTAAGAAAATGAGTTCTAAGATATGACCAAGTAAAAATAACCTGTTCCCTATGGAAACACAAAGGCTCTAGCAAGTACTTTTCTAATTTGTGTAAACAAAGATAAATAGGTTAATTTTGCTTATTTTTTTAATGGCTCTCAGGCAAAATCTCATTTACATATATATATACATTTTATTAAAACTCTCTTTTAAAAGGTGTTTCCTCAGGACAAAGAAATCTCATAGCCTAATTGGCATGAGTATATTATGTGAAATTGAATTATGTTAGCCAGCATTCCCTTAATTAACATTTTTTCACGGGCATCCAGTTTTCAACAAAAATATTAGAAAATAATTAATACCTTCAGGACAAGGACCTGAACTTTATGCAAATACAGATTAGAGAAGTCCAAATTATTTCTTAATGAGCTATATGTGTTATATCTTCCTATCTAGAGTTCATCTGGACCATGGCATTAAATACGCTTAGAGTTAATTAAGCATATTATAACTATTCCTGACTTTTGCCTTTATTAGTATGAATCCATCAGCTCAGAGGCACTCAGCAAACAAGGAAAGACTTTATCAACACCCCACTCCAAAACACCTTGAAATATTTCAATCTACTTTACACTTGAAATAATTCTAGAAGCTCAAACCTATTGGACCCTTTTTGAAATGTACTACTTTTCTATTTATATAAATATGAATTTCAGGAATAGAAGAGGCTTTCTTTGTAGATGTTGATTTACATTAATAAGAGCTATAGTCAAACAATTGCTCTTGAGAGCATGCACACACCAAGGTAGGCTATCTCTTGTTGCAGAGATATTGGCTCAGGCATCAGCTGATTAAATGAACAGATTTGCTTCATATTTTAGTGTGCTAAATTAAATACAAGTCATAATAGAAAATCTCAATATGCCAATGAAAATCAGAAGAGCTTTTCTGATTTTCAGGAAGTGAATGAAAGAATCACTTTTCCAGCTAAAAATAAATAAATAAATCTGCAGACCACTCATTAATAGCTTACCACATTTTGGCACTAGCCAAACTAATTTAACTTATCCCTACTCAGAGGCTGTGTTAGTCAGTAGAGAAAATCCTATTGGGACTAACCCTATTGAAATCTATCCAAGATTTTAAAGAAATGTCACTTACATGAGATAATCCTAAAAGGCGGGGGGGGGGGACCATGAATATCAAGAAAAAGCAATAGACATTTATTTTCTACTAGGTAGTCAGCAGGGAAAGAAAAACGAGCAGGATCAGAATATATTTTCCATGGATCTGGTTCACTTTATATCATACACCCTAAGGCTGTATTTCCACAGCTGTGGAAAAATCCTTTATAGGAGAATGATTTGACATTTGAAGAGTTACCTTCCCAGTCTCTTCCATGTAATTCTATGATGAAACAACAAACTCAGAGACTCTGGAGATGGGGGGTGGAATATAAAATAAAAGCAATGGATTTTGGATTCAGACAAACTAGACTTTAAACGCAAGCATTGGCATTCAGTACTTTACTTACCTTGAACAATCAGTTTACTTCTCTCTGTCTCAGTTTCTTCCTTTCCCTTGCTTTCTGAGATTTTACTACCTGGAGTCATTGAAGGGAAACTGCCCAGCAGATTTTCTGGAACATAACACATGAAATAATTATTAATTCACTTCTTTCCCTTTCTTCAGGCCTTCTCTCCACTTTCAATTTTCTGTGCTATTTACTGCTACACAAAGACTTTTGTTTTGTTTTTTTCATGTGATTATGGATTTATTTTTTTTTTTTTTTTTTTTTTAATTATTCTACTTTACTCCTAGGTAGTCCCCAGTTTGATCACATACCCTATCTTCTGGAAAACCTCTCCCCGCCGCCACCTCCTCCACTCCTCCCCTAGGTCTAGGGGTAAAAAGAGAGTAATAGTCAAACAGAGGGGAAAAAAGCAAACAGTATTAGACTAGGCCTCTGTGCTAGAAGGTGGAGCTTCTGTCTGAAAGAATAAAGGAAGTATGAAGATCCCGGGACTCAGGTAACATACTCTTGGCTTTCTTGAATCACTTTTCTTTTGGAATGCTCTCCTTTTTGGAATTTCTTGTTTTGGGTAGGACCCCTTCCTTACTGAAAGAGAAATTCGTCTCCATACTCACAGCCCTCAAGAAAGAGCCCAGGAGAAATGAACTTAGGAGTAGGCTGCTAAGACTCGCCTATAGTTTAGGCCAATGTAGTCCTCATGATGCATATGAAGTACAGACTTGTTCTCCAGAGAGCTGAACACATAAGCATTTCAAAGCCAAATGAGTAATCTTCTTGGTTACCTTTGGCTAACTTTTTTCAAAAAGGCATCCAGAATGTAAAATCAAAGTTTTATAAAATTCATAAACTTTTAAACAGGACTTAAATAATAACAAACTGTAAGAATTTAAAGATAATACATAGGATAAAAATACCTTAACTATTTGAAAGTAATTCTCAATCCCTTTCTGTGTGTTACATATCAAAACTATGCCATTGTTCTGCCTTGTTTTTATATAATAAAGATAATGTTATTATACTCATTATATTGTGTTATTACATACTGTAAACAATGATCCTCTGTAACAAGTTACATATACAGTACTATTCCCATTTTACAAAACAAAAGAATCAATAGCTGAATTGAGGAAGGAATTCGTGTCTCTAGAGTCCAGATCATTACATGCTCCAACTGCCTCTATTTCCCTACACAGGAAAGACAAACAATATTCACTAAAGCTTTGTTCTCTTCAACAATGAGCACTTCTCTTTAAAACACACTCATACTCATAGAAATGTGAAATTCTTCTTTGAAAGAAAGCGCATAGATCATTTGTCTTTACCAGGCTTCTTTTTCCAGTGACTTGCTTGCTGTGAATATTTATATTGTCCAGTCATGAGGTCTAAGGTTGTTTCTTTTTTTCTTCTTCTTAATGATTTTAATTCAACATATATATGAAAACCTTACACTTAGAGAGAAGTTTTTACTAACCTTGTATGCATTTTAGTCACAGTATATCTAATAGAAATTGCATCCCAAACAAAACACTTCCTCCAAACAGAAGTGCATATCCTGGGATCTTTTGCACCTGTAAATCTGAAAGCAAAATTTGGATCTGAAACTTTATTTTTTTATTTTTATCTGAGCAGTTTTATGCAGCTGTTCAAACTAGTATGCTAATACGAAAATCAAATATCATTTATTCAGAAGGGGAATTAACTTTCATAATAACACACATTTCAGAAATTCCCTATGTAGATAAATATTGTTTTTCCCCATATTTAGATTTCCTTTACAAAGATTTGTTCTGTGTCACTGAATTCTTCTTGTCTCCAGTTTGGGAGTTATATATGAATATGCAAATAAGCTGGAGTAGCAGAGCCATTCATTGCAAACCTGGCCCTTACTGCCATTAGTATCTTACAAGTTTCCAAAGTTAATAGATAGTCATGTAAGTCTAGTGAAAGGCCAAGGAAAAAATCCTAATTGGAAGGCTAATGTGTATATTTACCATTATCTATAAGAATATAAATCCAAATTAAGTAAATTCTCAACTGCACATACTATTTAAAAGTATTTCTGCCTCAGTATAATCAAAGCTGAATTTGAAAATATTTAGAGCATGGAATCCAATTTCAAACATTTGTAATACTTCACAAACTACAATTTAAGAAATGCAGTTTGAGGAGTTTCTCTTTTATATTATTAATGCTTTTTCTACTTCTTAAGTTGCCTCAATTTCCTCTGCACTCCTAACAAAGGAAGTATTAGTTTCTCCTGATGCATACCATAAGGATTTGGGGAAAATAAATCAGGTTATATGTTTGAAAGTGTTTCAAAAGTTTTAAACAGAAGTTTCATGACAGTTTAGGGTCATCCCATTACCAAAGGGTTTTCTAGGCTGTAATACTGACTGTGGAGCCCTGGTGGCACTGCAGTTAAGAGCTCGGCGGCCAACCAAAATGTCGGCAGGTCAAACCACCGGCTGCTCCTTGGAAACCCTATAGGACAGTTCTACTCTGTCCTATAGGGTCCCTATGAGTCAGAACTGACTCGACGGCACCTAACAACAACAATATTGACGAGAGCAGATCGCCGGGTCTTTCTCTCGTGGAGTCCCTGGGTGGGTTCAAAGTGCCGATATTATATTAGCAGCCAAGCCCTAACCACTGCACCACCAGGGTTTAAAATTCATACTGTAGATAAGTGTGAATCTAAGAAAAATTCAAAAGAAGTATCTTTTTTTTTTTTCCCAACTCCAATGAGTATGAGAACAGGCATCAACCTGGGTCGTAGATTCTAGAGAAGCCTGGAAAGCCAGCACTGACCACAGATATATGCTTCACTCTCTCTGCCACACTGCCTCACCTCCTTAATGCACCAGGGTAAAGCATTGCTGTTGATATGCTGTTATTATCTGAGATGGCTCATTCTTAAGGTACTGTTATCCATTAACACCCTAGGATAAAATAGCCTAAAAGATTGGTTAGCCATTAACAAATGCCTCCCTAAGGAACTGCACAAATTTTGATTGGGATCAGGAAAAGTGTCAGAAAAAATTTAGCCAAGATATCTAAGGGGATTCTTATCAAGTTCTAACTTCAATCAGTCAGGCTTAGAAATGTCAATAAGTGATATCAGTAAGGAGTGAGTGATGAGAGAGCTCCAAATATACAATGAGACACCAGTTCTGGAGTAGACTGTAAAGTATAGAACTGTCAAGATCAAGAGCTGGCACTAAAAAAAAGAAAAAAACACAGAATGGTAATCTTGATCTTCATGTTGATCCATTAGAAGGGCTGTATTAAGATATTACTTTTTCAGAGTTAAAAAGATCATCAAATCATTTTCTTACTCTAGTTCGTCACGGTAATACTGGAAAGGGTTACATTTCTGCTAAGGTCACATCTTTCCTAGAAGTTAGACCAGGAAAAAAAATTTAAGTTTGAAAATTGTAAAAAACCAACCAACCAACCCTGTTGCCACAGAGTCTATTCTGACTCATAGAGACCCTCTAGGACAGAGTAGAATTGCCCCATAAGGTTTCCAAGGAGTGGCTGGTGGATTCAAACTGTTGACCTTTTAGTTAGCAGCCATAGCTCTTAACCACTGCGCAACCCTACCTTCCTCTTTCTTTTAGGGGTAAGAGAAAAACTACAACAAGCCAATTTGGAGATTGTGAAGAAATTGTTAACAATTACTTTAAATTTCCACAAGGACTCTATAAGCCCATATGAGCTGCAGAATTCTTTGTATGAGTGGCTCTGCCAGATTTTTGTGGTCTTGGTCTCAGTCTGGCACCCCTGATGTTCACACAGGCTGTTTCAAAAGGAAATTTGCAAAACAAAGAAAGATCAAAGTACACTAAATATGTGGGTGAGGTTGGAGGATCTGTCAGTGGAAAAGACCTCCAAGATAGAAACTGTGATCTTCAAAAGACAGCTACTGTTCACCAACAGAACCCAAACAAAACATCATTCTGGCCCAAAACATGAGGCTGGGGCATTTGTGCAATTAGATTTGGATTATGGGCTTCTGAATTACTTTCCAATACAAGCTCTTTATGGTGATTGTTTCTAATCCACTCCTTGAAGAAGGATAATACAAGATGGAAAGTCAAATTTATTAAGAAGCCACATGTTAGAGCTGGATGGGACTTTAAAATGTATCTAGTCCAACTGTTTCACCCTCAGACTTAGGAACTGAGGCCTAGAGAAGGAAACTGACTTGCCAAAGATTATACAACTTTAATGTTAAAGAGGGGGTACAGATCTCACAGCTCATGGTTCACTGCCAAATGCTCTTTTCCCCAATATCATGACGCTTCCCCCTTAAAGCACAACAAAAAGCAACGAACAAAATGGGGGAATGATTTATCATATGTCATACTTGAGTTTTGGCAGCATTTCACAATTGTTTAAAGCTATAGTCATCTGAGTTACTAAAGACTGACAGTACTATTTCAGTGAAGTTTATTGTTCGTATGAAACCATTACAAAATATAGTAAGAGGTAGAACAAATTTGATTTTGAAGTTGACTTTTTGTGCTTAGAGCATGTGATGAGGGAAAATGTACTGACAGTTCAAGCTTACTCAAGCTTAATGACAGATCTAAATTGGAACTCGGAGATAAAAGAAATTCTTTAGTGACGCCTCAGCTGTCATTGATTGCTATGAGCAATTTTAAAGCTATTCAAGATGAGAATTGCCAGCATGGTTCTGAAAGGGGAGAAAGTGGTACATAAGATTAGAGGCTGGTACAAATGCTATCTTGTATCACTTACATACATAGGTGACAATCGTGACTACATATAGACATTTATCAGCAGGAAATAACTCAATGAATGTTCAGGGTAGTGTAAGCACCAGCTGTGCTAAGAAAAATGAAAATGAAGGTGGTTTGTAGCAAGATGGCTGGGGAAAAAAAAGCAGTTGCTGAAGCCGAGCGCCAATAAAAAATAATAATAGTAAACTATCCTCATAAATTATAAGATATCTTCCTCCACTTGCTGAAATCTTTGAATTAAAAAGATACAGAGTCCATTTTGAGAAATTCAATGTCATTAAACGAAAAGTGAAAGCACCTCCATTTCTACATTTACTCTGAAGCCTTCATGCCCCATTTGCACTACTCATATTGAATCCCGTAATAAGTTTCTACCTATTGAGTCCAAATAAATGGCGGTTATCAAAATGTTCTATTTTTAACTGATCTTTAAAGTCACTTCTCTCTAGCATTTTGTCCTTATAAAATATCCTAAGTCCTTAAGTATATTAATTAATAGGTGTGCTTTTCCCCTAAATAAGATAATAATATTAATTTAAAGGTAGAAGACAGAAATAGAGAAATTCAGCAGTCACAAAGATATTTTTCTACAAAAAGTGTTCTATCTATAGGTAGGATGGATGAACAAAGAGAAAATATAGCCCAAATAGATTTTTCCTCTGGAGTACCCTTCTCTTAACTTTTTGTCATTCCCTAAATACACTGTACATATACACACTGGTTTTTTTTATGTTGTACATCTACATGAAATGTCTCTTCCTATATTCTTCATTTAGTGTATACAACGCATTCTTTAAGCCCTAACTCCAATATCATTTCAGTGATTGGAAATTCACTTGTCAGAAATAAGTACTCCATCTCTGTATTTCCACAGTACTCACCACCAGCATAACAGTATCACATACCATTTGATTCTTTGCCTATGTACTCTATTATAGGGTAGGGACTGCCCAATAGTGTATTACTTGTTTCTGTATAGATCCCAGTATTTATATTTTTAAAGTGCCTAGGACATAGCAAGTATTGTGAAATATTTGTTGAATCAATTAATGAAATTATACATTATCAATATTGTTTAATAATTCTTTATGTCCTATAGAGATTACAACAGAATATAAAATTCAGCTGCAGACAGCCCTGCCAGTAAACTTTTCATATACGTATTTCACCAAAATGTACATTTTTACCCTAACATGTTCTATAGAGGAAGGAGCCCTGGTGGTGAAGTTGTTAAGTGCTTGGCTGCTAGCTGAAAGGTAGGCAGCTTGAACCCACCAGCAGCTCCTCGGGAGAAAGACATGATCTGCTTCCGTAAAGATTACAGCCTTAGAAACCCTATGGGGGAATTCTAATCTGTCCTATACGGTTGCTATGAGTCTGAATCAACTCAATGACAGCAAGGTTTTCTGTTCGTTTGTTTTTGCTATGTCCTATAGGAAAGAATTTCATACGATTTCCCATCTAAGTATTTATTATCTGTATTATGGAGTAGATAACATTCCTCTTCTTGTTTTGCAGAAATATACAATTCACCAAATACGATATTTTTGTTGGCATAGATCATATGTGTGATTGATATATATATAGAAATGGAAAGACAGTGTTACAGAAATTTCAGTCTTGAGATGGGCTTCCGTTTTGCTTTCAGAACCATACGTGGTCTGGGGAGAGGAGGAAGCGAATACACAAATATCTATGTACGTACATCCATTCATACCTGGCCCATCACTGACATCCTTACCTGCAGTATCTTAGCTATCAGGATATCCTGAGATGCAACCAAACTGCCTGCATTATACCATGCTGTTTGCCCAAGTATCTTTTTATTTTTTTTTTATAGGAAGTGAAAACTCCTCTGTATATTTATTTTTATTTTTCTGAGTGGACCTAGGCAAGAAAATCTTGATGACTTTGGTAAAGTGAGCTGGCAAAATCCAGTCTAAATCTCCAAACAAACAAAAGTAAATATTTAGGTTGTAAATTGTGTCACATCAAAGGAAATCTCATAGTCCACAGATGTTACAGCTTTAATAGTGATAATAATATACCCATCCTCAACAATCTGGGTATCTTTGTTTTTTGTTTTTGTTGCTAGAAATAACCCTACTGGCAAAATATGGTAGCTTTTCACTCTGAATTGAGGTCTGTAGAGTCTTGCATTAGTTTCTAAGAATAATACTACATTCATGTTCATTTTTTCATGCTGAAATAAGAGAGAAAAAAAAGATGCATTTACATATCCTCTCATGTGGGTTTTGTTCCCTGTGAAGGTACATGTAATGATAGTAACTTGAGCCAGAATAAAAACAGTGTGTAAAAATACACCTTCTAGAGAATTATATAATCAATGTAAAAATGAGATCCTTACACTTACTTAATATGCCTATTTTCATTCAAATAGACATGAAAAGGATAATAGGATATTTGATATTCTACCACAGGATATTTTTCTAGAAAAATAATCTCAATTGTTTTTATTGCAATGTTTGTTCACATTGCAAAATTACTGAGAAACAAAACATATTAGCATTCACATTTGTGTAAAAGATCACATTTCTCTTTTCTAATAATCCTTTCAAATTATTTCAAGACTGATATTGATGATATAACAAAGCGATACTAAAATTGAGAAAGTAGGGTTGCAATTTGGGTCTTGTAATAATAAATTTGCCTTGTAGTTTTCTGACATAATGAGGTAAAATCTTCCAGTGCTCTAGTCACTCAGGAGAGCAAGTTACTCTGCTTTGGAAGAACCACTGATTGCTACAAACTGCAGGTAATTTAGTAAATTAAAAAAGAGAAGTGTGAATATTATGTAGAAACCTGTAAGAGACTACTTAGTTTATTAACTTAATTTCCAGGAACAAACTTAAACACCAGCTCCACACAGAACTAATCACTGACAATTAAAAACAAACAAACTTTCATCTTCTGATATATTTATGGCCACTAAGCATTTTACCATTCTGGTCTGTGCCCTTGCCTAGCTTAACAAACAATAGGCACTCAGTAATGTGTTGACTGAATGATTGCTTGCTAGCTTGCTTTCTTGCTTGATTGATTTGGGCTCTGTTTCCTCCATTAGTCTAAACATTCTGGAGCTGACTCTGACTCTTACCCTGAAATTGGTCAACAACCCAGAAAGACAAAAAGCCTAAATTATAGAAATAAACCCATCAAAATGTTTATATGTATCTATCATCTATCTGTCTATATAAATGTTTTATAAACTTTAAAGAAGCAACAATTATATTCTCAAGTTCTTTGTTTCACTCCAATCTAGTTGCTATGGAGTTGATTCTGACTAATAGTGACCCCATGTTGTCAGAGTAGAATTGTGCTGTACAGGGTTTTTAAAGCTGTCTTATAGTTATCTAGTGCTGCTCTAACAGAAGTACAAGCAGATGGATTTAACAAAGAGAATTTTATTTTCTCACAGTCTAGTAGGCTAGAAGTCCAGATTCAGGGGGTCAGATCCAAGGGAAGGCTTTCTCTCTCTGTCGGCTCTGGAGGAAGGTCCTTCTTCACAATTTTCCCCTGGACTAAGAGCTTCTCTGGGCAGCTACCAGGCCAACATGCTTTGCTCCCAGCAGTGCTTTCTTGGTGGTGTGAGGTCTCCACTCTCCGCTTGCTTCTCTTTCCTTTTATCTCTTGTAAGATAAAAGTGGCACAGGCTACACTCCAGGGAAACTCCCTTTACATTGGATCAGGGATATGACCGGAGCAAGGGTGTTACATTCCACCCTAATCCTCTTTAACCACAGGCAGAGATTATGATTTATAACACATATTTTTGAGGGACACAATTCAATCTATGACAATGGCTCATTTTTCAGAAGTAGATCACCAGGTCTTTCTTCTGATACACCTCCAACGTTTTGGTTACCACCCAGGGACTTCTACTGAAAATGTGTTTTTTGGTTTGCTTGTTTTTGTTTTTAACAGTAAAACATTGTTGGTTTACAGGGAATGTAATTTTCCCTCCATTTCTTTGCCTTTGTTAATTAAAAGAATAGAAAGCACTTTACCTTGCATATATTAAAATGGTTTATTTGTTCTTATAATAGGTTCATTCCTTGTTGCTTTTCTATATATGATAAATTATTATATATTCTTATGTTTCCCTCTAGGGCATATTAATACATGTATTCTCATGTAAAAAAAAAAAAAAAGAGAGAAAAGCATTCTATCATGTCCATCATGTCAAAGGACACTCGTATTTTTAAGATTATTAAAGTTTAGTATAACCCAAAAGTCATTTGATTATTATGCTTTCAATGACAAGAAAGCATACAAACCTCAACTTTTTAAACAGTAACATACTTTTTATGTCTAAACTAAATGAAAAGGCTAAGGTTTATAAACAGAGCAGACTCATATCAAACATAGAAAATTGGATTGATAACTGTAACCAAATGATAATCTGACATTAAATTGGATTTTTAATTTCAATGACATTTAAACTTTAGTTTGCATAACAGTATTCAAGATTCAAGCATATATGAAAGTATGGTTGAAGTGATTGCTCTGGGTGAAAGAAAGCATTATAATCAGAGATTATCAAGACACTACTGTGAGTGATTTTATTTTTTATTATAACAAAGTGCAGTAGAACTTTTACTATACTCTAGGGAGCACTCACCAACCCAAGACATCATGAAAGAGACGCTGGGGTCTGTGATTTTTTGCTTAGTCACTAATGTGACCCAGCAAATATACAACCCTGGAGAGAGAATTTTTCTTAATATGAGAAAAATATCAAATATTCTATTATTTTGCATAGCATTTTAATTTTTAAAAATGGAGACTAAACTACGGAATATGCTAGACACTGACAGATCTCAGACTCCTCCAGCCAAAATGTTGTGATCATCTCTACATTTTTTTTTCTTGGTTTTTCGTCCTCTCTTATATCCTGATGTTTTTATTTATACAATCTCCTTTTTCTCTTCATCAGATTTGGCAAAATTTTAGCCATTTTTTAGTTTTTTTCAACAGACTTGTTTTGATTTTGTTGGTCTTATTTGTTGTTTGCTTCTTTGTATGTTTGTTTTTCATTTTCCCAAAGTTTAACTTTATATTTATTGATCATTTCTTTCTGAATTGTTTGCATTTTTATGTGTTTTTTTCTTAATTTTTTTAGTTTAATGTCAAGCTCATTTATCTTCATCTTTCCTGTGTAGTGCACCATTACAGGTAGCTTGTAAGCCTATATTTTCCCCTTTAAATACTATTTTAGTTGTCTGCCATGAATGTTGTGCAGTGAGTTCAATTCCAAATATTTAGCAATTCCCATTATGATTTTTTTTACCATATACTTTTTAGAAGTTTTTACATTTGCAAATATTTGGTAGGATTTTTGTTTGTTTTTGCTTATTTGTTGTTTAATTTTAACTTTTGCACTATGATCAGAGAACATGATCTTAAACATTGATCATTTGAAACTTATCAAAATGTATTATCTGACATAATACACCACCAAGTTATATAAGCAATTCATATAGTCTTTATATTTGATTATAAAACAGACACAGCTATAGAATGAAATGCTATATATATATTATGTATGTACTTAAATATAGCTTTTAATTTTCTTATTTAAATCTCCTATTTACTAAGTATTTTCATCTGTTTGATCCATCTATTTTGTAGAATAATTTTATTCAAACTGATAAAATATTACTCAATTTTTATAGCCAGTATTAATTTAGATTTATCACAATTTCTTCCCTCCTATTGCTTCTCAGATTCTTCTAGGTTCATGTTTCTCCTTGCTGAAGTACATCTTTGAGTATTTGTTTCTACTCTGCTGATGGTAAACTAAACTCTTGTTAATCTGCAAATGCCTTTTGGTTTTATTTACAAGTTTTAACAACTGTTTAGAAAAATTAATTTATCTTATCCTCACTTTTAGCTGCTTATATGTCTATAGTCACAATTACTTTAACTTGGGCATTTATTACAAATCTGACTCTTTTTCAAAGTGTTCTTAATTCTGTACCTACTATTTAATGAAAAAAAAAATACTTCTTCAAAGAACACTGTTATTCTAAACTGCCAATAAGAAAAAATAATGTGTTCAGAAATGTCTGTAGCCTTTCACTATAGACTGGCAATCTTACTTCTGAATAGCATTTGTCATGTTGTCTTTTATTTATGAGCAATGTTTGATTAATGCCAGAATTGCAAGTTGAACAATTCAAATCAAGTTAAGTAGTATTTTGGGTTGAATTGTGTCTCCAAAGCGATACGTTAAAGTCCTAATTCCCCATACCCCTAAAGGTGACTATATTTAGAAATATGGTCTTTGCAGATGTAATCAGGTTAAGAGGAGGCCATCAGGGTGAGCCCTGAATCCACTATGATGAACATTCTTATAAGAAAAGAAGAGACACAGACACAGGCATAGAAGAAAGACAATGATGTAAAGATGGAGAGAGAGATTAGAATTTTGCTGCTGCAAAGCAAGGAATGCCTAGGGCTTCCAGAAGCTGGAATAGTCAAGAAAGGATTCTTTTGAGGCTTTTGAGGGAACAAAGCCCTGTCAACACCTTGATTTCTGACTGCTGGGCTCTTGGAACCATAAGAGAATAAATTTCTGTTGTTTTAAGTCACTCAGTTTGTGGTACTTCATTATGGCAGCCCTAGGCAACCAATATAAGTAATATGACAGATGGAAGCTTGCACTACTGAGTTCTATCAGACATTCTAACTGCTTTGGGGTGTTTTGATTCTTTTTGCCAGTGTCTCTGCCCATTTAATGCATCAATATATAATAAATATGAGTCTCTGGTCACAAATTCAAGTGTGCACAAGATGTAACTTTATCCATAGCAATAAATTTTCTTTTTAGACATTTTCCACCTGGGGTTACTTAGAGTGGAACTTAGGCTAAACTCAAGAAAGATATGTACCTAGGCTTTTTTTTTTTTTTTTTTTCCTTTTTTTTGCATTGATATTGTCTATTTCTTTCTGGTAAATATTAAAAAAAAAAAAATCAACTATAGGCTAAACTAGTCTCTAGTACATTTACTCCAAATTCAAAATACCGTACGTATGCATATATTTTTTGACGCAGAGGATAAAAACAACTTATTTTAAAGTTTTAATTTTTACCCTAGAGATAGAGATTCTTACACCTTGTTTTGCTGTCATTCTCAATGTTTAAGTAGCACTAATTACTAAAAATATTGCATCTTCCACATAGTCCTTCTAGAAAATATGCTAACATGCTTTAAACATATCACAATTTATAGAGCTATAGAGAAACATTGATTATATAACTCTTTTGGATCTGGAGGCTTAGTATTGACAAAGATGACACATTTTTATTTAAAATCTTGAAATAGTTATTAAAGATGACCCACAAATAAGTCACTGCCATTTTTTTTTTAATTTGGTGTATGCCTGGAAAGTATAACACATAATCTGTACCTTATGGACTTTGTATATTACCTTTATAAGAACAGAATTTTACATTTGGGAATAGAACTTCATTTAATTCTAAATGGATTATGTCTTTTGCATACAGTTAAGAGAGTTTTGAGATCTTTATCTATACAAGTATATATCTTTTTTGAGTTTACCTAAGCTCTGAAAATCATTCTCTGGTTAAGACATCCTGAAATGGAGATATGAATTGGGTTTAAAAATGTTTTAATTAGGAGAGGTCTCCGGCAAGATGGCGGTCTAGGCAGAAGCACCACGCCGTCCCTCCACAACAAAGATCCGAAAAACTAAGCCAAACAGAGAATCAA
>NW_004443979.1:15381668-15385813 GCF_000243295.1 Trichechus manatus latirostris
AATTCCATCAAACTCTAAACTTCCTTCATCCGTTTAAAGGGTAATAAAAGCTGTCAGGGAAGAGAATGAAAAAAAAAAAAAATAAATAAAAATGTTTTAATTATTATGAATTTTCTTTAACAGAAATAACAGGACATTTCTGTTAACTTCATGTTATATCTTGCAAGATAACATTTTAATTTATTGACTATTATGTTTCTTCCAGAATTCTTTGTTACCAGAAACTACCCTCCCCTTCTCCCATTTGGGGTTATACATCAAAGAGTCATTAAAGTTTTGAACATCAGATGCCTCTTATGAGGTATAAGAATATGGTACTTTTGATCTTCAGAATCTTAAGCCTTGAAAGATTCTGGACATAAAATTCTTCCCATAAACAGTAGATGCAAAAGAAAAATACAAGACCAGTCAGAGAAAATTCCTACCCTGCCACCCTCCCACCAAGATTAAATAAAATTTCAGTTGCCTTTGGGAGAGCAGAGTAGGAATAAACAAAGGAGGAACTCTTAGATATTGATGTGTGTGTCTGAGAAATGGGCCTTTGTTCTGATCATCTTCTTCACAACAACCAAACTACTATAATCATTCTAGCCTCAGAGTTTTTCCTTTACTAGTATTATGAATTGAATTGTGTATCCTTGAAATATGTGTTGTAGGAGCTTCCAGGCAACATGGCACTATAGGTAGAAGCACAACGCCATCCCTCCACAGCAACGATCTGAAAAACTAAGCCAAACAGAGAAAACAGCAGTCCTGAAACCCCAAGCATCAAATGAAGAGATAAAGAACTCAGCCAAGCACCGAATGGAATAAGAAACTGGAAGAGAACAGAGAGTAAGGCAAGATACATGCAGAGGTCCTCTCTCAGCTAACACAGCATGGATCTGCCATCTTGGACTCCTATTAGAGACCAGCTAACAGGGGGTAAGAGAAAGCAGCTTAACGGAGCTTCCAGCAGGAGACAGAACAACTGGTAACCAGTGATATACACTTTCTCACCCCCCACCCTTCTTCACCCCCACTCGGTCTCCTCTGCTTCCTGTGGCCACAGTCACTTGTCTGGGAAACATCAGCTTCACCCCAGTATCACTGGGGTTCCACCTACCCACACTGGCCAGTTCCCTAAGGGCCATTTGTTGGCTGCTGGTGTTGCTTTTTTCTGCCCTGTAGATTTCTTCCTTACCTGTCACCACATCCCCCTCCTTTCTCTCAAATACTGGCTCCGTGAGCCATCTTTGCTTCTTCCTGAAAGGCGGTGAAATACTGCTCAAATGTGAGACTACTTCCCGGTCCGTGCTGCCTCACTGGTGGGATCCCGGGGCTTTTGTTTATTTGTTTTGAATTGTTTGTTTTATTTTTCTTTTCTCGAACTGAGAGCACATTCTAGCCAGGCAGTACTGAATTTGATTGTTTTGTTTTCCTTTCCCTCTTTTTCCCTTTTTGTCTTTCTTCATTACTCAGTTTCTCAGCTCTCTGTACTTTCCTTCTCTTCCTGCCTCCTGAATACCTGGTGCTGAGTGACACCTCTATGCCCTCTAGCCAGGCTGTACTTCATAGCCTGCAACTTCCCCAGACCTTGTAGCCACACCAGTGGTATCCCTGGGAGCTTTGCTGTTCTTTTTAGTTTTTAGTTTTTATTTATTCATTTTTTTCTTTTGTTTTGTTTTTTCTTCTTCTTCTTCTTTTTTTTTTTTTTCTCCATTTCATAGTCTCTCATCTCTCCACTCCAACGGCAAGCTCCCCTAGCACTCTTTTTTGTTTGTTTGTATGTTTTTGGCTCCTGTTCCTCCCTTCTCTCTCTCCTCTTTCCCATACCCATCTTTGCTCCACACATCACAATCTCCCACCTACATCCTGCCTACCTGCACTATACACTGAACATCGCATCACTAAGCAGCCCAGGCACAGCCTACTGGAACCTGTCCTTCACTGATTACTGGCCCTCACTGGTGGCCATAATAAGTGCCACAAACAACCCATCCCAGCAATTCCTCTTATCTAGACCTGCCCTGCTGTACCATATCTGAGTGACTGACCTTGCCAATTGGAGAAGGAGGCAAAAAGTATCATAACCATAGATGAGCAAACAACAAAGAACACACAGCCTGCCTGCTCAGACATAGCCAAATAAAACAAAAAAAAGGACAAAACAAACAAATCTACAATCAATAAACAAGAAAAATAACTACTGAATGCCCCGAAGACAGCAGACAATATCAAAACATTTACAAAAACAGGACAAGATGGTTCCAGTAGGTGTCTAAAATAAAACACTGAATGACTTTCCATTAGAAGAAAAGGCGCTAAAACTACCTGATAGGGAATTCAAATTTCTAATATTCAGAGCTATCCAAGAGTTGAAGCAAAAAGCAGGCAAAAATGAGAAAAAAGTAGACAAATTCATGGAAAATACAGACCAAAATATGGAAGAATTCAGGAAAATAATGCAGGAACAAAATGCCAAAATAAATTCACAACTAGAAATCATACAAAAACAACAATTGGAAATCCAGAAGATAAACAACAAGATTTCAGAAATGGACAGTGTCATAGAAGGGCTGAGGATCAGGTTTGAAACCTTGGAAGACAGGATGAGCGAAATTGAAGACACATATTTGGATAAAACCCTGTTGAGGAAAACTCAGAAAAAAAAAATGAATAAAAATGAAGAGACCCTAAGAATTATGTGGGATACAATCAAAAGCAAAAATTTTCGAGTGATCAGAATTCCAGAACAGGAGGAGAAAACAGAAAACACAGAGAGGATCATTGAAGAACTTCTGACAGAAAACTTCCCCAATACCATGAAAGATGAAAAGCTGACCATCCAAGAAGCTCAATGAACTCCATATAGGATAGACCCCAAAAGAAAATCACCAAGGCATATCATAATCACACTGGCTAAAACCAAAGACAAACAAAGAATCCTGAGAGCAGCTCGAGAAAAACAAAAAGTCATATACAGAGGAGAAACAATAAGACTAAGCTTATATTATTCAGCAGAAATCATGCAGGCAAGAAGGCAATGGGATGACATATATAAAACCTTGAAAGAAAGCAATTGCCAGCCAAGAATAATATATCCTGCAAAACTCTCATTCAGATATGATGGTGACATTAGGACACTTTCAGACAAACAGAAATTAAGGGAATGTATAAAACCCAAACTAAACTTTCAAGAATTATGAAAGGGAGTCCTTTGATCTGAGAATAAATAACTTCAGCGCACAGCCTGAATCTAGGATACTGGATTGTACTAGCCGGATACCAATCTAGGAAATGAACTCTCAAGGACTATCCAAAACCAAAAGAAACACAACCGGGAATCAGAGCAGTTAATCTGTAAATGACAACAACATGTGAACAATAAAAGAAGGAATAAATGGTGTAGGTATAAAACCTTCTAATGGAGAGGAAAGCAAGGCGATACCAAGTCATAATAGACTGCTTCAAACTTAGAAAGATAAGGGTAAATTTCACAGTAACCACAAAGAGTGTTAACAAACTACTCATAAAAATAGAGTAAAAACTCATGAAAAAGTTTACACACAAAAAGTAACAATCTTTGTTGGTTATGAGGAATGGGAGGCGTGAGGCAGAAATACTAAATAGACAATAGTTAAGTGGTAACTTTGGTGAAGGGTAAGACGGGACACAATACTGGGCAAGCCGGCACAACTTGTACACCACAAGGTCATGGAAGCTCCATAGACACATCCAAACTCCCTGAGGGACTGAATTGCTGGGTGGAGGTCTGTGGGGACTATAGTCTTGGGGAACATCTAGCTCAATTGGCATAACACAGTTTATAAAGACAATGTTCGACATTCAACCTTGGTGAGTAGTGGCTGGGGTCTGAAAAGCCTGTGAGCGGCCATCTAAGATACTCCGCTGGTCTCACACCTTTGGTAGCAAGGGTGAATGAAGAGAACAGGATACAAGCAATGATTCGTCCAGAGGACTAATGCACCACAGCTACCAAGGCCTCCACCATACTGAGTCCAGTAGCTAGATGGTGCCCAGCTACCACTAGACTGCTCTGACCGGGATCACAACAGAGGGTTCTGGACAGAGCTGGAGAAGGATGTAGAACAAATCTATCACACAAAAAAAGACCAGATTTACTGACCTTACAAAGACTGGAG
>NW_004443979.1:15386095-15394844 GCF_000243295.1 Trichechus manatus latirostris
TGAGAAACTATTTTGTTCTGTAAACCTTCATCTAAAGTGAGAATAGCAGCACAACTGGAAGGACATAATCTAGGTCACTGAATTGTAAGTGTAGAAATTTTTGAAGTGGTTTATCTTTGGCTACGTATATTTTTACCAAAAAAAAAAAAAGTCCTCCAAGGTCTAGAAGGGAGTGTTAATATGTCATGGATTGTTAACCAATGTCATAAAACAATATGTGTACTGACTAATGGGAAACTATTTGTTCTGTAAACCTTCACCTAAAGTTCAATAAAAAAAAAAATTTAAAAAGTATGTGTTGTAAATCCTAAATCCTATACCTGTGAATAACACTTTACTTTGTCTTCTCAAACCTGCCTTTGAAATGTTCTGTTCAGCTCTTCTACTTTATTATTTCTTCCATTCGCTTTGGCTATTCTACATTCAACAGCAATTTTCAGTCTCTCCTGGCATCCACTTTGGTCTTTTCTTTCTTTCCTGTCTTTATATGGCCTTTTGCTTTCTTTATGTATGATGTCCTTGATGTCAAACAGCAACATATCTGGTATTTGGTCATTAATGTTCAATCTGTTCTTGAGATGGTCTCTGAATTCAGGTGTGATGTACTCAAGGTTGTACTTTGGATAGATGTCAGAAGAGACTCTGAAACTCACTCATGAACGTAGAGTAGCTAAAGCAAATGGAGGAAATAATGAAGAAAAAGAGATAAGCAGAAGATTTCATAGGGCAGCTCGAGAAGACAAAGTAAAATATTACAATGAAACGCGCAAAGACCTGGAGTTAGAAAACCTAAATGGAAGAACGTGCTTGGCATTTGTCAAGCTGAAAAAATTGAAGAAAAAAATTCAAACTTCCAGTTGCAATAATGAAGGATTCTATGGGCAAAATATTGAACAATGTTGTTGTTATTATGTTCCATCCTGTCACTTCTGACTCATAACAAACCTAAGTACAGCAGAATGAAACTCTGCCAGGACCTTAGCAATCCTCACAATCGTTGTTATGCTTGAGCCCATTGTTGCAGCTACTGTGTCAATACATCTCGTTTAGGGTCTTCCTCTTTTTTGCTTATCTTCTAATTTACCAAGCATGGTGTCCTTCTCCAGGGACTCATCCCTCCCAATAACTTGTCCAAGGTACATGAGACAAAGTCTCCCCATCCTCGCTTCTAAGGAGCAGTTTGGTTGTACTTCTTCCAAGACAGATTTGTTCCTTCTTCTAAAAGTCCATGAATATTCAATATTCTTCACCACCTTCATAATTCAAATACACCAATTTTTCTTCAGTCTTCCTTATTTATTGTCCAACTTTCCCATGCATACAAGGCAATTGAAAATACCATGTCTTGAGTCAGGTGCACCTTAGTCCTCAAAGTAACATCTTAGCTTTTTAAAACTTTATAGAGGTCTTGTGCAGCAAATTTGTTCAATGCAATGTGTCATTTTATTCCTTGACTGCTGCTTCTATGGGTGTTGATTGTGGATTCAAGTAAAATGAAATCCTTAACAACTTCAATCTTTTCTCCATTTGTTGAGATGCTGCTTATTGGTCCAGTTGTGAAGATTTTTGTTTTCTTTATGCTGAAGTATAATCTATACTGAAGGCTGTAGTCTTTGATCTTCATCACTAAGTAATTCAAGTCCTCGCAAGCAAAGCTGTGTCATCTGCATATCGAAGGCTGTTAATGAGTCTTCCTCCCATCTTGATTCCGGACTGATGCAGTAAGCATCAAAAGAAGACGGAAAGAATACACAGAGTTACTGTACCAAAGAGAATTGGTCAATGTTCAACCATTTTAGGAGGTAGCACATAATCAAGAACTGATGGTACTGAAGGAAGAAGTCCCAGCTACACTGAAAGCATTGGCAAAAAATGAGACTCCAGGAATGGACAGAATACAAATTGAGATGTTTCGACAAATAAATGAAACGCTGGAAGTGCTAATTCGTCTATGCTAAGATATTTGGAAGACAGCTACCAGGCCAACTAACTGGAGGAGATCCATATTTGTGACCCTTCCACAGAAAGGTAATCCAACTGAATGTGGAAATTATCAAACAATATCATTAATATCTTACACAAGTAAAATTTTGCTGAAGATAATTCAAAAATGGTTGCAGCAGTACATTGAAAGGAAGCTGCCAGAAAATCAAGCTGGATTCAGAAGAGGACATGGAACCAGAGATATCATTGCTGATATCAGATGGATCTTAGCTGAAAGCGGAGAATACCAGAAAGATGTTTATCTGTGTTTTATTGACTATGCAAAGACATTCTATGTGTCCATATGTGTGGATCATAACAAATTATGGATAACATTGTGAAGAATGGGGATTCCACAACACTTACTGGTGCTCATGTGGAACCTGTACTTAGACAAGAGGCAGTTGTTCAAACAAAACAAGGGGACACTGTGTGGTTTAAAATCAGGAAAGTTGTCCATCAGTGTTGTATTCTTTCACTATACTTATTCATTCTCTATGCTGAGCAAATAACCCAAGAACCTGGGCTATAGGAAGAAGAATGTAACATCAGGATTGGAGGAAGATTCATTAACAATCTGCGATATGCAGATGACACAACCTTGCTTGCTAAAAGTGAATAGGACTTGAAACACTTATGGATGAAAATCAAAGATTACTGCCTTCAAAATCCTCATAAATAGATCAATAAGCATTATCATGATAGACGGAGAAAATATTGTTGTCAAAGTTTTCAGTTTACTTGGATCCACAGTCAACACCCGTGGAAGCAGAAGTCAAGAGAAGAGACATATTGAGCAAGTCTGCTTCAAAAGACCTCTTTAAAGTATTAAAAAGCAAAGATGTCACTTTGAACCTAACCCATGCCATGGTATTTTTAATCACTTCATACGCATTCAAAAGCTGGACAATGAATAAGGAAGATGGGAAAAAATTGATGCCTTTGAATTATTGTGTTGACAAAGAATATTGACTATGTCATGGATTTCCAGAAGAAGGAACAAATCTATCTTGGAAGAAGTACAACCAAACTGCTCCTTAAAAGCAAGGATGGCAAAACTTTGTCTCATGTACTTTGGACATGTTATCAAGAGGGACTAGTCCCTGAAGAAAGACATCATGCTTGGTAGAGTAGAGGGTCAGTGAAAAAGAGGAAATCCCTCGACAAGATGGATTGACACAGTGGTTGCAACAATGGGCTCAAACATAGCAACAATTGTGAGGATGGCACAGGGACCTGGCAGTGCTTCGTTCTATTGTACATAGTGTCACTATAAGTCAGAACTGAGTCAAAGGCACCTAAAAACAACATACCTGTGAATGTAATACAATTTTGGAATTCTGTTTACTTTGTTATCTTAATGAGGCCATATAGTGCAAGGTGTGTTTTAAACCAATCACTTTGAGATTTAAAAAGAGTAAGTTAGGACAGATGAAGGACAACACAGGAGGAATACCAATATTACCTGAAGACAAAGGAGGTTGACTAGTCTACAAGTATCAGGAAGCTGAGACAAGTATTTTTCTCTAGAGCAGACAGAGACAGGGCCTTCCCCTAGAGCCAGTGCCTGTATATTCAGACTCCTAGCCTTCTAAACTGTGAGAAATTTAAATTTCTCTTTGTTAAAACCACCCGTTCGTGGTATTTCTGTTATAGCAGCACTAGATAACTGAGACGTCTAAAATAATGTGGTTACACTAGAGAATATGAATGCATGATGTGACTACGAATATCTGCCTGAGACAGGCTCAGAATTTCAAATGTTTGTGTGTGTGTGTGTGTGTGTGTGTGTGTGTGCAAGAGGATGCAGGCATAGCTAAGAGAAAGCACAACCCAAGAAGCTTTGTGTTCATTAATATAGAACATGCTTAAGCCTGGACAAGCAAATGAATGAGGACCACCGGGGATCAGGAACAGGGACCTCTCAGCAACTTGTGTGGATTGAAAGTTGAGTACAGGATGTAATAATTGCAGACATTTACTGTTTACTTGACAGACACTAAGTATTCTAGGCATTTTATATGTACTAATTCACAGACACAACTTTCTCTACTTTAGGCTTCAAGAACACCATGACTTTGTCATGCTTTTGAGATTTTTATAGTGTGAAATTAATACGTAACATTGGTTTAGTTGTAGGGAGGGCCAGTCAAAACTAAAAAATTTAATCATTTCCTAACCTCTCAGCACTCTCCATAATTTTTCAAGCAATTCCCTTCTTATTTTAAAAGGACTGTTTTACTAGGCAATTTCCCGAACCGACAACTTCAGGATATCATTCATTTCTGGGAGAAGAAGGGAACACTTTAAGAAGAATCTAGCCAAACTGGAGCTGGTTTATCCATGAGCTCAGGATTGTGAAAGAAGGTAAAGCTATGCTGAATTATAAATGGTTAAAGAAATTGGAAGTATTTAGCAATGAGGAAACTTTGGGGACCAGGAAATTCATGGTGTTCAAACATTTGAAAGATTGTGAGGTTCCAAAAGGACTATATTTGTACTAGTACTGGTGGTAGGCAGATAAAGAGTTAAGATCTCAGTTCAATATAGAGAACTAGGAGCTATTCAAATATAGAATGGGTTCCACGGTTCAGCCCATGTGGAAATCCTCACCATTTATGTGTCACTGGACTTATCCAAGTGTAGGCTAGAAAACCACTTGGGGTCGATGTAAGGCAATTCAGTCATTACATTGAGTTTCAGGCTTCTCAGCCTTTAAAGTCCATTCCAACCCTGAGATTCACTGAGACTCTGAAACCCACTCCACTGGGAGTGCTGTCTGCCAAATTAGCCTTTGCATGAGAGGTACAAAATGATGTCAGTTGTTGCAGCTGCAGTGAGTCAGCTGGAAACTGCTCCACAAAGACAAAGTTCAACCTAGTTACTAAACCCCAACTAATTTTGAACGATTTTAGCTTTCTTAGATGGTTCCAGAATTACACACTCAATTAATGCTGTTGATTTCAGTCAAGTCTCCACAAAAAGAAGTGGAAAGTAAGACAAGTACTTGGATAAATAAAACCAAAGAAACTAGATCTTTCTATTTTAACTCTATTGTCAATGATCCTGAAAATTCAGACCAAAAGGATATCACAGTTCAGGACATAGAGGGCTAAACCAGAAAACAGGAGCTCTCAGAACTAGTCCCTGCCATATTTTACTGTTTTTGTAAAACAAGAGGTTTCAGAGTTAGATCTAGATTTGAATATTAGTTTAGCTGTAGGGCTTTGGGGGAGCTACAAAATCTCTGAATTTCAATAGTCTTATCTATAATAATAATAACAGAAGCAACTACTATTTATTGAGAATCTGCTATATGTACATCACTATACTAGTATAGTATAGGACTTCTTTTTTTATTGTTGTAATTAAATGAGGTTTACATTTCACGTTAGTCTCCCAAATTTTTTTTTACATGCATTGTTATGAAACCCTAATTGCTCACCCCATTCTGCAACAGCACACGCCTCGTTTCCGTGCCTGATTCCCCATGACCATTCAACCAGCTCCTAATTCACTCTGCCTTCCCATCTCACCTCTGGACAGAAGGTGCCCCTTTGGTTTCTTGTGTCTACTTGAGGAAGAGACACACTCCTCACTAGTATCACTTTATATCCCACAGTCTAGTCCGATCCCTGTCTGAAGAGTTGGCCTCGGAAATTATTTTAGTTCTGGGCTGATAGAAAGTCCAGGGGCCATGCTTTCTGGGGTGCCTCCAGTCTCAGTCAGACCATTAAGTCAGGTTTTCTTACTAGAATTTGAGTTCTGCACCCCATCCTTCTACTGCTCCATCAGGGACCTTCTGTGGTGTTCCCTGTCAGGATGTTCATTCGGTGTTAGCCGGGCACCATCTAGTTCTTCTGGTCTCAGGCTGATGAAGTTTCTGGTTTATGTGGCCCATTCTGTCTCTTGGGCTAATACTTTCCTTGTGTCTTTGGTGTTCTTTGTTCTCCTTTACTCCAAGGGTTTGGGACCAATGATGCATCTTAGATGGCCACTTGCAAGCTTTTAAGACCCCAGACGCCACTTACCAAAGTAGGATGCAGAACATTTTCTTAATAAGCTTTGTTATGCTAATTGACCTAGATGTCCCCTGAAAGCATGGTCCCCAGATCCCCCATCCCTGCTACTCTGTCTCTCAAAGTATTTGATTGTATTCAGGAAACTTCCTAGCTTTTGTTAAGTCCAGTTGTGCTGACTTCACCTGTAGTGTGTGCTGTCCTTCCCTTCACCTAAGATGATTCTTATCTACTATCTAGTTAGTGAATAACCTCACCCTCCCTCCCCACCCCCGTAACAATCAAAGAATGTTTTCTTCTGTGTTTAAACCTTTTCTTGAGTTCTTCTAATGGTGGTCTTATACAGTATTTGTCCTGTGACTGACTAACTTCACTCAGCATAATAAGTTCCAGCTTCCACCATGTTATACGATGTTTCACAGCTTCATCTTTATTCTTTATCATTGCATAATATTCCGTTGTGTGGATATACCATAGTTTGTTTATCCATTCGTCCATCCATGGGCACCTGGGTTTCTTCCATCTTACTGCTGTTGTGAACAGTGCTGCAATGAACATGGGTGTGGATATATCTATTCATGTCACGGCTCTTGTTTCTCTAGGATATATTCCAAGGAGCGGGATAGCTGGATCGTATAGCACTTCTATTTCTAGCTTTTTAAGGAAGTGCCAAATGGATTTCTAAAGTGGTCGTACCATTTTACATTCCCACCAACAGTGTAGAAGTGTTCCAGTCTCTCCACAACCTCTCCAGCACTTACTATTTTGTGTTTTTTGGATTAATGCTAGCCTTGTTGGGGTGAGATGATATCTCATTGTAGTTTTGATCTGCATTTCTCTAATGGCTAATGATTGTCAGCATTTATTCATGAGTCTGTTAGCCACCTGAATATCTTCTTTGGTGAAGTGCCTTTTCATATCATTTGCCCATTTTTTAATTGGGTTATTTGTCTTTTTGTTGTTGAGGTTTTGCAGTATCTTGTAGATTTTAGAGATTAGATGTTGATCAGATTTGTCATAGCCAAAATTTTTTTCCCAATCTGTAGGTTGTCTTTTGACTCTTTTGGTGAAGTCTTTTGATAAGCAAAAGTGTTTGATTTTTAGGAACTCCCAAATATCTATTCTCTCTTCTGGAGCTTGTGCATTGTTACTTATGGTCCGTATTGTGTTTATGCCATGTATTAGGGTTCCTAGCATTGTCCCTATTTTTTCTTCCATGATCTTTATCATTTTTGATTTTATATTTAAGTCTTTGATCCATTTTGAGTTAGGTTTTGTACATGGTGTGAGGTATGGGTCTTGTTTCAGTTTTTTGCATATAGATATCCAGTTATTCCAGCACCATTTGTTAAAGAGACTGTCTTTTCCCCAATTAATAGACTTTGGGCGTTTGTCAAATATTAGCTGCTCATAGGTGTAAGAGCTTAGATCTGAATTCTCAACTCTTTTCCATTGGTCTATGTATCTGTTGTTGTACCAGTACTAGACTGTTTTGACTACTGTGGCAATATAATAGGTCCTAAAATCAGGTAGTGTAAGGTCTCCCACTTTGTTCTTCTTCTGAGTAATGTTTTATTTATCCGGGGCCTCTTCCCTTTCCATATGAAGTTGGTGATTTGTTTCTCCATCTCATTAAAAAATGCCAGTGGAATTTGGATCCGGATTGCATTGTATCTGTAGATTGTTTTGGGTAGAATTGATATTTTCACTATGTTGAGTCTACCTATCCATAAGCAAGTCGTATTTTTCCACTTATGCATGTCTCTTTTAGTTTCTTGCAGTAGTGTCTTGTAGTTTTCTCTGTATAGATCTTTTACATCTCTGGTTAGATTTATTCCTAAGTATTTTATCTTCTTGGGGGCTATTGTAAATGGTATTGATTTGGTGATTTCCTCTTCAAAGTTCCTCTTTGTTGGTGTAAAGGAATCCAATTGATTTTTGTATGTTTATCTTGTATCCTGAAACTTTGCTGAAATCTTCTATTAGTTCCAGTAGTTTTCTTGTGGATTCTTTGATGTTTTCTGTGTATAAGATCATATCATCTGCAAATAGAGATACTTTGATTTCTTCCCTACCAATTTGGATGCCTTTATTTTTTTTTCTAGCCTAATTGCTCTGGCTAGGACCTGCAGCACAATGTTGAATAATAGTGGTGACAGAGGGCATCCTTGTCTGGTTCCTGTTCTCAAGGGGAATGCTTTCAAGGTATCTCCATTCAGGATGATGTTGACTGTTGGTTTTGTATAAATGCTCTTAATTATATTGAGGAATTTCCCTTCTATTCTTATTTTATTGAGAGTTTTTATCATGAATGGGGGTTGGACTTTGTCGAATGCCTTTTCTGCATAGATTGATAAGATCATGTGGTTCTTGTCTTTTGTTTTATTTATGTGATGGGTTACATTGATTGTTTTTCTAATGTTGAACCATACCTACATACCTGGTATAAATCCCACTTGGTCATGGGGAATTATTTTTTTTTGATAAGTTGCTGAATTCTATTGGCTAAAATTTTGTTGAGGATTTTTGTATCAATGTTTGTGAGGGATATTGGTCTGTAATTTTCTTTTATTGTGGTGTCTTTACCTGGGTTTGGTATCAGGGTTATGCTGGCTTCATAGAATGAGTTTGGGAGTATTCCATCCTTTTCTATGCTCTGAAATACCTTTAGTAGAAGTGTTGTCACCTCTTCTCTGAAGGTTTGGTAGAATTCTCCAGTGAAGCAATCCCGGCCAGGGCATTTTTTT
>NW_004443979.1:15395467-15407843 GCF_000243295.1 Trichechus manatus latirostris
AAAGTATACTCAGCTGCTGTTGGGTACAGTGTTCAGTATATGTCTATGAGATCAAGTTGGTTGATTGTAGCATTTAGCTCTTCTGTGTCTTTGTTGAGCTTCTTTCTGGATGTTCTGTCCTTCACCAAAAGTGGCGTGTTGAAGTCTCCTACTACCATTGTGGTGCTGTCTATCTCCCTCTTCAGAGCTGTTACAGTTTGCTTTATGTATTTTAGAGTGCTGTTGTTGGGTGCATAAATATTTCTTACAGTTATGTCCTCCTGGTGTATTGACCCTTTAATCATTATATAGTGCCCCTCCTTATCCTTTGTGGTGGCTTTTACTTTAAAGTCTATTTTGTCAGAGATTAATATTGCCACTCCTGCTCTTTTTTGAGTGTTGTTTGCTTGATATATTTTTATCCATCCTTTGAGTTTTAGCCTGTTTGTGTCTTTAAGTCTAAGGCACATCTCTTGTAGACAGCATATAGATGGATCATGTTTTTTTATCCAATCTGCCACTCTCTGTCTCTTTATTAGTGCATTAAGTCCATTTACATTCAGCATAATTATTGATAGGTATGAGTTTAGTGCTGTCATCCTGATATCTCTTTTTGTATGTTGTTCACAGTTTCTTTATTCCTCTTAATTTTCTGTGCTGAGTTGTTTTTCTTAATGTATTTTTTTTTTCCATCGTTTTCATTGCTGTAAATTTTGTGTTTGCTGGGTCTTTATGTTTTTCTACTTTTTTATTTTGATTTGTAAGATTGTTAGATTCCTTTGTGGTTACCTTAATATTTACCCCTATTTTTCTAAGTTTATGCCAGTCTTTTATTACTTTATATTTCCTTAACTCCCCCTCAATATGAAAAATCAATGTCTGCATTTTTTAAGTCCCTTTTTTTTTGTTTTAATATTATGCTTTTTTTTTTTTTTTTACATATTGATATCTGTTTCCCTGTTTTCAATGTTTTAGCTTTGATGTAATTTCAATTTCCGTATCTGAGTCAATATCTGGTTGCTCTGTCCTGTGTTCTACTCTCGCGTTGTTAGCTGGTGTTATTGATTATCTAACCGTAGGACTCCCTTTAGTACTTCTTGTAATTACTTTTGGTTTGGTTTTTGCAAATGCCCTGAACTTGTTTATCTGGAAATGCCCTAATTTCACCATCGTATTTGAGAGACAGTTTTGCTGGATATATAATTCTTGTCTGGCTGTTATTTTTCCTTCAAGGCTTTATATATGTCATCCCATTGCCTTCTTGCCTGCATGGTTTCTTCTGAGGAGTCAGAGCTTCTTCTAATTGACTCTCCTTTGCAGATGACTTTTCTTTTATCCCTAGCCACTCTTAAAATTCTCTCTTTATCTTTGGTTTTGGTAAGTTTGATTATAATATGTCTTGGTGACTTTCTTTTGGGATCTAACTTCTGTGGTGTTCAATAAGCATCTTGGATAGATATCTTGTCATCTTTCATGATACCAGGGAAGTTTTCTATCAACAAATCTTCAACAATTTTCTCTGTATTTTCCCCCCCCCCCCCCCATTCTTGTACTCCAATCACTCATTGGTTATTTCTCTTGATAGAGTCCCACATGACTCTTAGAGTTTCTTCTTTCTTTTTAATTCTTTTATCTTATTTTTCCTCAAATAAGTTGGCGTCAAGAGCTTTATCTTCAGTGTCACTAATTCTAACTTCTACTGCCTCAGTTCTGCTCCTATTACTTTCTATTGAATTGTCTAATTCTGAAATTTTATTGTTAATCTTCTGGATTTCTAATTGCTGTCTCTCTATAGATTCTTGCAGCCTATTAAATTTGGCATTGTGTTCTTGAATAACACTTTTAAGTTCTGCTACTACTTTGTCTGTATGTTCCCTGGATGTTTCTGCATCCTGTTGAATTTCCTTTTTAATTTCTAGGAGAGTTCTGTATATTAATCTTTTGTATTCTGTCTCTGGTAATTCCAAGAAATTCTCTTCCTCCAGAGAATTTATTGATTCTTTATTTGGGGAGCTTGCTGAAGCCATCATGGACTGCCTCTTCAAGTGATTTGATATTGACTGTTGTCTCCGAGCCATTGATACGTTATCATAATTTTATCTTATATTTGTTTAATGAGTCCTAGCTTCTTGTTTTGTTTTGTTTTGATATGCCCCAATAGGCTGCCCGTGTTTGCTAGTTTGATTATCGATGGCTTTGAAGCTCTAACGTCGTATCACCAGGTAGTTAGTTCCATACCTAAGTATGTGCCCACAGGAGTCCATTAAATTTTCCTGTATTGGTTCAACTCAGGTGACCAGGCAGTCAGTAACCAAGTGTATGGTGCAGGCTCTCACCTACAGTCTTAGAGAGGCATGGGTGATTGGTGCAGGCACTGGACTCTGGCTGTGGTAGGGGATCACATGCTGAGCCAAGCAGGGGGCTGATGGCTGCCCCTGAGAGTCTGAAAGGAAAGCATGTCCCTATTCTCTAGGGGGAGTAAGTAGGTGAGTTTTGCAGCTGGACTATTATCACCCCACTCTTTAGGCTGTAAAGACTCGAGGGCACCACTTTTTCTTGGACTCCTGTAGCTGGTGACTAGGAGATTTATGTGAAGCCACCAGTCCTCAAGCCCCTGTTGCAGATTGATAACCGTGCCTACTTAAGGGGCAGGGCTGTTTCAAGGGTCACAAACCTGCCACTTCATAGCTGAATCACTTGAAGTTAAACTTCAGATGTTTGCCCTGTTGTACTGTGGTAGTGAGGGCTAACGCTGTTGAGATGGGTCCCCACAAGTATATAGAGAGGTGTAAAGGCACTCAGAGTCTGCAGACCCCTTATACCTGTGCCTAGCAAAGGAGCTGTGCTGACCCTGTGTTCCTGGCTTAGGGGAGTCAGTAGCTTATTTGTTCCCTCTTCAAGGCCAGGAGAATGGGTCAGGGTGCCTTTTGGGATCTACTTCCGGCCCAGCGGACTCCCGGTGCAGAGCACAGAGGGAGGAGGTAAAAGGGAGAGAGGTTTTTCCCAAATGGGCTTTTTTTTTTAATCCCCAGGAAAGGCCACACACATGTACTTATCCTTAGCCACATGGGAGCTGCTTTTCACTGATTCAGAGTGTCCAAGCAGAATCTCTGCTGCTTGAAGTCTCTTGATTTGGAAACTGCTTTCCGAGTGCACCCACAGCTGTTTGACTGCTTCACTGCGGACCTGGCGCAGCTGGGAAGTTGCCGGTGTGGCTGAAGACTTGCCGTCTTGCCACCGCTGCTCTGGTGCTGCTGGCTTCTTCCAAACTGTCTCCCTCTCCCCCCTCCACTCAGTATGATGACTCAACTTTGCCTTGTTCAGGGCTCCTAGATATTCATATATAATCTAATCACTTGTTTTTCCAGGTCTTTGTTGTAAGAGGGATATAGGAAGCATCTTACTACACTGCCATCTTGGCTCTGCCCCAGTATAGAACTTCTATATGCTTATTTATAATCTTTATATCATTTCTATGAGGTGGGTATTATTATATACATTTTAGAAAAGAAGAAAGTAAATTTTAAAGAGAGAGAGTAACTTCCTTTCCTCAGGCCAGCCAATTAGTAAAATTTTTATCAAGTTGAGAGCATTGTTTTTGCGTCTCATCATAAGTTTTTAAGGAAGGGACCATGCCTCCTTCCTGCTCTGTAGAAGATTATCTATGATAGCGAGAGCTGTAGTAACTGGCTTGGACCACAAAGAAGATGGCCATATCCAGGGATGGAGGAGTCATGAGCTAGAAACAGTCTGAGTCCCTGATGATTTTGTGAAACAACCATATCTGTCTTAAACACCCCATATCCAAATTTATTTAACATGAGAGAAAAAGGTACTTCTCTCATCGTTTTCAGCATTGTAAGACACTAGTGATTAGGGTTTTAGTTATATGCTGCTGAGTGATATACCACACATACAAATAACTTCTGTCTCTCTGTCACAGGGTCCTATTGGAGTATAATGTGAGAGAGATTTAGTTAAATAATGTGCTGGTAGTTAACTACAGAAACCAAAAAGTTAAGCTAAGATACTGACTTTCATCTATCTAGCAATGAGAAATTATTAAGTAGCGGAACATGGTAAATTTTTTGGCAAATTTAAGAAGTAGTCTATATACAAAATAGGTTGGAGTTGAGGATACAGTTTGTCTTAATAAGCTAGAACACCAGCAAATCAATCCTTACTCTGATGTTCTTCTAGGTAAACCAGTCATTATTTCACATAAAGGGCAATAATTTCACCCTTTCGTTGAGTCATTCATTTAAATAGTTGTGCCATATCCTCTTATGTGACAGACCTGCTACATACGCTCAAGTCCTAAGAGCTGACTGAAGACAGAAACAGGAAATCATAATCCCTGTCCTTGATGTCTCAAAGTCTAGTGAAAGAGACTTAAAATTAAATGAATAATATGATAGACAGAAAAGAGTGCTGTGACTAAGTATGCACAAGATGCCTTGGAAGCTGTTATGGATTGAGTTGTGTTCCCCCAAAATGTGTGTTAACTTGGTTGGGCCATGATTCCCAGTATTGTGTGATTGTCAACCATTTTGTCATCTGATGTGATTTTCCTATGTGTTGTAAGTCTTATCTCTATGATGTTAATGAGGCAGGAGTAGAGGCAGTTACATTAATGAGGCAGGACTCAATCTACAAGATTAGGTGGTATATTGAGTCAATCTCTTTTGAGATATAAGAGAGAGAAATGTGCAGAGAGACAGGGAGACTTCATTACCACCAAGCAAGAAGAGCATGAGTGCACGTCCTTTGGACCCAGGGTTCCTGTGCCCAGAAGTTCCTAGACCAGGGGAAGATTAATGACAAGGATCTTTTCCCAGAGCCAACAGACAGAGAAAGACTTCCCCTGGAGTTCGCACCCTGAATTCAGACTTCTAGCCTCCTAGACTGTGAGAGAATAAACTTCTGTTTGTCAAAACTATCCACTTGTGGTATTTCTGTTACAGCAGCACTAGATAACTAAGACAGAAGCCCAGAGGAGAAGCATATCCTACCCAGATAATGTGAGGTATAGGGATAAAGACTTTTCAAAAAAAGTGACGGTTGACCTGAAGCCTCAGAGATAAAAAGAAGTTAGCCAGGCATAGAGCAGGTGGACATTCTAGGCAGAGTGAACAGGATGCACAAATGTACAGAAGTGACAGGTGGCGTGGAGGAAAATAAGATTAGAGATGTGGGATAAAGGGTCATATTCTGAAAAGCTTATTGTATTAGCCAGAAGAGCTTAATTTTTATCCTTACAGGAAGGGGAAAACAGTAAAGGTTTTTAACGAGTACTGAAATTATCAATCATATGCTTTCAAAAGAACACTCTGGGAAGAGTTTGGAGGGCAGATTGGAGAAGTTAAGACTACCAGCAGGAAAACAAGTTTGAGACTATTGTTATAATTGAATACAAGGAATTATGAGGACCACAACTAAAGCAAGTGCAATGTGGATGTAAGTTGATGTGCACTTGAGAGTTACTCAAAAGAACTGAGAAGTGTCTACAAAAATTAGCAACCTGAGGTCATTTGGTTCCATAGTGAAAGAATTTCAGGGTTGAGTGAAAGCAAATCCTGGACTGACATAATAGAGTATTGAATATGCAATGAGTTTCTTGAGTTGGGGCAAATTTCTAAGTGGTATTTAAACAATAAAAGGGGTGTGTTTTTCCTAAAGTAGAACAACCTGAGGATGTTTATGTTCTTGGGAAGTGAGGAGGACTTGTGGAGGAACGAGAATAATTGAAGTGAGGATCAGGAGGAGTTAAAAGGGAAAGGGTCTCACACAAAATGTATGTTTAGGGAACTGAATTATTCATGTGAAAGGATCACAGATTTGAGGGATACGTTCAGGCTTGAGGAAGTTAAGAATTTACATCATTTGCCACCTTATCCCAGGGGTGAGCCAGTCAGGAAAGTAAAAATAAAAATAAAAGAGTCATAGGAAGATTTGGACAGTCGTATTTTCTGTGAGACTATTTATACATGTTTTAAGAACACACACAACTTTGTATCCTTTTCTTTCCCCTTCTCTATCTTCTTGTTTATCATAGTTCAGTGGTAGAATTTTTGCCTTCCATGTGGAAGACCTGGGTTTGATCTCTGACCAATGCACCTCACGTATAACCACCACCTGTCTGTCAGTGGAGGCTTGTATGTTGCTGTGAAGCTAAACAGGTTTCAGCAGAGCTTCCAGACCAAGATGGACTAGGAGGAAAGATCTGGTGATCTACTTCTGAGAATCAGACAGTGAAAACCCTGTGGATTACAATGGTCTGAACTGCAATTGATCATGGGGATGACACAAAACCGGTTAGGGGTTCCTTCTGTTGTGCCTGGGGTCACCATGAGATGGCAGCTGACTGTATGTCAGCTAACAACAAATTATCTGAGAGGTAATTTATAAATGTTCTAAGAACCAGAACAAAGTTTGTATCTTTTTCTTCCCCCGTTGGAATATATTCTTATTTTTTGTTTTCCAGGTAAATAGAGGCTTGGATAGGAGTAAATCACACCAAACCTGTTGCCGTCCAGTCAATTCTGACTCACAGCGACCCTACAGGATGGAGTAGAACTGCCCCATAGGGTTTCCAAGGACCAGATGGTGGATTCAAACTGCTGACCTTTTGGTTAACAGCCTGAGCTCTTAACCACTGCACCACCAGGGCTCCAAGACAGGAATAAACAACCCTCAAAGACATTTTCTTAATCCCTAGGTAGGGATTCAATGAGACTACAAATTAGGGTTTAAGTGTTAAAACCCAGCACACAAGGAGGGGGAGTGATTTACAAAGAAACAGTCAATATTGTTCATGAAGGCAAAGAGGTCAGCTGTCAGATCATCTGTAGGCAAATTAGAACTGACTCTGTGAGATTAACAACTGGCAAAGAAAAAGCCTCAAGATTAAGGCTGAGTGATTAGGAACAGTATTCTCAAGACACAGATGTGGTAACGGCAAAGATGAGCATGTTTTCCATCATTGTAGCCTCCATGCCTAATACCGTGCCTACACGTAGCAGTCATGGATCACCCCTATTTGAATTTCTTAATGGAAAGTATAGCATGAGCCTCATCCCTACTGTAATATGCTTAACTGACTTCTCAGTACAGATAAGTGTGGGCTATTAGCTTGTGCCACTTTCTACAGTGAGTCTACAGATTTCTGAAGGTGTCAGGAATATAGCCCAAAATCTAAAACCTAGCCTACTGCCTTTGAGTCAATTCTGACTCATTGCAACCCTATAGGACAGAGTAGAATTGCCCGTCAGGGTTTCCAAGGAGAGGCTGGTGGATTCAAACTGCTGACCGTTTGGTTAACAGTCAGGTTTCTTAATCACTGCGCTGCCAGGATTCTGTGAGTGTATATATATATAGGAAGCATATATAGGAATTTTGTTTTAAAAAGTTTTACTTTCTGCATCCTTTTTTAGTGTTCTTTTGCTTGTTTTCTACTGCAATGGTCAATTTCTATTTCTATTGGAAAGACTATACAACGGATGCATTCTTCAAACAAAGATACACTATTAATCACTGATTCCTATGAGTATCCAAGTATTTTTTTAATACACTTGGACTATAAATACTGTATCAATTAGTTCCTTCAAGAAAATTTTTCAGTGATCTATTTTTTATTGTTATTAAAGCATTATTTCATTAGAATTCGGGGAAGTGGGGTGGATTAAATATTTTATCCTGACAGTTAAATTGTTCTACTTTTTTAGTACTTAATTGGAATGATCTCAGATGTCTTTGGGATAATAAATTTGTTTTGATATTCTAAGAAACTAGACTAGATGAAGCTGAATTTTTTTTTTTTAATTTAAGGTACTATTTTTTAGAACTTCCAAGAAGCCTAAAATTGACACTCTAAGGTTTTATACACTTAAAAAACTCACAGAATCTATTGCCCAACCAACAACTAACACTTTCTCTGAGTACCTAACATTAAACCCTTTTGACTGGTGGCCCACCGTAATTTTAATAGCCCTTTCCCTGGTTTCTAAAGCCTTACATCATTGTTCTGTGCTTTAGTCTTTACCTGATACTTCAGCACATTCAGGGATTTGATTTTTTAACTTTGAATTTGACTGTCCCTTGGATTGGATCTATAATACCTGCTACTACTGCTACTAAATTATCAATGTTACAATCTATTTTCTCTCTTAATAGTTAGATACATTGATTTTCAACTTAAATTAGAATTTTGACAAATCTTTACAATCTGCATGCATTTTCCAAAACAGATTGATTTTCTCAATTATGTTTTTTTTTTTTAAATAAATAAACAATGTTCAATTAACCACGCACATGCCTTTTCCCATATTCTGGTATAAATTCTTTATTTGATAATAGACACCTGCCTTTCCCACACATCCTCCTCCCCTTGTCACCAAATCTGCCCCACCTCTCTGTCACTCCATTCTTGGTTCTGATGCTGAGGTCCCTTCTTTCTTATTTTTTCAAAAAAAAAAAAAAATTATTGAACATCTACACTGTCCAATGAACGATTCCATAGACAGGGAGACACAAGACAGTCTGTATCCACACAGAGTTTATTGTTCAAATACTATGATTCTATAATATATGAATACAGATTAAAAGAATTTTGAACTATATTTTATTCCTATTTTGAAATTTTTTAAAGTAAGTCTTTTTTAAGCTCATTATTTGATAGAGGCCTAATTATAATTTTCTGAATGCATTCTCAGATATCTGTAAAATGTACTAGTTCCAAATCCTTCTAAGTGTAACCACCTGTTCAGTTTATATGAGAAAATACTCTATAATCATTCTCATAAAACCCTAGGTGTAAAATTCTTTGTAAAGCCCTAATACAACACCCTGCACCCAAGCAAAGAACATATTCTTCAGTGTCTGTGTGCATCATCTGCCTTTCGCTCAGATGTGCAATAATTGGGACTTTCTTATTTCATAAGGTGAGCTCACATTGTTGGTTCTCTAATTGGTGCCATTGATACACTCTGAACCAACAAAGGAAAATATTGTCATAAGACAACCTTCAAATATTTTATCACAACCATCCTATCTCCCCTTAATCCTCTCTTCTCTAAATTGAAGAGTTCCAATTTAAACCAGGGTTTACAGATCCCGCACCATACTGATCCCTATCCTCTGTATACACTCCATTTTATAATATTTCTCTAAAAAAGTAGTATTCTTAACAGAACAAATAATCCAGAAGGACCAACACAGAGTACCATAAAACTACCTTCTCCTGAGACCAGGATAACCTAAGACTGCAAGTGTATCACATCTTCAGTTTATACAGAGCTGATGGAAACAAAATCTTTTTCCACATGAACTACAAGCTAGCTCTCCCCAAATCCTGGGCTAAATTAACCAAATCTTAATGTGTAAGTAGAGTAAATTACATTTGTCCTTATTAATTTTTTCTTGTTAGTTTCAGCCCAATATTCCAGTTCTGATGAAGTCAAAAAAAAGTTGACTAAATCAGCTATGTTACTAACTATCCCTCCCAATTTTTTCCGTCTGAAAGTATGATAAGCTTGTCAGGTATAACGTCACCCAAATAATTGATAACATTTTTCAACTGTATAAAGGCAGAAGACAAAGGCTTGTGGCACTCCCAGATGGCAGCAAGCCATTAATCTTTTTTTTCTATTTCTCCCCTCTGTAAGTATTTTCTTTACAAAACTAACACATTTATAAAAATGTAAACAATACAGAAATGAATAAAGTGGACGTTGAAAGTACTCCTATTGTAATCCTACTCCCCAGAGGATAACAGTTTTTAATATTTTTGTACATATGTTTCTATCTAGTAGATTTATTTACCAATTTCTAATGTTACCTATTTATAATTTTTAATAACAAGTTTATACTGTAAATATTGTTATGCAACTTTTTTTAAATTTATCATTAGCTTTCTTTTTTAACAAGTCAGAACATTTCAAATAACCTTACTGTTTTTAATAGTTGCATTCTATGACATCTTATGGTAATACCAGAATTTATTTAACTAGTCTCTTTTGATAGACTCAATTTAGCCATAATTTTTGCTATTATAAAATATACTGTAATGTATATTCATTGTAACGTACATATTTCTTGTGCAGTTATAACAGCATTTCTGTAGATTTTATTCCATAAAGTAGAAATGCTGGGTGAAAAATTTTAAACATTTTCAGATTTATTTGGTACTGCTAAATTGTCCTCCAAAAAAAAATGACATTAAAGTGTTGTTATTGTTCTTAGATGCCATAAAGTTGGTTCCAGTTCATAGTGACCCTACGTACAACAGAACAGCATAACTTCCAGCATCACAGCCACCACAGTACAACGAACTGACAGACACGTGGTAGGATACTAAATTACACCTCAACAAACTTTTAATGAGTGTTCCCATTTGCCTACGTACTTGCCAAATATAAACATCAATCTTTTAAATTTCTGTCCGTCAATAGGTAAAATCTTATCAGAATTTATTTAATTTTTTCGCTTACTAGTTGATTTATGTTTTTTAATACTTAGTGATAATTTAAATGTCTTCTTTAAATGTAAATTGTCAGAGTCTGTCTTTTGTATGTTTTCCTATTGTGTTAAATTGTTAAATGATTTTTTAAGAGCTCTTTAAATTACAGAGTTATTACTCTTATGGCTGTAATGCACTTTCCCCAAGGATGAATATTGTCTTCTTTCATGTTGTTTTCATTGCCATACATAATTTTTAATTTTCACTTAGTTAAGTTTTTAGTATTTTTCTTTATCTTTTCTGAGTTTTACATCATGCCTTAATAAGTCTTCCCTCACTACATAAGTATTAAAGAAAAACTATTTTATTCTGATACTTTGTAATTTCATTGTATATAACTAAATGTAAATTTGTATTGGTGTAAAGGACTTAAAGAGCCATCTTCATTGTTCTCAAATGGATAGTTACTTATCCCAATGTCATTTAATAAATATAGCATTCTATACTAATCTGAGATGACACCTATATCCTTCTAAATTCCCATACATACTTGGATCTATAACAGGATTTTATTTGACTTGCCAGTTTCTTGCTGGTTTAAATACAATACCTTCCTCTCTTTTTGGTTTTCCTATTTATTATTAATTCCTATTAACATTTAGCAATTATTATTTGTTCAGCATCATTAGTAGTATTATATTAGCAATATTATGGTACTATTTCCCATTGAAAGAAAAAATACAGGAGAATGGAAAGATAGTGGAAGTAAAGAATGAACAGCTGGTTGTGACTATTCCTCTAGCCTCGTGGATGCCTGAGGACTTGGGCCTTGATCAAATTCTTCTTTCAACAATAACTCAAGGAAATTATAGGAATACAAGATCTGATCGAGGTTACTATCTAACCAGCAAAGCAGTTGTACCTTACAGAAAAGTCTTTTTATCGAGTAATGTTTAACCAGTAGTAATGAGATGTTTTGTACCAAAAATTAGAATAACTTTGACATACCTACGTGACTAACCCAAAAACCAAACCCATTCCTGTCGAATCGATTCTAACTCAAAGCTGAAGAGACTCAAGACCTAATTAATTCCTTGAGCTGAGATGGGTAGCACCTGCTGAGTCTCAACATTCAGAAGTACAAGCATCCCAAGCATAGACAGACAAGATTCTAACACTAAAGGCATAAATACATAAAGAAACATGATATTACTTAACTCCCCTCTTCTTTAATTTGTAGCTCTATCATTTGATATATAAAATGGCCAAAGTGAAGGCATATATTTTTCAAAAGGAAAATAAAACATTTTTTTCTCTCTGATTGGCTTTATTATTATGTATGGATACAAGATGTTCTCTATTTGAACAAGAAAATAAGGAAAGTTTTTTACTTTTACATAATAAACAATCAAGTTTTCCTATTAAATCTATAATTGATGAATTCTCCCACTTAATTAAATACACAAAATACCTATTCTTCAGGCAGTCCCCAGTGATTGCAAGCAATAGCTTTTTTTTTTTTTCCCCTATCCAATTCTTGACAAAATCCTAAATGAAACTAATAATTCTTAGGAAAGGTAATCTAAAACAATGATTGTCAAATTTAGATGATCACGGGATCCTTTGGAGAGTTTCAAAAATAAAACAAACCCAGAAATCTAGGACTCAAGACTGGAAATTCTGATTTAGTTGGGGTGGCATGTGGCATTGAATCTATATATTTAAAAATATTTTCAGGTGATTCTGATACCTACCCATATGTTGTACATGTTTTCCACCCATCCTGTAGCATTTACATTGTAGATTCTTAGACCACCACCATTAGATTATCTGAAGAGATAATTTTTTTTTTTTAATATTTTATTGTACTTCAGGTGAAGGCTTACAGAACAGATAGTTTCTCATGTAACAGTAACACACATGCTGTTTTATGACATTGGT
>NW_004443979.1:15410030-15438152 GCF_000243295.1 Trichechus manatus latirostris
GTATCTGTCGTTGTACCAGTACCAGGCTGTTTTGACTACTGTAGCTGTATAGTAGGTTCTGAAGTCAGGTAGTGTGAGTCCTCCAACTTTATTTTTTGAAGAGATAATTTTAAGTGCATATAACTAGGCCACATTTCAGATTCACTAACTCAGAACCTGAAGAAGGACCTAGAAAACTGAATATTTACAAGCACTTAGATGATTCTTCGGCAGTTTGGAAATCACAGATGAAAGCTCCGTACTGTATGAGGCCTAACGACTCAAGCTTAGGAATCAAACAGGTAAGTGCTCAGCTACTAACCAAAAGGTTCAATCACCCAGACATCCCTCAGAAGAAAGACATGGCAATCTACTTCTGAAAAATCAGCCATTAGAAACCCTATGGAGCACAGTTCTATTATGACATACATGAAGTTGCCACGAGTTAAGACTGACTCTACGGTAACTTTTTTTTTTTTTTAATGATGTAAGCTTAGTATGTGCCAAAAAGAAAAAAAAAAGTAGATATTAATCTACTTAGCAAAAATAAAATTCCTGGATGTAGTATCACCATCAAAATACAGAGAATCTAGACTGCATTACATTCATTCTATGATGAAATTAGTATAAAAACAAGAGTTTTATAATCTGTGTACAAATTATATTGTTTTATCATAAGAAACCATATAAAATGATTCTGCTTCTTTTGTAAAACAGCTATTAAATACACTGTTCAACATGTATTTCAATATATTACTTTTAAAATCAAATGATAAACTTCTTGTTGAGTTTAATGAAAATGAATTCCATATCCTCACTACATACTAGACTTCCTTTATTTAGAAAAATAAAACTGTGTGTTTCAACCTGTTTTCTTTTTTATTATTTGAAGATAAACACCATGATAAGTATGTCAGAAAGGGGTGACTAATTGTTTAAACATGTGCTTACCAAGTAGCAGAACCTTGGTGGAGTGACCACAGTCAAGGTTCTGAACCACAGGAAGGCCAGAAACTTAGCTCTTATCACTATAGCCAATTGAATAGACCCATTAGAATTGTGTTCACTGATTAGATTATCTTTTGTCCACTGCATTGTCTTTCTGTAGCACATTAGCCGTAAGAATATGGATGGTTGAGCATAGGCTGACAACAAGAAAATTAGATGGCTTTGTGGTGAATTTCCTCCAGGCCATAGGGTGAACCAATGAATTATAACTTTCCCATTGTAGAAGATACTCTTCTTGCAATGAGAACATTCTTGTCTGTTAGATTAAGAAGCTCTCCTACTCGAATAGTGTCGGGTAAACTGTCACAAATTATGACCCTTAGGCATCCTCTTTTTTTTTTTTCAGATTTATTAGCTATGTAATTAAAGGAGATATAGAATATTGTAAAGATAGGAAATTCCTATCACTTTCATTAAATCCCCGTATCCCTTTTGCCTAATTCAATAGGGATTTTAATATGCTGACTTTTTACATATAGAATATTTAACATAATGGGAAAAATGTCTTTAATAATCCTTTTAGAAAAAAAAAGAGACTTTGTGCATCTTTTATCTGCCAGTAAAAGCCGGTTAATAGCTATAGAAAGGCAGAAGGAAGCTGACAGAAAACAGTGGAGAAATGTATGGAGAGAATTTACAAGTTCTAGTTATCCTTAGCTGTACCTCTTGCTTTCTTGAATACATGAGCCAATAAATTCCATTTTTAACAGTAAAATAGCAGAGGAAAGATATCTGTCAATTACAGCCAAAAATACCATGCCTAATAAATCAACCAATACTTCCTTATTGGATAAAATTTATTTTAGAATAGCTATTGCCTGTTTTTGTCTACTTTAGCAATGTTGAGTTAAAAATATAGCAAATCTAAAATATATATTTGGCCAATGATTTTTCAATGATGAAATACTCCTCCATTATGATATATGGCTTCCACCATTATTATAATTTACATGAGGAATGCATCATCAATTTCATGCATGTGACAAGGAAACAATACTCTACAACAATATTATAAATTGTCTTCAAGCTGTCACTCTCAAATTTTCATGAATGCATGCATGTACTTGAAAAAAATTAGTTACTTCTTAATAAATGTGTAACTGAACAATAGTTTATGGATTTCCATTGTGACCACAGAATCATAATTCCCAAACTACTAAGTTTCAGCATACTTACTCTAATACTAAGAAGCAGTCTCTACATTAGCACCATTAAAATAAGAATGCGATATAAATTAGAGTCATGGCCCTGGATTTTTATTTATTCTCACTTATTTGTAGCAAAACAACATCATCTTTCATCAGTTAAATCAATGTTGTTAATTTTAATTTGCTGATATTGTGTTTTTGTTTCTATCTAATTTGAGAATTTGCTTTGGACATAAAATTTTCAAAGCGCTAAAACTTAAGGCACTTATACTTAATTATACATTTGAATGTATTTAAATATGATAAAGTAAAATTAATCCAAACTGACATTAGAGATCCATGAGAAACTGTGTTTTCCTTGTACTTCTCAAGCTTTAGAAACATTCTTACATGTTGTGCTAATCTTTGTGGCTACTCTTAGCTAAATGCCAAGGAGAATGTCATATGTGTTTGTAGATCCTTTTCTTCTTAAAACGTGTTCTTAACTCTGTACCCATTAGTCTTTGCCTTTATTTTCTATCTCCAAATAATAAGAAATTGAAGTTGCCAATAATTTTATTCTACTTAGACCAGCAATCAATGTCTGTGGATACAGCAGTCAAGAAATTGAATAATACATTGTATTGGGGAAATCTGCTGCAAAGGACTTCTTTAAAGTTTTAAAAAGCAAATTTGTATCTTTAAAGAATAAGGTGTGCCTGACCCAAGCCATGGTCTTTTCAATTGCCTCATACCCATTCAAAAGCTGGACAATGAAAACTGAAGACAGAAGAATTGATGCATTCAAATTGTGGTGTTTGTGAAGACTGTAGAATAAACTGTGAATTGTTACAGAATGAACAAATCAATCTTAGAAAAATTAAAACCAGAATGCTTCTTAAAAACATGGTTGGCAAGACTTCAGCTTGCACACTTTAGACACGTCATCAGGAAAGACCAATCAATAGTAAAAGGACATCATGGCTGGTAAAAAGAGGGTCAGTGAAAATGGGAAAACCCTCAATGAGATGGGCTGACACAATAGCCACAACAATGGACTCAAATACACCAAAGATCATGAAAACAGAACAGGACTGGGCAGTGTTTCTTTCTGTTATACATAAGGCTGCCATGAGTCAGAGTATACTCGACAGCAACTAACAACAAAATAATAACCATCTTCCCTACCTGTCATGAGTGATTGTGTAACCCTTAAAATGCATTTATCATCTTTGATGGCCAACTGACTCTACACAATGAAGCCATTCAGAAAACAGATGATTCTCTAAGAAATTATAGCATTACTCACTTTTTATCACCTTCCAGGACCTACTATAAAACAAGCTACACACTTACCCACTATCAATCTGAGGTGTTAAGGCACAGCTGTGCTCTTCCTTACAGCAATTTCAGAATTTTGCTCAAGTTAAAAAGGGTCTTATCTTTAACGTATATTTTTCTCCCCTCCCAAAATAATCCTGTGCTTACTTGATCAATGTAGATGTACCAAAATGGATAACATTTTGATGAAATGAGGGTTGAATTGCTTTTTGAGTTACATCAGATCTTCAATTTCCTTCTTTCTCATAGTAGCAATAACTCAAAAAGTTCTACAATTTTTTAAATTTTGGATTACAAGGCAATCAAAATATTGTCTTAGGGCTCCGGTTCCAGGTAAGATGGAGTAAGCATACTTCTCCCTGTCTCTCCCAATAAATACAATACCTGAGCAGAAAACAGAGACTAGATATTTGAGGACTCTGAAAAGTAAATAGGAGCAAGCAGATCAGGGAAGAACATGAGAATCTACTAAACCAGTGGTAGATTGAATATTTTTTCTTTATTTTTCCTGTGGATATCTCCCAGCTTGAACTTAATGCAGCCAGAAACCTGAAAGTGAGAATTGTAGCACAGAGAGAACTTCAGGAGAAGCCCTCTACCTCTGACTCAAGAAGCTGGAAAGGGAATTCCTAATGATCAGAGAGAGTGCAGAAATTCCCCAAAATGTTTCTTATGTTCTTATGCCCTAGCCCCATCAAACCATGGCAGTGGTGTCAGGATCCCAGAAGAGTAAAAATTCTAAGGTAGGGATGCTTCCTCTCTCTTTGGTGGAGCTATGGATCCAAGATGGTGGAGTCAAACTCCAACACTTTTTTCCTCTCTCTGTGTTCACCCTACTTGGTCCTGGATGTGAGCTCAGCATCTATAGTAACTAACATACCCACCAATGACTTAGGACAGTAGGGCTTTAAGAGGATCCCTAGGGATTTGGAAAGTACTGGGGAAACAGCAGAGAGCAAAAAGCACAAGGAAAGCATCCCGTAAGGTTGTTTATAAACTTCAGGGCTCACACCAGCTGCATATGTATGAATCTGATCCTAATTAGCATACAAAACACTTTGAGAAATGAACCAATGGTGAGTTCGAACCACTGACCTTTCAGTTAGCAGCCAAATGCTTAACTACTGCATCACTAGGGCTCATATATATATGTATATACATATATATATATACACAAAACTAAAACCTGTTGCTGTTGAGTCATTTCTGACTCGTAGCAACCCTATAGGACAGAGTAGAACTGCCCCATAGGGTTTCCAAGGAGCAGGTGGTAGATTCGAACTGCCAGTCTTTTGGTTAGCCTGAGCTTTTAACCACTGTGACACCAGGGCTCCATACTATATACAGGGTTCATATATATATATATAGATATATATACGTATATATAGATATATACGTTGAGTATATATAAAATATACTATGTACAGGTAGTCCCCAGGTTAAGAACAAGATCAGTTCCTAAGTGTATCTTTAAGAATTTGTAGGTTAAGTCATAACAGGCGCATACAGCTTTTATTTAGCCTTACTTTAGTGCAAGAGAAAGCTAGAAGACTTTTCAGTGATTTAAAAGCTGCATGTGAAGCAAGTGAAGGTGATTGTGATGAAAAATTTGTTGTGAGCAGAGGTTGGTTCAAACTTTTCAAAGTGAGGACAAATTTACCTAATATTAAAGGGCAATTAGAAGTTGTCAGTAAACTGGACATTCATAAAGCGGGGACTGCCAGTATAAATATATACATACTATATGTGTGTATGTGTATATGTGTGTATATGTATATATATATACATATATATATATGTGTATATATACACATATATATGGAGCCCTGGTGGCATAGTGGTTAAGAGCTTGGCTGCTAACGGTTAGCAGTTCAAATCCACCAGCCGCTCCTTGGAAACCCTATGGGGAAGTTCTACTCTGTCCTATACGGTTGCTATGAGTCGGAACCAACTCGACAGCACCTAACAAGAACAGATACATGTATACAAAATACAGAGCCTTGGTGGCACAGTGGTTAAGAGCTCAGGTTTAATATATATTATATATATATTCTTCACTACCTCTGACTTTAATTTGCATAACAAAATTTCATATGTAATTTTTAGAAAAATATCTGGAGAATTTACTTCAGGAAAACACATTTAAATAAGCAAAAGATGAAATCAAATCCGGAGAGGTTTATGCCTTAAAATTTTTGAGATTAACATTAATATTAAAATTTTTTAGATTTTCGTCTCATTTTAAAAGCAAAACCATGGTTAGCTAAGAAAAGGTTTTGTCCTTGCCTTGGTTAAGTTGTCGATTTCGGTAGGGTGGTTTTGTTTGTTTTTTATATAACTTGTTGATAAAGCACAGAAGCCTTATTTACAATAGGTACCATTCACCACCACGTACAGATTGAAAGCTACAAGACAATTACTATGAGAAGGACAAGTACATAAATGTATTGAAAGTAAGTTTTCCTTTATAATATTATCAACTACCAAATGTCAGGAATTTTGAAGAAAGAAGAAAATGAGCGATTCTTCAATTAAAAACCTTACATGAAGCAAAACAATTTGCAAGTTTAATTTGACACTTAACAGACATCTGGAGAAGCCTTTGGTAAATTTAGAGAGTTCCACTGGATGTTTCAGAACTACTTACTGCATATTTCTCTCATTAAATTCAAAGGCAAATCATTATTTAAAATGATAGCATTTTTCTCCCAGTAATTAAAACTAAAATCTAACTTTTAATAACATTTAAATGTACTTTATTTTTTTTTTTCAATAACCATTATCTCTTGGTAGGTACAAAATTCCAGAAAGCTATACCAGTCAGACATAAAGGCAAATTGACTTCACTCATTAACATCCTAATTAGCCTGCCCAATTAATGTTGTGCTTAGCCATGTTGTTTGCTTTGGCTAATAGAATGTGAGTAGATGTGAAGTATGTCATTACTGAACAGAAGCTTTGAGTACTTGAGTGGGTGGACTCACTCACTAGCCCTTTTGTTTATACCGTAATAACTACATCGCTCAAACAGGGACTGTTCCTTCCACCTAGATCCTCAAATGAAAAAAACACATAAAGGAAGAGCAGAGTTGCCACTGACCAGCAGTGACCTGCAGCTGACATGCAATGAGAGCACTAATATAACTTTCTTGTTATAAGCAATTGAGATTTAAGAGATGTTTGTTACACATTGTAACCTAATGCAAGTTGAATAATACATGGACTGGTCCTCCTTGTGCTTCACCCTACCTCTTCAATGCTGCATATTATGTATTACTTGTAAAAAAATTATAATAATGAGAAAGAGAGAATATCTTAATCCCAGTATTCCCAGCATAATTCCTACTATTTCTTCTACTTAAAAGAGCTTATGTCACATGCTACCTCTAAATTAGCCACCAAGGCTGGGGGTCTGAAATGAGATACTTATTTTAGCCTACATACTCCACTCCTGAAGTATGGGATGAAAGCAAATTCCCTAAAACTGCAAGGACTACCGAATGGAGATGTTTGGTAAACAGTCAGTAAGTATTCATTACACTATGCAACACTTTCTGTTGCCTTCTTACAAACAGTATGCAACTTTTAAAAATGTATATACAGTTGATATTTAAAGATGTCTAAAAAGTGGATAGAAATATAATTTATATATACTGTTTATTAAATGATACATGAGTCATCTGTAATATGACTGCACTAATTCCAATAAGAGTAAAGAGGTAAATTTATACAACATTCAAGCAATATAAATGAATTTGAATGTTATTTGAAAAAGTAAACGCTAATGAACTTCAAAGATACCCTAGATTTATTTCCACTACAGATTTAACCACTAAAGGGTTATGTGATTCGTTTGAGATATAAGTCACTAAAATATAATTTAATCATTGGGAATGTTATAGAGAAAATCTAGCTATCAGTACATATATTTCAGTCTGTGGTGCATTTCAAATAAACTAACTTATGGAGATAGTTAACAGAGAACTTTTCATTACTTACATCTTTAAAACATATGTTGTCTTATCCAAATATTAGATACATAATATATCATGCAGTATGTCTACCTCACTTTATTTACCAACATTATCCAGAATGAGAGTGTGTATGTTGTTTCTATTTTCAGATTCACTAGCAGTTTGTGGAGTAAGATTTCAACTATATTTAACTATTTACACAAAAACGGATAAGTATAGAATCAAAAGAGGTGTGTGGCAAAATATATTAATAAATAACTGAAGACTTCTCAGGAATGGATATAATAATTTGGATGGGTACCCTTAAAAGATTAAAAGGGAAAGAAATACAGTGAAGACTGGCAGAAAAGCAAGTGCCTTAATTTTTCTGCAAGGATTAAACACTGGTAATAATAACATTGAATTAAAGAATCTAAAAATTACTTTTCCCTTATGTCACATCAAATTATGTCTACTTCTCTTTCTATAGAAATTATAAAAAATTTTTCAGGAAAAAAAGTGCAGTCATACCAATGCCATATAGTTGTCTTATGTTTTTCTAAAAGCATGCAATTCTGAGAAAAGCTATAAGTAGAAAAAATAGGAAGAATAGTTTCCTTAACATAGTTTTTCAGGATGGATGTTTTTCCAACTTTTATTGCACAAGAGAAAATTAAAACAAAATTTGATTATGAAAATGCCTTCCTATACTTCAAAAAATGCCTCTTCCGTGAAATAATTAGTAAAAACTGGCTCTTTTGCATCATCTACTGTAAACACACAGCTGCATCAATAATGCTTTTTACTTTTTTTTGGCAAAGCAAAAGCAACATTCTCAGGCAAGAGGTAGAAAGGCAGGGCAAGTAATTTTGTTGTATTTTTTCCCTTTGGGGCTCAATGAGCTTACAAAACACAAAAAAACAAATCAAAAAACAGTTGCAACAGGTAACATATGGCCAGCATTATAGATGCTGCTCTAATTACTTCAAGAGAAACCATGCTATGGAATTAGGCTTGTACCTCATGATTGCCTGAAATCAGCTGTCATAACCAGAACTATCAGCAGAAGTCAGAATGCCCTGGTTTCTCTTCTCTCAAACCTATTTTTCCTTCTTTACCAACTTTCTTTATCGGCATCACTGAGAAAAGAATTTGTGCAAGGCTTTACCTTTGGGCAAGTGAACTCTCACTTGGGACCAGGGGTGCCATATTGCATGATTCCAAGGCCTATCATTCAGAATGTAGCAAAAATGAAGATATGGATTTATTGAGGTTCCTGGAGCTGCGGAGGGTGTTATTCACATAGAAAATAATGTAAATTCTGGCTCTTGGGGTTGAGGAACGTGGTAGCACTAGTTGGGGTATGCTATGTGAGCCCCTCCAAACTTCAAGCTCCAAGGAAATACAGAGAGTGCAAGACCATAGTTTTACAGTGGCAGTATCGAGAGTAAAGTCTGGGGTAAGAGCAGAAATCACTGGAAAAAGTTGACATTCTAACAGTTTACTCTCTTGGCCTTTTTACCTTATGGCAATTGCTTTGGAGAGATCATTGATACAGGAGTTCTATATGAACAATAAAATAGCAAATCATTCTGCTGATAGAGAATGGCAAATTGATAGACTATATTAAAAGAGGAAAGAGATCTTAGGTAGTCAAGGAATTGAGAATAGTAGATGAGGAAATGGTGTTGGTAGATATTTTGTTCAGTAGCTTCAATTTATCAATGAGAAAACTGAAGCCCAAGGGATTAGGGACCATAATGTAGGATTCTAGGTGCCTGTCTTGGTTATCTAGTGCTGCTGTAACAGAAATACCACAAATGGATGGCTTTACAAACAGAAGTTTATTCTCTCATAGTCCAGTAGGCTAGAAGTCTGAATTCAGGGTGCCAGCTCCAGGGGAAGTCTCTCTCTCTGACAGCTCTGGAGGAAGGTCCTTGTCATCAATCATCCCCTTGACTAGGAGCTTCTCCATGCAGAAACCCCAGGTACAAAAGACGCGCTCCAATCCTGGCGCTGCTTTCTTGGTGGTATGAGGTGTCCCCACCACCCCCCACCATCTCTGCTCGCTTCCCTTTCCTTTTATCTCTTGTAAGATAAAAGGTGATTCAGGCCACACCCCGTGGAAACTGCCTTTACATTGGCTCAGGGATGTGACCTGAGTAAGGGTGTTACATCCCATCCTAATTCTCTTTAACATAATTTAATCTTGCCTCATTAACCACAGGCAGAGATTAGAATTTACAACACATAAGAAAATTATATCAATCACAAAACGGAGGACAACCACACAATACTGGAATCATGGCCTAACCAAGATGACAAATATTTTTGGGGGACACAATTCAATCCATGACAGTGCCTACCCTGCTTCAACCAGAGAAGCTCTACTTCTCTCTGTTTTAATTAAGCATAGTTTCACGTAAAATGCATTTTTCACACAAGATTCCCACTGCCCTGCACTTCACTGCCTTCTACCCAGTCCAAGGTACACCTTACCTCATCAAAGGAAATTCTAAACGAGGTACTTTAGGCAGAAGGACTAGGTTCCCAGGAATAAAGAACAAAGCAAATAAAAAATGGACAAATGGCAATATAAAACAATAATAAATATGTTTTTCATAGTTAGAAATTACAATTAAAATACACAAAACAACATATAAGTCTGGGGAAGGGTCAATAAATGGAAATAAAACTCTCTATGGTTCTTATTCTGTCTGAGAGGAAGACAAAAGTATTGAATATATTTGAACTTTAATGAATTAAGTGTGGAAATTCTGATCTCTAGTGTAATCATTGAAAGAATAGAAAGAGTATATTTCCAACTAAGCAGAGAGGACATAAATTATTTAACTGTTTTGCTATTTACTTTCGTATTTCTAAATGTGCTTTATGTTATACAGCTGCTTTATCAATTTTAAACACTATCTATTTACTGACATTTATGTGATCTTACTACTTTTACACCATCACCACAACATTTCTTCTTCTTGCCTTCTCCCAATGTGCTTACATCATGGTTCTGAGCAAATCAATATTTAAATTTATATAAATAAAATTAGTTGCAGAGCCAAGTTGATTACAGTTGCATTTCCTTTCTTTTCTAACTTTTTGTCTTTTTCTGCAGCAGATAATGGACTCCTTTTTCCTTTGCATGATTCTCTGTTACTTGTCACTAATCCTTTACAATAAAATTGAAAGTAATTGATTTTGGGAAATGAGAATTGGGGATGGGGAGCAGCAGGTTAAATTTCAAAATATTTAACACACAATAACATACAGATACCAATTAATCCAATAGATTCTGTTCATGAACAACCAGTAAGGCCAACCCAGGGTGTACTCACTGAACATTGGCCCCAGGCAGAGGAATTTGGGAGGAATCTCAGCTAGGAGATTGTTATTGCTTTGTTACAAGCCTTGTAGTATTATTTGACTTTTTAAACTACATGCATAGATTATGTCAAATAAAAATAATTTTAAAAATAAGTACATTTGTTATATTTAGTTTTTTAGCCCTAGCAGATCTTTTTGATGCTAAAGAATTCATTATGTAAAATATGCACACAAAACGAAATGCAAGTGTTTGAAACAAAAATCCATGGACAGAAAATACTTCTGCTATGTACCAGGACTGTTTGACAACCAAAGAACTTGCTTTCTAATGAATAAGTATTTTTGCTTCTGTTTGGATCCAGAAGCTGAATAATATACATCAAAGTCTTTGAAGAAAGTGAGTTGAATTAAAAAGATAAGGCAGTTTTCCTCTTGAGGAAACAGTTAAGTAATTGCACCCTATTAAGTGTTAATTTTCAACAGGTGCTGCTTAAACGTAATGTAGTATCATCCTTGTATTTAATAAGGTCTCCGAGTTGAGAGTCCATGTGCCAAGTGTTACACAAATTCATTTAAATTGGATGGTATTGCTACGCCTCCCCCAAAACAAATAGAGATAAACATGTCATTTAGTAACTGTGAGGGGCACCACATTAATTATCATTCTTAATTTCCCTCCAGAAATCATTTCCATCAATAATTCCATTTCAACTAAGATGAATGGGAGGCAAGTGCTTTAGGTTTAAGCAGCAGGTTGCTGATAAACTGGTTTTGAGACTACAGCTGAGATTAGATCATGAAACTATAACGTAGAAGAAAATAGTCTTCTATTTTGTGGTGTACAAACATATAGAAAAGAAAGGCCAATAATCTTTCTTAACATTAAATTATTATTGAAAATATAGAGTATCTATGAATACAGGGACTTTTGCAGGTTCTCAGTAAGAGTTTTCTTATAAATGGATTATCAAAGGAAATTTATCCCCTAATATTTTAGAGTTTAAGGGTAAAGCCTTGAGGCAAGACCTAGAAAGAAGAATTCATAAGTAAAAAATGCAAAATTGGGCATTGAAAATAATATTGTTATAGAGAAAATATTAAAACTGTGAATATCAAGCAATAAATAAAAATAAATTAGCAGTAATGGTGTGTGCAAGTTACAAAGTAATACAAAACTGTTAAACATTATATACTTTTTTCAATTCAATAGCTATTTAAAAGAGGGGTGTCTTAGGCTGGATTTTCTAGAGAAGCAAAACCAGTGAAGTGTACATATATAGAGAGTGAGAGTAAGAGAGACTTATTTCAAGGAAATGGCTCACACAGTTGTAGAGACTGGCAAGTCCCAAGTTCATGGTTCAGTCATCAGTCTGGAGGCTTCTCTTGACTCACATATCTGCAAGAGCTGATGAATCCAAGAGCAGCAGGTCAGATGGCAAGCTGTTGGCTCACAGGCTACGGAGGCTGATGAACCCAAGATCAGTAGGCAATACAGCAGGCCACTGGCTCAAGTCCCAAGAACCAGAGGTCAGACGATGTTGAGCTACATGCAGGATCCGAAGTGAGTAAAAGCCTGCAAGCTTTGCCAGAATGTCTATATACATTGGATCAGGCCACACCCCAGAGGAAACTATCCTTACAGCTTATTGGCTCTTCTAATCAGATCATATCATGGAGGTGATTACATTATATCACAAAATGGAGGATGAATACATCATTACATAACCACCAAATTATATTATTACATAACTGCCAAACTACATTGTTACATAACTACCAAAATACATCATTGCATAACTGCCAAACCACTGAGGATCATGGCCCAGGCAAGTTGACACACAACCTTAACCATTACAGTCCACCTCTTGTCAACTTGGCACCTATACACATCTCATTAAACAATACACAATCTCTAAAAGACAATTGCAAAGTCATACTTGCAACTAACATGAACAACTAACACAAGTACAACAGAAAACACACTAGCCCTGTTTACATCTTATGTTTTATAAGTGAAGAAAACACAAATATTTGATGCACACATAAAAGAAAGAAATACTTGTAACAATTACAGTCCTCATTTCTGCAACTGACCACGTGGTAGTAACTGGTATTTAGAACTGCCTTCTTCCACCCCATTCCATATTCCCTTTACCCTCAGCAAGCACATCAGCAAGTCATGGTTCTTTGCCTGGTGAAGTGACACAAACCTTCATTCCTGAAGGGTCTGGGCCATTAGTAGTCATGTCGGAATTGGGTTGCTGTAGTTTCCCATTGATTTTAATCACAGGGTATGGTAGTACTAAGAGTTACCCTAGGGATCTCCTGTATTCCAGGCATACTCTTTTCAACATCCATTATGCAACAACAATTCAATTTCCCCTTGGTAGTCAAGGTCAATCACACCAGCCAGTATGGTAACTCTTTTCTTTGTCTGTTGATCCAGAGGTATAAGGAGCCAAAAGTGGCCAGGTGGCATTTTTAACTTCCAGTTCAATGGAGTCTGTGTTCTGTCTCCAGGTAGGAGCCTTCATCCCTTTGGAACTAAGACCTCTAGACCCAGAGTATAGGGTCGCAGGGACAGGAAGCAAAAATTTCACCAGTGGGTCACTAGGGGTAATAGTGAGTGGTGCCACTCCCATTTCCACCCCTTGATTCCTGGACCCATGAATCCTAGCTATGGAAGAAACAGCACCATATATTGGATGCTGGTTTAGACCATATATAGCCTCCTGGAGAACATTGATCCAATCCTCTAAAATGTTGCCACCTAGCTGACACCGTAATTGTGACACCATCATTCTGTCAAGCCAGCTGCTTCAGGATGATGGGGAACATGGTAAGATCAGTGAATTCCATGAGCATGGGCCCATTGCTGCACTTCATTTGCTGTGAAGTGAGTTCCTTGATCTGAGGTGACGCAGTGTGGGATACCATGATGGCAAATAAGGCATTCCATGAGTCCATGAATGGTAGTTTTGTGAGAGGCATTACGTACAGGGAAGGCAAACCCGTATCCAGAGCAAGTGTCTATCGCAGTGTCTTAGGCTGGGTTCTCTAAAGAAGCAAAACCAGTGAAACATATATATATACACACACACACACACACACACACACACACACACACGCATAGAGAGAGAGAAAGGGAAAGAGAGAGATGGAAATGACTCATATGTTGTAGACACTGGCAAGTCCTAAGTCTATGGATCAGACTGAAGACTTCTCCTGACTCATGTAGCTTCAGGCGCTGATGAATCAAGATCGGCAGGTCATACAGCAGGCCTCTGGCTCAGAGGCTGCAGAGGCCAACAAATCACAAGATCAACAGGTAAGCTGGCAGGCCTCTGGTTCACAGAATGTGGAGGCTGATAAATCCCAAGATCAGCAGGTAAACTGCTAGCTCAAGTCCCAAGAACAGAGGTCAGATGAACAGGAGCCAACTGCAGGTTCCAGAGTGAGCAAAAGCCCATGAGTTTTGACGGAAAGTCCACCTGTATTGGATGAAAACTCCCTTTCAACTGACTGGATGCTCATAAAGATCTCATCATGGAGGTGACCACATTATATCAAATCTCATCATGGAGGTGATTACATCACCACACAGCTGCCAGACTACTTCATAACTGACAAACCACTGAGAATCATGGCTCAGCCAAGTTGACACACAACCTTAACCATCACAGCCAGTAAGAACAAAATGCAGTCCTTTTCATGATGGAAGGTCCAATGTAATCAAACTGCACCTAGGTTGCTCACTGATCACCTCGAGGAATGGTGCCGTATCTGGGACTCAGTGTTGGTACCTGCTGCTGGTAGATTGGGCATTCAGCAGTTGCTGAGCTCATTCAAAACCTCCATCCTTGCCACCATGGCCACTTTGTTCATGAGCTCATTAGGCAATGATAGGATTGGGTGGGTAAAAAGGAATGACTCGTATCCACAGAACACGTCACCCTATACACTTGATCGTTAAAATCTCCTTCTGCCGAGGTCACCAGTTGGTACACATTCACATCACACACTTATATCTTCACTTCTTTGGCCCATTCAGAAAGGTGTATCCACATACCTCTTCCTCATACCTCCTTGTCACCAATTTTCCAATCATGCTCAAATCCCTGACCATCAAGCCGAACCATTGTATACAACCTATGAATCACTATACAATCACATATCTGGACATTTCTCCTTCTAAGCAAAGTGGACAACCAGGTTCCCTGCTCAGAGTTCTGCCTATTGGGAGGATTTTCCTTCACCACTGTACTTCAGAGAAGTCCCGGAAAGGGGCCGTACTGCTGCCTCTGTCCACTTTAAGGTGATGCCTGCATAGCACACAGAAGCATCTGTAACCAGGCATGCGTTTTCTCTTCCTCAGTCACTGCTCAGAAGAAACTCTCTATGAAGCCATATGTGCAGACTGGCAGAGGGCAGGTAATGTGACAGGAGTGGAGACCCTGGGCATTTTGGCTATTTCCACATGAAACTTACTGGTGCCTTCACATCCTGCTAGGGTCCTGATCTCATATATATCACTTCCATTTAATGATGGAGTGCTGCTGTGCACGTTCAACTTTATAACTCTGACAACACCCAGTTCATTATGGGCAGCTCAGGCCTCATGGTGACTTGGTGTCCCATGGCTAAGCATTCAGTCTCTACTAAGGCCCAGTAACAAGCCAGAAGTTGTTTCTCAAAAGGAGAGTAGTTATCTGCAGAGGATGGCAGAGCTTTGCTCCGAAATCCTAAGGGTCTGTGCTGTGATTCACCAATAGGGGCCTGCCAAAGACTCCAAACAGCATCTCTATCTGCCACTGACACCTCAAGCACCATTGGATCAGCTGGATCATATGGCCCAAATGACAGAGTGGCTTGCACAACAGCCTGAACTTGTTGCAGAGCCTTCTCTTCTTCTGTGACTCACTCAAAACTAGTAGCTTTTCTAGCTGCTTGATAAATAGGCTGGAGTAGCATACCCAAAGGAGGGATATGTTGCCTCCAAAATCCAAAGAGGATCACCAGGCTTTGTACCTTCTTTTTAGTTGTGGGAGGAGCCAGATGCAATAGCTTATCCTTCACTTTAAAAGGAATATCTTGACATACCCCACACCACTGGTCCTCTAGAAATTTTACTGAAGTGGAAGGTGCCGGAATTTTTTTTTGATTAATTTCCCACCCTCTAGCACGTAAATGTTTTACCAATAAGTCCAGAGATATTGACATTTCTTCCTTACTAGGTCAAATCAGGATAATGCCATCAATGTAATTGACCAGTGTGACATCTTGTGGAAGAGAAAGGTGATCAAGGTCACTAAGGACTGAATTATGACAAAGGGATGGAGAGTTGATACACCCTGAGGTAGGAGAATGAAGGTATAGTGCTCGACTTACCAGCTGAAGGCAAACTGCTTATGCTACCCCTTCAGACCAGAACTGAGAAAAAGGTATTGGCCAGATCAGTAGCTGCATACCAGGTCCAAACCAAACTTACTACTGTTGAGTCAATTCTGACTCATAGCATCCATATAGGACAGAGGAGAACTGCCCCATAGGGTGTCCAAGGCTGTAAATCTGTATGGAAGCAGACTGCCACATCTTTCTCCCATGGAGCAACTGCTAGGTTCGAATGACCACCTTTTAGTTCACAGTCAAGCTTTTTAACCACTGTGCCCCCAAGGCTCCTCTGCATCCAGGTACCAGGAGATATATTAATTCATTCAAGCAATGAAACCACATCTGGAACAGCAGGTGCAACTGGAGTCACCACTTGGTTAAGTTTGCAATAATTCACTATCATTCTCCAAGATCCATCTGTTTTTTGCACAGGCCAAATAGGCTAGTTGAATGTGGATATGGTGGGAATAACCACTACTGCATCCTTCAAGTCTTTGATGGTGGCAATAATCTCTACAATCCCTCCAGACATGCAGTATTGCAATTTGTTTGCTATCTTCATAGGTAGGGGCAGTTCTAATGGCTTCCACTTGGCTTTTCCTACAATAATAGTAGCCCTTACTCCATTGGTAAGGGATCCAACGTGGTGGGTTTGCAAGCTGCTGAGTATTTCTATTTCAATTATGCATCCTAGAACTGGGGAAATCACTACAGGATGGTTTCAGGGATCCACTGGACCTACTCTGAGATGGACATGAGCTAAGACTCCATTAATAACCTGGCCTCCTTATGCCCCTACTCTGATGGTTGGGCCACAGTGATGTTTTGGGTCTCCTAGAATTAGTGTCAGTTCAGAGCCAGTATCCAATAATCCCTGAAAAGTCTGATTATTTCCTTTTCCCCAATGAGCAGTCACTCTAATAAAAGGTCGTAGATCCCTTTGGGGAAGGCTGGGAGAAAAATTAACAGTATAAATTTTTGACAATGTAGTGAGGTCCTTACTCAAGGGGACTCGGCCTCCTCTTCATTCAAGGGATTGTGGGTCTTTAAACTCACTCAAGTCTGGAAATTGATTAAAACCAAAAAACCAAACCCATTGCTATCGAGTGGATTCCAACTCATAGTGACCCTATAGGACAGAGTAGAACTGCCCCATAAGGTTTCCAAAAAGTCACTCTAACATGAAAATTTTCTTAAGCCTTTGGATACCTTCTTCTATAGTACATCAAGGCAGTTCTGGTACTTCAACTTGATTTAGTGTTGGCTATTGCATTATCCATGCTTCAGTGAACAAACCAAATAAACTATTAGATCCTTTCCTAACCTCTCAAACTGAAACACTGAATAAAGAATCTGTGCTTAGTGGGCCCATATCAATAAACTTAGACTGATCTAACTTTATGTTCCTTGCACATTATCCCACACCCCTAATAGCAATTCCCATACATATTCTCCAGGTTTCTGTTTGTACGTATTAGAAAAGTCACGCAGGTTTTGAAGTGTAACATACCTCCTCCTGGATCACATGTTGTACTTCACTTTTTAGGGATCACTGTGTGTGAAGTCTACTTACAGGTCTAGAAGGAAAAATGGGTGGTGGGATGTTTTCTGAGAACATTCAGCAATGTCTTGTAAGGCATTTGCCTCATGCAAAACCCCAGGCAATGATACAGACATCTCCCCCAGAGGAAGACACAGAAATAAGCTCTTTAGACACAGCTGGGCTAATCTCATCAAATGGGGTGGAGGGGATAATGGTTTTACTGGGAAGGGTTGCTTAGCATACAAAGATAGAGTAATCTCTTCAGATGGGAGGGAGATGGCTGGTTCTATTGTCAGGACTGATTCGACATAATTTACGGTTTCATCTTCCTGATTATCTGCCCATATGTTCTCATCTCAAGATTCAGGATTCCATTTCTTCCCAATCAATGCCCTCACTTTAACTTCAGATACCATTCGAGGTTGGGAATTCAATTGGCATTGTAATTCACCCCTTTTATAATAAGACTTGGATTTGGTTTTTGGCAATATTAGCTCTGTAACTACAAGAAATAAGGCTTTCTTTCAGGGCATAAGTGGCAACTTTGAGATCATTTATACAGCGCTTGACCCTGAAGCCCGGAGTCCATCTCTTTCTTTCATCACTTTGTCTAGCAAAAGTAGGACCAACCAACCAGCTTCTTTATACTTCTTTTGCTGACTTAATTGTAGAAAAGTATCAAACATGCGATCACTCAGAGCCTCGTCTCCCACCAGTATTTGGTCTACTGGTGGTGACATTTTGTATATTTCTATCATCACCTCATGCCCTCTTTACTACTGGAAGCAGAGTCATCAATGTCTTTAAGACTAACTAGACTTGAGAATCAACTTAGAAAACTCATCCTTACAATTTTGTTTCTCTAGAACCACTCTCAGTACAAAATATCTTACACTGGGTTCTTTAGAGAAGCAAAATCATATATATATATATATATTTATATGCATATATATATATGGAGAGAGAGGTTTATCTCAAGGAAATGGTTCACATGGCTGCTGAGGCTGGAAATTCCCAAGTCCATGGGTCAGGCACTATTCTGGAGGCTTCTCCTAACTCACATAGCTGCAGGGCTGATGAACCCAGGTCAGACGGCAGGCTGCTGACTCATGGGCTGCAGAGGCTGACAAATCCAAGATTAGCAGGCAATATGGCAGGTCTCTGGCTCAAGTCTCAAGAACCAGAGGTCAGATGATGATGAGCAAGATGCAGGATCTAGAGTGAGAAAAAGCCAGCAAGCTTTGCCAGAACATCCATATATATTGGATGCAGACCAAATTCCCAAGGAAACTACCCTACAACTGATTAGCTGACCACATCATATCTTATCAAGAAGGTGATTACATTATATCACAAAATGGAGGATGACTACATCATTACATAACTGCCAAACCACTGAAAATCATGGCCCAGCCAAACTGACACACAACCTTAACCATTACAAGGGATTAGAGATAGGAAATCACATGGGGTCTGAGTTCATGTAAATATAATTTAGAAGTAGAGACAGACACTCTCTCAAAACATTGGTGCCTCCTATCAGAAGCTATTACAGTGTGGATAACATATTTTTCCTTTTTTTAACTCTGTAGCAATCCATGCCATATTATCAACATGCAATATCAACCAAGCAAAACTAAAATTGAAACTTAGTTATTTTTTACCACATCATCCAAAAAATAATCACAGACAGTCCCTGGGTTACAAACATCCAACTTATCGACAGCTCGTACTTGCTCTTTAATCTTATGTAAATTTGCCTTTGCCCTCACTTTGAAACAACTGAACCAACCCATACGCACAATAAATTCTTCATCACAATCACCTTCACTTGCTGCACATGCAGCTTTTAAATCATTGAAAAGGCTTTGAGTCTTTTCTTGCACTAAAACCAAAAAAACCAAACTCATTGCCATTGAGTCTATTCTGACTCAAGTAAGGCTAAATAAGAACTGTATGCACCTGTTCCAAATTACCTACAAATTTGACTTAAAGACACCGTTAGAAACAAATCTTGTTCATAACCCAGTGACTGCCTGTATTGTCCTCAGTGCATTTAAACCTTATTTCAGAGATTTTTTAAAACTACAAAAATTCATTCCATTAGAATAAGTTGTGGGAGGGATGTTACTCAGCAGGGATAAGATAAAGAAAGATCGTATTTTTTGTATACTTGTCATCCTTTAGAAAAAGAACATCCTTTTTCAAGTGAATAAAAATATACTTAAAAGATTTTCCCTGTTTATTATGATGGCTCTCTCACCCATCCCACATCCAATATATCCTGACTTGACACCTTGAAGCCAACATTCTTGATTGTACATGACAAGTCTTAATTTTTTTTATCTACCTTGCCAACTTATCCAAAATATCAATAAAAATTAAGTGAGTCTTTAGGGGAGTGTCTTAGTTACCTAGTGCTGCTATAACAGAAATACTACTAGTCGATGGCTTTAACAAAGAAAAATTTATTCTCTCATAGTTTAGGAGGCTAGACGTCTAAACTCAGGGTGCTAGCTCTAGGGGAAGGCTTTCTCTCTCCGCTGGTTCTGGGGGAAGATCCTTGTCATCAATCTTCCCTTGGTCTAGGAGCTTCTGAATGCAGGAACCCCAAGTCTAAAGGATGTGCTCTGCTCCTGGCACTGCTTTCTTGGTAGTATGAGGTCCCCATGTCTCTCTGCGGCTTCTCTCTTTTATATCTCAAAAGAGATTGACTTAAGACACAACCAAATCTTGCAGATTGAGTCTTGCCTCATTAACATACCTGCTTCTGATCCTGCTTCATTAACATCATAGAGGTAGGATTTACAACACATAAGAAAAGCACATCCGATGATGAAATGGTGGGCAATCACACAATACTGGAATCACGGCCTGGCCAAGTTGACACGTATTTTTTGGGAACACAGTTCAATCCATGACCGGGGGTATATATTTTGACTATTGCTTGGTTAAAGAGAATTCAGGTGACTTCTAACTTTTGATAACTGAATATTCAGTCTTTGCTTTTGTGACCTTGTTCTCATGTACAAGAACCCCACAAATGTCATGCTTATAATTATATTAACTGTGATAACATTAACACTCCTAACCCTGAATTATGGAAACTATCCTTCTCTAAGCATTTAAAATTTGAAAGTTTTCAGATGTATTTGTGTCCTTTAAATGTTTTCAATAAGGTGACTACAAATTTGAAAGCCAAGTATTTGACAGCCCTGGTTTCTGAAGAGCCTTCTGAGATAACCATGCGTGTATGTGAGGAAAATGTTCCAATCTCTGAGGAAAAAATGGGCCAGTCTTTTCTTTCTTTGTGCTAGGGTTTCCCAGCTGTAAAGACAACAAAAAGGGAATAACTCGACAACCCTTAAATTAAAACGTGTGGATATCCATGCTTCCTGAATAAATTGAGAGGACAAATATTTTAATTAAAATTTAAGGAGAAAATGTTTCTAATATTTTAAATGTGGAATTAGATCATCAACTCTGCATCCAGATTGTCAAACATTTGCCAAAACTTCCTATATTTTTAGAAAACTAATTTCATGTAAGGCACGTGAGGAAAATGTCAACTTATATAAATTTATGAGCTAATTATTGTCCAAATTATTCTCTAATTGTCATCATTTTAAAATTATAAGGAAAAGAGAAATATTTTTATTGTTTGAATTGACTCATTGCCTGAGCTATCAACAAAATAGGATTTGGAAAACAAATTGCCTATTAATTATCACATATCTATGGAAATGTTTGCATTTTAATATTTAAACAATCATGCAATAATTCGGAATCATATTAGAATTCCAAAAACAAACCAAACCCGTTGCCCTCTAGTCAATTCTGACTCATAGCAACCCTGTAGAACTGTCCCAAAGGGTTTCCAAGGAGAGGCTGGTGGATTTGAGCTCTTAACCAGTGAGCAACCAGGGCTCCATATTAGAATTAGGAACAAAAAAACTCTTGCCAAAATCTGGTGCAAATCCACTAGGATAGCTATCATCCAATGATGATACTTAGAAGCTTAATACAGAAGGGATTTATCTCTCCAGTCAAAGAAGTTCAATGAGACTGTGCAACTATTACCTTCCCCTATAAGCCGCCAACTCTAGTATTAAGAATTCTTATCCAGACTCTTATCCACAATAAAATACAAAGGAAAATACGATACTCAAAGAGCATTTTTAATGATGTATTTCACAAGCAATTTAATTGGTCTTCTGTCAGAGAAAAAAATATAAACTTCACTTAAAACTGAATTTTAGCCTTTTTTTAAAAAAGAAAGCAAAAAACCACCTCAAATTTTTGAAATTTATTTCTAGATGCCAGGATCCAAGAAACTCCATAATAATACAAAAAAGGCATAAAGTACTAACAGAAAATAATTAGAAATGACTGATATCATGATTAAACTGTATGGTCATGTAAAGGGTTATGAAACTAACTAGTGTTATAAAAAGAATCATGGAATTCTGCAGTCCTAAAGTTTATTTTAAGCATGTACCAGTAATCAGAAGTGAGGCTCAGGGTAATTTTTATATGGTTATTTGATTTTACTGGTGTTCATAATGAAAGTATCTATTATGCTTCACTTTGTTAGCACAGGGAATATAATAAATAAAACAATCACATCTCATGCCCTCAAGTAAATAACTATCCATGGTTTTATCTTCATTTCACATGGCATGAACTAGAAAGTTATCAGATATCTAAGACACCTCTACACTGCAACAATGTGACTGGCATTTTTATTTCCCAATCAATGGAGTTCTTTTCAATTAATAGGAAGGTGGGAAGGAGAGAGGAGAGAAAAAGGGAGGATAACAGAGAACAGAACTGGAGAAAGACTTTATACAAGCAACTATGCTACCAACTTTTATGTGAAACTAGTAGAAAATAATATTTGCTTTTATTGAGTTTTTCCTACCTAGCATCATCCAAACATAATAAGTTACAAAAGTCTTTAGCAAAAGAAATCTTCGAATTTGTTTTCTGAAGAGCTATCTTTATAAGTATAAAATGTTGCCAAGTGGTTCAAATAGACAAACACACAATTTAAAGTTTATTTTTAAAGATTTTATCAGTTAATTTTAACATTAGAGAAAATAGGAAATCACCAATTCTATCGCCATTCAATAACTTAAAAGAATTTTAAAATTGTTTATTAAAGATATTTTAGCAAAAAATATCTGAATTCTTTCAAAGAATCAGAATTTTAAAGGAGGATGTTATTTGTAATTCTCAATGGCATTTAGGCTAATATTTTAAATATATTTATGCTAATTAAAAACAAAACTCATATAATAACAAGGTTTTCTTCTATTTGTAAATATATTTTAATCTTTTGTTGTTATTCAAATTATTTTAAAATCACTTGACTATAATTATAGGTATTATTTTATCCATTTGTCTGTGACTTGGACCTATAGACAAATGATCAAAATTAAATCATAAAATGATTATAATTACTAAAACTGAAAATGACCCCTGAAACTGGTGCTAAATATTCTCTAGCTAACGGAGCATGTGGGTAGCTGTGTGTAACCAATGATTCAAAAATTTGTCAAATGTAGTAATTTATACTAAACCTTAGATATCACTGCATGTCAAACTGCTATCTTCTCATCATAGCAAGCCATCCAATGTCTTAGTTTTTCCTCTGATTCAGCATAATACCTAATAAACAACATGCAAGACACAACACAAAAAAACTAATTCGAGTCCAATACAATAATTTCAGGGGAAACATACTGCTTTAGTTAGCCTTTTGTTTCATATTAAAGAGACAGATGTAACGTGGCACTTTGGAAGTTTGATTTTTCATTCCCAAATTTATCATACCCATAGAAATACAAATGGGGATAGAAATGATCTTAGATACACCATATATCTTCTAAAATTACTTCCACAGTGTAAAAGAGTAGTACAAACACGGCTGACTGAAGGAAATATTCAGTTTTGCTGTTCTGATCAAAGTTTTCATCTAGGCAATGTAAAGAACATATGAAATGGAGTATTGGTGAATTATGGCAATGTTCTTGGAAGGGAGGACTTAATGCCACTTCACAATCTAGACTGAACTATTTGGGCAATGGCTGTAAAAAGAGAACTAGAAACATACAGTCCATTCTCTTATTTCTTCTTCTTCTCCAGAATATACTCCTTTCTTTTCAACTACCATTATCTCTCACAACACATATTTTATTCAACTTTAAAACTTGCAGGTTTTTTTGAAACAGAAATTTAAAATTCATTAAAATGATGCATTTCTCATTCACTTTCCCACTGGTCCCTCTGACCTTCCCTCTGATCTACTCTTTACATGGCTAATAATATTGCACAATGTTCCTCCAATCCTATAATTACCCTGACTTCTTATAATATTAGCCAAAACGTCTCTGCGTCTCCAGTCTTTGATTACAATATAAATTTACATTTCTGTTAAATAACCCCCATTGAGGGTCCTCAGCTACTTATGAGAGATTTGCTTCTTGTCAGGGATATTTTTGAATGTCTTGTGGTAGTCAGGGATATTCCTTTGCCTTCAGCCCCCCTAACCATGTGGCCCCACTGCTCACACTGCTGTTGATGGCCCTCCTGAGACCATGTATTCATTAGTCATAAATCTCCTCAGCTTGGACCATCACTGTTACCACCACTCTGGAATCAAGGGAGAAGTCAGAACTATCTCTCAGGTAACTCAATTCCAGTTCTGTAATATTCTCTTTCCAGTTCCATCTGGTTCAGCAAAGACAAAACTATACATTTAAATAATATATATTTTACTACTATTTGGGTAAAGTGGAAGGCATGTATGACATAAAGAATTCCTTATAAGGACTACTGGATGTCACTCCTCACAGAGCTAGCAGGCCTAGAGCTTTCCTCAGTAGCCTTCACCAAGTCTTCTCATTCATTTCCAATGCTGTCATAATGTGATAGGAGTCAGTTTACTCCTTACAAGTGGAACTACTTTGAATATTTCCACTACTCCAAATCCAAAATGAAACTATCATGATGATACCAAAAAAAAAAAAAAAAAAAAGAGAGAGAGAGGCTTCTATTTGTTTCCTTCTCAACAGGGTCTAAGGTTTATTTCTGGAGAACCTCTTCTGAGATGATAGACAGGAAGAATGTGCAGTCTTTTCAACCAAACACTTTCTACCTTTCACAGAAGTCTATTTTTATTTGGTTCCAAGAAAATGATAACATTAGAATACAGAATTTAACATCAGAAAATCTGTATTATACAGTCTTAAAAATAACACCACCTGTGGAACATCAACAATCCAAACTGTGTATGACTATGCCACGATGCAATCAGTCCCATGGAATTTTCTCCACTGGGAGCTGGAGAATTTGCATACAGAATCACCAATACAGTTTCAATTTATACCTAGAAAAGCTAGACTTTACTTCTTAGTCCATGACATCTGCACTCATATAACTTCAGCCTCCCTAAGACTATTGCTTTTCTCATTCAAAACTAAAAGGCTTCTGTTGCTTGTAGCTTTGAAATAGATATTTCTCTGGCGGCTATATCTATGCTGCAGGACCAGGTAGTGTTCCATTGTCTTTAGGGTTGTTAGGAGTCGGAACCAACTCGATGGCACCTAGTGACAACAACAACATATCTGTGGAGGAGGAAGGGTGATTAGTTTTAGCCAGGGCAACTTCTTTTTTTTTTTTTTCCAGTTTAAATGAAGTTTAAGCTGAAGTTAGTCTCCCATATAAAAACTTATACATACATTGTTATGTGACCCTAATTGCTCTCCCCATACTGCTACAGCACACTCCTCCATACCAACCCTGATTCCCCATGTCCATTCAATCAGATCCTAACCCACTCTGTCTTCCCATCTCATCTCCGGACAGAAGCTGCCCATTTAGTCTCTTGTATTTACTTGAGCTAAGAGACACACTCCTCATGAGTATCACTTTATATCCCACAGTCCAGTCCAATCCCTGTCTGAAGAGTTGGCCTTAGAAATTGTTATATTTCTGGGCTGAAAGAAAATCCAAGGGCCATGCTTTCCAGGGTTCCTGCAGTCTCAATCAGACCACTAAGTCAGGTCTTCTTACTAGAATTTGAGTTCTGCACCCCACCTTTCTCCTGCTCCATCAGGGACTCTAGGTTGTGTTCCCTGTCAGGGCAGTCACTGGTGTTAGCCAGGCACCATCTAGTTCTTCTGGTCTCAGGCTGATGAAGTCTCTGGTTTATATGGCCCATTCTCTTGGGCTAATCCTTTCCTTGTGTCTTTGGTGTTCTTCATTCTCCTTTACTCCAGGTGGTTGGGACCAATTGATGCATCTTAGATAGCCGCTTGCAGGCTTTTAAGACCCCAGATGCCACTCACTAAAAATAGGATGCAGAACATTTTCATAATAAGCTTTGTTATGCCAATTGACCTAGATGTCCCCTGAAAGCCTGGTCCTCAGACCCCTACCCCTGCTACTCTGTCTCTCAAAGAGTTTGATTGTATTCAGAAAACTTCTTAGCTTTGTTTTAGTCCAGTTGTGCTGACTTCCCCTGTAGTGTGTGCTGTCCTTCCCTTCACCTAAGGTAATTCTTATCGACTATCTAATTAGTAAATAACCCTCACCCTCTCTCCCCACCCTTATGACCATCAAAGAATGTTTTCTTCTGCTATTAAACCTTTTCTTGAGTTCTTATAATAGTGGTCTTATGCAGTATTTGTCCTTCTGTGACTGACTAAAGTCACTCAGCATAATGAGTTCCAGCTTTCTCCCTGTTATGTTTCATGGCTTCATTGTTGTTCTTTATAGTTGCGTAGTATTCCATTGGGTGGATATACCATAATTTGTTTATCCATTCTTCGGTTGATGGGCATCTAGGTTAACCATCTTTTTGCAATTGTGAAAAGTGCTGCAATGAACATGGGTGTGCATATATCTATTCTGTGACAGCTCTTATTTCTCTAGGATATATTCCAACGAGCGGGGTAGCTGGATCGTATGGCACTTCTATTTCTAGCTTTTTAAGGAAGCACCAAATCGATTTCCAAAGTGGTTGTAGCATTTTACATTCCCAGTAACAGTGTATAAGTGTTCCAGTCTCTCCACAACCTCTCCAGCATTTATTATTTTGTGTTTTTTGGATTAGTGCTAGCCTTGTGGGGTCAGATGATATCTCATTGTAGTTTTGATCTGCATTTCTCTAATGGCTGATGATCGTCAGCTTTTATTCATGTGTCTGTTAGCCGCCTGAAAATCTTCTTTGGTGAAGTGCCTGTTCATATCCTTTGCCCATTTTTTAGTTGCGTTATTTGTCTTTTTGTTGTTGAGATTTTGCAGTATTTTATAGATTTTAGAGATTAGACGATGATCAGAATTGTCATAGCCAAAATTTTTTTCCCAGTCTGTAGGTTGTCTTTTGACTCTTTCGGTGAAGTCTTTTGATGAGCATAAGTGTTAGATTTTTGGAACTTCCATTTATCTAGTCTGTTTTCTGGCACTTGGGCATTGTTACTTATGGTTCGTATTATGTTTATGCTGTATATAAGGCTCCTACCATTGTCCCTATTTTTTCTTCCATGATCTTTAACTTTTTTGATTTTATGTTTAACTCTGATCCATTTTGAGTTAGTTTTTGTGCATGGTGTGAGGTATGGGTCAGGTCAGTTTTTTGCAGATGGATATCCAGTTATGCCAGCACAATTTGTTAAAAGACTGTCTTTTCCCCAATTAATGGACTTTGGGCCTTTGTCAAATATCAGCTGCTCATAGGTGGATGAATTTATGTCTGGATTCTCAACTCTGTTCCATTGGTCTATGTATCTGTTGTACCAATACCAGGCTGTTTTGACTGCAGTGGCAGTATAATAGGTTCTAAAATCAGTTGGTGTGAGGCCTCCCACATTGTTCTTCTTTTTTTTTTTAATAGATTTAACCATTTTTTAAAAAAATATTTTATTGTACTTCAGGTGAAGTCTTAGAGAACAAATAGTTTCTCATGAAACAGTAGTACACGTGTTGTTTTATGACATTGGTTAACAAGCCCACAACATATTAACCCTCTAACTTCCCAACCTTTTTTTTTGGTGAAAGTACACATAGCAAAAGATACACCATTTCAAAAATTTCTACATACACAGTTCAGTGACATTGACTATGCTCTTCCAATTGTGCTGTTATTCTTACTTAAGATGAAGGCTTACAGAACAAAATAGTTTCTCATTTAATAGTTACTACAAATGTTGCTCTATGACAATGGTTAACAATCTCACAACACATCAACAATATCCTTATTCAACCTTGGGTTCCCTATCACCAGCTTCCTCGTCCTCTTCTGCCTTCTAGCCCTTGTCACTGGAATCCTGTACCTCATTAGTACCATTTGGTTTTACGGGGCTGTCCACTCCCAGGCTGAACAGTGAACCTCGGAGGTAACTTCACCACTGAGCTAAAAGGGTGTCTGGGGGCCATACTC
>NW_004443979.1:15443196-15456550 GCF_000243295.1 Trichechus manatus latirostris
CGTATATCACAAGTTGCCGGCGCTCTGGAGCCCCTCAGGAAGAAGCAGAGATGGCGCACGGAGCCAGGCACTCAAGTGAAAGGAGGGGGAGATGGCGAGAGCCAAGTGAGAAATCAAAAGAAGCAGAAAAAGAAAGCAACACTAGCAGCCAACAAATGGCACCCAGACAGCCGCCTGCTTGGGTGTGTGGAATCCAAGCAGCCAGCGCTTCCCGGTCAAGAGACCGTGGCCACGGGAAGCATAGGAAGCTGAGCCAGGGCGAAGAGGGGTGGGGGGTGGGAAAGCACACACTGCAAATTACTGGTTGTTTTGTCTCCTGCTGGAAGCTCCGTGAGGCTGCTTTCTCATACCCCCATTTGCTGGTCTCTGATAGGATTCCAAGATGGCGGATCCACGCTGCGTTAGCTGGTAGGGGACCTCTGCATGAATCTCTCCTTGCTCTCCGTTCTCTGTCAGTTTTCTCACACCATTTGGTGCTTGGCTGAGTTCTTTATCTCTTCATTTGATGTTTTAGCGTTTCAGGATTGTTGTATTCTCTGTTCGGCTTAGTTTTTCAGATTTTTGCTGTGGAGGGACGGCGTGGTGCTTCTGCCTAGAGCGCCATTTTGCCGGAACCTCTGTTCTTCTTCTTGAGTAATGCTTTACTTATTCAGGGCCTCTTCCCTTTCCGTATGAAGTTGGTGATTTGTTTCTCTATCTCATTAAAAAATGCAGGTGGAATTTGGATCAGGATTGCATTGTATCTGTAGATTGCTTTAGGTAGAATTGACATTTTCACTATGTTGAGTCTACCTATCCATGAGCAAGGTATGTTTTCCTCTTATGCAGGTATTTTTTGGTTTCTTGTAGTAGTGTCTTGTAACTTTCCTTGTGTAGATCTTTTAAGTCTCTGCTTAGTTTATTCCTAAAAATTTTATCTTCTTGGGGGCTATTATAAATGGTATTGATTTGGTAATTTCCTCTTCGAGGTTCTTTTTGTTGGTGTAAAGGAATCCAACTGATTTTTGTATGTTTATCTTGTATCCTGAAATTTTGCTGACATCTTCTATTAGTTCCAGTGGTTTTCTTGTGGATTCTTTGGGGTTTTCTCTGTATAAGATCGTATCATCTGCAAATAGAAATACTTTGACTTCTTCCCTACTAATTTGGATGCCCTTTATTTCTTTTTCTAGTCTAATTGCTCTGGCTAGGACCTCCAGCACAATGTTGAATGAGAGTGGAGGTAGAAGGCATCCTTGTCTGGTCCCCATTCTCAAGGGGAATGCTTTCAAAGTCTGTCCATTTAGGATGATGTTGACTATTGGTTTTGTATACATACCCTTAATTATATTGAGGAATTTCCCTTCTATTCCTATTTTTTTGAGAGTTTTTATCATGAATGGGTGTCGGACTTTATCGAATGCCTTTTCTGCATCTATTGATAAGATCATGTGGTTCTTGTCTTTTGTTTTATTTATGTGATGGATTACATTGATTGTTCTTCTAATGTTGAACAATCCTTGCATACTTGGTATAAATCCCACTTGATCATGGTGAATTATTTTTTTGATATGTTGCTGAATTCTATTGGCCAGAATTTTGTTGAGGATTTTTGTATCAATGTTCTTGAGGGATATTAGTCTGTAATTTTCTTTTTTTGTGGTGTCTTTACTTGGGCTTGGTATCAGGGTTATGCTGGCTTTATAGAATGAGTTTGGAAGTATTCCTTCATTTTCTATGCTCTGAAATACCTTTAGTAGAAGTGATGTTAACTCTTCCCTGAAAGTTTGGTAGACTTCCACAGTGAAGCCATCTGGGCCAGGGCTTTTTATTTGTTGGGTGTTTTTTAATAACCTTTTCAATCTCTTCTTTTGTTATCAGTTTATTTATTTGTTCTACCTCTGTTTGTGTTAGTTTAGGTAGTTAGTGAGTTTCCAGAAATTTGTCCATTTCCTCTAGGTTTTCAAATTTGTTAGAGTACAATTTTTCATAGTATTCTGATTCTTTTAATTGCAGTTCGGTCTGTTGTGATACACCAATTTTATTTCTTATATGGGTTCTTTGCTTCCTCTCCTGTTTTTCTTTTGTCAGCATGGCCAATGGTTTGTCAATTTTGTTGATCTTCTCAAAGAATCAGCTTTTGGTCTTCCTAACTCTTTCAATTGTTTTTCTATTCTCAAATTCTGAAATTTTATTTGTGAATCTTCTGGATTTCTTTTTACTGTCTCTATTGATTCTTGCAGCCTATTAAATTTGTCATTATGCTCTTGAATAACTTCTTTAAGTTCAGCTACTAGTTTGTCTGTATGTTCTTTGGCAGTTACTGCATTTTGTTGAATTTCCTTTCTAATTTCTTGAGGAGTTCTGCATATTAATCTTTTGTATTCTGCCTCTGATAATTCCAAGAAATTCTCTTCCTCTGGAGAATTTATTGATTCTTCATTTTAGGAGCTCACTGAAGCCATCATGGACTGCCTCTTTATGTAATTTGATATTAACTGTTGTCTCTGAGCCATCACTAAGTTATTATAATTTTATTTTATATTTGTTTAGTGTGTCCTAGCTTCTTGTTTTGTTTTGATATGCCCAAATAGGCTGTTTGTGTGTGCTAGTTTGATTATTGGCATCTTTGAAGCTCCAACATCCTGTCACCTGGTAGTTAGGTCTGTAACTAAGTATGTGCACCTAGGAGTCAGTTAAATTTTCTGTATGGATTCAGCTTAGGTATCCAGGCAGTCGGTCACTAAGTGTGTGGTGCAGGCTCTCACCTACAGTGTTAGGGAGGCATAGGTGATTAGTGTAAGGTATCTGGCTGCCATGGGGGGGTCACACACTGTGCAAGGCAGGGACTGATGGCTGCCCCTGAGTGTCTGAAAGGAAAGTGTGTCCCTGTTCCCTAGAGCGATCAGGTAGGTGAGTTTTGCAGCCAGACTATGAGCACCCTCCTCTGTTGGCTGTAAAGACTCGGGGGCATCACTTATTCTTGGATCCCTGTAGCAGGTGTCTAGGTGGCATGGGTGGAGCCACCAGTCCTCAAGCCCCTGCTGTGGACTGGTAAGGCGCCTGCTTAAAGGGCAGAACAATGTCAAGTGTCACAAATCTGCCACTTCATAGCTGAAACAGTTGAAGTTAGACTTCTGGTGTTTACCCTGTTGTACTGTGGTAGTGAGGGCTTACACTGTTGAGATGGGTCCACACAAGTCTATACAGGGGTGGAAGGCACTCAAAGTCTGTGGACCCCTTATGCCTGTGCCTAGGCAAAGGAGCTGTGCCAACCCGGAGTTCCTGGCTTAGGGGAGCCAGTAGCTTATTTTTTCCCTGTTTGTTAATTTGTTCCCTCTCCAAGGCCAGGAGATTGGGTCAGGGTGCCTTATGGGATCTACTTCTAACCCAGGGGACTCAGAGATCTCTGAAGCCGGCTGGAACAGTGCAGAGTGGGGAGGGAGGGAGAGAATTTTTCCCAAATGGTTTTTTTTTTTTAAATCCCCGTGAAAGGCCACATGCATGTACTTATCTTTAGCCATTCTGGTGCTGCCTTTCACAGCAGAATGTGTCCAAGAAGAATCTCTGCTACCGGTTCTCTCTCAGTGTGGAAACTGCCTCCCAAATGAGCACACAGAGCTGTATGCCCACCTCATTGAGCACCCCAAGCTGGTCCAGGCTGAAGAGCTGAGGCTCCCGCAGAGTCAGGTCTGGCAACTCCTCACCTCCTCACTTCTTCCAAACCGTCTCTCTCTCTTCCCCCGCCACTCAATCCGATTCCTCAACTTTGCCTTGTTCAGGGCTCCTAGATATTCATATACAATCAAATCACTTGTTTTTCCAGGTCTTTGTTATAAGAGGGATATAGGAAGCCGTCTGACTACTCCGCATCTTGGCCCCGCTTCCCAGGGCAACTTTTAACCCAGGATACCTGTTACTTGATAAAGCTTCTAAAATTAAATCCTCAAGTTAATCTTCAAGATCATCCAAAAACTTTCTATCATTTAATTCATCAATATCTTGCTCCTTCCTTACATGATAGTTAAGGTAATCTTCATGATCCTATGTAACTTGCTGATTACCATATCACTCCTTTTGCCTGGAATCCTACCTGATCCTCTCTACAAGTCTGTAATCTTCACTTCCTTAAAAGCCATATGCAGCCAATGTTTGTTGGTTGACTTCTCAGCACTTATTCTCCTTTTCCCCTTCCTAATAGCCTCTTATTTCCATTTGTGGTACAGGGGCTTCAGAAGAATTTGAAGGGGTAGCACATATGCATTCCATCCCCCTAGCCACAGACTGATTCAGAGAGAATTTGAGCCCTTGCAAGATAACTCATGCTCAAGAGAATGAGATGAGTGTATAAGGTCTAGAACTTCGTCAATCATTGTTATTACCTAAAAAGGGGTGTTTGAACATGACATCAATACACTGGAGAGCAAAGAATCAAAAGACAGCAAAGAAATGAAGCCAGAGCCATCATGACATTATTCATCTCAGGATCAATTATATTTGGAAGCCAGATCTACCTTTGAGCTCTTCTGTTACAGGAGCCAATAAATCCCCTTTACTTTTAAAGCCAAAGGGACATGAGTTTTCTGTTGATTGCAATGGCAAGTATATTACCTACAAAACATAGGGTAAGCCTCCATCTTCTCTGGGAAGGCCTTTCATTCTTTATCCTGCCTGACTGTTTCTCTTCTACTTATTTCCTCCTCAGCTGCTAAACAGTCTACCAGGGTAATCTGCAATAATCCACATTAATAGCAATTCAAATTACAGAAAATCCATTTTTGTATTTAAAGTGACGCTAATTAGATCACAAGCTTCTAAAGGCATAAAGAAGGTCTTCAACTGCATTTTCTTCTTTCAAGAACCACATACCATGCTCCTCTCTAAAACACGAATTTGATAAATGTTGACAAACACTAAATACAGTGAATGGTGAAAATACTAAGATTTTGTTTTACAGATAGTGACTTAGTAATATGCATCTCATGGTTAACAGAATATCTAAACACCTGAAACCACACTGGAGAGTTATCAAACTTGCCTGTTGATTTAGTGATTCTCTTCTTTAAATAATGTTAAAATAATGTATATTTAGTGTTTGATAGAGTTTCTTTGGATTTATAGCCAACAATTTCATCATTTTGCCTCAATATTTTAGTGACAACTTGCTTCAGCATGAGATTATAAAATGAAGGGTAGACGCCCTGGCTAAGGATTAAAAAAAAAATCAGCTTGTAATTTTACCACCTATCTTCACAAATTACAATCACAGGGAAGAGCAAATTGTAGTGAGACAAATTCTGCACTCATAGGATATTTTCAATATAACTGTGTAAAACTCGTATGTCAACTATAATAGCAGAAAAAAATACTAAATTAGCTCAATATTTCAACAATTTTACTCTCTACAGGAATCAAACTCAGGGCGACTAAAAATGTTGATCTATGAACCTAACGTCCAGTAATAACACAGATGCGTTTCTAATTCCCCATAATATTCTTTCTTGAAATGTTGCAATCAATGTGTTGCTAAAGAGTATTTGAATACAGTGGCATTTGTTTCCTAGATCAAAAATCAAATATACTGAAGTTTTAAAGGAGCCAAAAATCGTTTGCTCTGCAAGCAATCAAATCACCTTTAAAAGACATTATTTTGCTCAACAAAGATCTAAAAAATTATAATTAGCCTTTGAACACTTTTATCTCTAGTGCATAGCTTCCAAAGAAATTATACTCCACCTTTATACATCACTGGTTTATTTTGTTTCACTCGACTATGTTTATGTCTATTACTAAAATCAGGGAAACTGGTGTAAAATACTTCTTGGATCTCTTGAGTTTTTTCAAGGATGACAGGTTAGTCGGGGATTTTATTACAAATATGAAAAATTGATAATTTTGCTGGTGATAAAACTGTCTAATTACATAGCAGTGAATGTTTTCACAAGGCATCAACTAGCTTTTCTTCAGAACACTAAACCCTCACTCAGAGAATGAATAGGCTAAATAGTTTAAAAGTCAAAACAGTCTCTCAAACACTGAGTTTATGATTTAGAGGTGCATATTTCTCTTTCCAGATTTTACTGAATTAAATTCCATAGTAAATCCTTTTCTTTTCCTAATGAGCTTCAATTTCACAAATATTAATTGAATATTGACACTGTGCTTTGAATGATGTATAGAATTAGGGAGACAACTATAAACAATATAGCATGACCCTGCCCTCAGGGAGCTTACTGCCTAGCACCCACTGCCCTTGAGTTGATTCCAACTCATACAGACCCTGTCGTAGGTTTCCAAGGAGCAGCTGGTGGATCTGAACTGCCAACCTTTTGGTTAGCAGCCGAACTCTTAACCACTAGAGCCACCAGGGTCCCTAATGCCTAATAGGAAGTTAGATATATAAGGAAAGTAATTTTAATACAACTTGAGAAATATCTTAAAAGGAGAAGTTCAGGGTGCTATGAAAGTACATGGAAGAGGGTAAGTATGTACAGAGGTTTGGAAGAATCAAAAAGGACTTCCTAGGAAAATAAAGTCTAAATTAAGAACATAAGGTTGAGTAGGGTTTAGGCAAATAAACTGAGGAGAGTGCTAGTGCTAAAGGAAGAATGCTGAAGAAGAAGAGAACAGGTTTTGCAAAAGACCCAGACAAGAGCATTAGGCAATAATGATATGATCATTTGAGTAGTTGGGGTTAATAAAACCAAATGGAGTGCATGGAAATGCAAATACAAATTTCCTGACTTTCAAATTTTCTATGTGGTACATACTTTATTTCTCTCAGTAAGCCAGAGCATTAAGGGCTAGACAACAGATAAGCAAAACGGAGAGCTGGGTTTGGGGGCTCTCCTAGTGTTGCACTTGAGATTACACTGTTTGTGTGCATTCTTTTGGTTAATTGTTTTAGTAGGCTAATATCTTCAAAAGCGAAAAATAAATTACAAATTCATTAACTTCCATTATCCCCATATCAAACACTAAAACCCATTATTTGTATGGGTCAGCTTCAGATTATCCTACTGTTGCTTTATACTTTGCATCCAGTGGGAGTGGGTAAGCCATTTAAGCAAGGAAAAAAAAAGAGAGAGAGAGAGAAGAAAATGTCTACGTGCTTACTGCATGAAAGTGAATTTTATATATGCAGACTTACTTAATCCCAGTAAGAAAATTTTTATTATTCCTAATGTATATGAGAATAATAAAGCTTGAGGATTTAAATTGTTTAATTAAGCATAAAATTTATTACATATATGTTAAAATAACACATTGTAAACCACCAGTGATGGACTTACAGAGCTAAGATAGCCCATTTCACAATAAAGCATGTATTTGAAGCTCTTATGGTTGGATCATTGATTAAGAAGGTTGTGGCTCACATCCATGTATTTATTATTCAGGCTTGCACATGTCTTCTCATATAAAATTGTACAAATGTGTACACTAAAACAACCCCCGTGTATCATACTTGATTAAAGGTCAAGCTTTGCATACATACATGTATTTATTTAGCACATGTACAGAGGAAACTGCCAATTGTAAAACAAGTAAACACCTAGCCTTGGAAATCATAACAATATCATATCTTACTAAAAATAATTTTACTTGTTTATGCTTATGACAAAGATATGGGGTGTTATAAGATACTTTTCTCTAAATGGCTAGCAAGTTGATCCAACAACATTATTGGATATTTTGTCCTTTCCTCTATCCTGCTAGAGAGGTTAATATTATTACATAAATTCTTTATATTCATGGTTCAGTTTCATGCACTATTGTTGTCATTGATCTGCTTGTTCTATTTTTATATTTTAAAATTATCAATTTTAATACCCTTATTTTTCAAAGAAAGAAGCCCTAGTGGTACAATGGTTAAGTGCTCGGCTACTAGCAAAAAGGTTGGTGGTTCGAACCCACCAGAGGCTCTTTGGGAGAAATGTCCTGGCAATCTGCTCCTGTAAAGATTTTGTTGTTGTCGCAAGGTTGCCCTCAAGTCAGTTCTGACTCATAGTGACCCTATATACAATAGAACCAAACAGTGCCATGTCTTGCACCATCCTCACAATCATTGCTATGTTTGAGCCCATTGTTGCAGCCACTGTTTCAATCCATCTCACTGAAGGTTTTGCTCTCTTTCCAGGACCCTCTACTTTATCAAGCATGGAGGCCTTCTCCAGGGACTGATCCCTCCTGATAACATATCCAAAGTATGTAAGATGAGTCTCACCACCCTCTCTTCTAAGGAGCATTCTGGCTGACTTCTTCCAAGACAGATTTGTTTGTTCTTCTGGCAGTCCTCGGTATATTCAATTTTTTTTTTTTTGCCAACACCATAATTCAAAGCCATTAATTCTTCTTCTGTCTTCCTTATTCATTGCCAAGCTTTCACATGCATATGAGGCGAATGAAAATACCATGGCTTGGAGCAGGCGCATCTTAGTCCTCAAAGTGATATATTTGCTTTCTAGCACTTTAAAGAGGTGTTTCACAGCAGGTTTGCCCAATGCAATACGTCATTTGAATAACTGACTGCTGCTTCCTTTGGCTTTGATTATGAATCCAAGTAAAATGAAATTCTTGACAACTTCAATATTTTTTCCTTTTATATTTTGAAGATTACAGCCTAGAAAATGCTATGGGGCAGTTCTACTCTTTCATATAGGGTCACTGTGAGTCAGAATCAACTCAAGAGCACACAACAATATTTTTCAAAGATCCCTTGGTTATTCTACTGTTATTATTATTCCACATATATAGTATAACCATTTTGTCAAGTTTTACCCACAATAAAATGTATCTACATTTTGTCTAAAATAGCAAGGAATTTTTAAGTTGTTTAACTTTGATGGAATAAAAAAATATGAGGCAGGAATGACCCTATTCATTATGGAATTCCTTCTGCAAAACACTATGATTTTTCTCCGTTCTGAAATAGAATCAAAAAGTTCTACGCTCTTGGAGGATTCAAGAAGTATGATGTTCCGGTTCAAAATATGTTATAAATATAAAATATTTATATTCCACTGTTATAATTACTGGTGGCGCAGTGGTTAACAGCTTGGTTGCTAATCAAAAGGTCTACAGTTCGAATCCACCAGCCATGCCTTGGAAACCCTATGGAGCAGTTCTACTCTGTCCTGTAGGGTCACTACAAGTCAGAATCTACTCAATAGCAACAGGATTTTTTGGAGAGTCTCATATTGTATGCTGTTTGCCTAACTTTTGTTTTACCAATTTAGATTACTAATTATCCTAAATTTAATTCCTATTGTGAGTGTTTTAAAAATGGGTATAAATTGATTTTATTTTCGGGTAAATAATATAACTCTCCCTAAATAATAATTTTTCTCCACAAATTTGAAAAACCACCTATAATGTATCATTTATATTTCTTGTTAAGTTTATTATATTTGGTTAAAGGATTCTTTTGTAGTTGTATTTATCAAATACATTTTCTATTTATATTTATTATAGATTTTTGGTTTTGTCTTCTTTTAGTTTTTACATGTTAATCCTGTAGTAGGCCACTTTATAGGACTCTCAATCATATTTTAGTGATCTTTTTGATTTAAACTTTAGCTAAATGAAATAACTTCATTTACTTATTACTACTATTAATATAATTTCATGTTTTCTTGTGGATTTTGCTTTCTTAATGTATTTATATTTTTTAAATCACTGTGTTTTCCAAGTATCTTCTGCAAAGAGTATACGGTCATTTAAAAAAAAAATTAACTCAAACTGAGATCATGTCTTTTAATAAGTAACTATATCTCATTCACATTTATTATTATAATTGATATATTTTATTTTATTTTATTTCAGTCAATTTTTCTTAATGTACTATTTTTTCTAATTGTACATTCTCTAGTGTTTTAGAAGAAATATATCTTATTTTTAATTTTATTGTTGATTACTTGTAACGTTTAATAACATTTTTAAAGTATATTTTTCCATTATCAGAACCAAGGATTAATTCATATCTTTTGGATTCTGCTTATCATGACAATAGATTTCACATATGCAGCCCTAAAATTACTAGATATGTAAATCTTTTGAGTTATTAACAAGTCTGTATACACACCATTGATTTCCTTTTACATTATGACATCTTTATTACTGAACTCTTGTTTTTGATTTGTTTTTCCAACATTTGGAAAACTTTAGATATTATTTTTAAGTTTAGTACATGAATAGCAATCTGGAAGTGTTTCTCTGATGTATTAAAGTAATAATGATATTATGGCTGGGCATAAATTTTTAAACTGCATTCTCTTCATTGAAAAATTCAACAGACCTTATAACATTATCTTCTAGAATTTTGTGTTACACACAGATGTGTATGTGTGTTTGTGCATATGTGTGTATTGTTGGATTTTTAGAACACAGAAAGTCATTTCAATCTCTGTGCACAGTGTATTTTATGTAAAGTTATGTCTATTAGACATTTAAATGTGGTTTCTAATTTATTTATTCTTTCCTTTTCTTTAAGAGTCTTAAATTTGAAAAATGTCATCTCTCTGTTTGCTTATTTCTTTTTCTATCTATTGCCTTTTGCTTTATCAGTTTTATCTCTTGATCATGTTCTTCTATATTCCTGGAAAGTTGATCAAAATACTTTTCCACATCGCTAATTTATATACATCATGAATTCTTCTTATTATCAATTTGAAAGTGAATTTTTATTTTTGTTTTAATTCCTTTTTAACCCTGGTCCTTTTTCTGTCTCTCCTTAATCACATTTTGTTGTTGTTGTTGTTGCATTTTGTTTTTCCTTAAAGTTTCATTTTATTTGTTGAAAATGGCACAGATTTCCATCAATATCTTTTCTGTATCTTTCAGTTGATGATTTTTAAGTGACAACCTATCCTTCCAAGTATTATGTTAGATATTCTCTTTCTGCTTTTTCATGGGCTACCTGTAATTATTTTTGTTTTGCTCTGTATTCCTGAACAATAGAAGATCTGTCTGTACAGGCTATTCGTCAGTTAATAGGATCAGTAGATTGCTTTGGTCCTGTTTCATGACAACTAATTGAGTCCTGTTTACAAATCTATAGCTGGATTAATTGGAGAAGTCAAACTTTCTGTTTTATTTCTGGTTACCATTTCTTTTTTCCTACCATGCATGTTTCTCAGATTTTTTTTTTTTTTTTTTTTTTAGCTGATTTTCAGGGAATATGTTTATCTACATTCATTCATTCTGTGTTGCTTGCCCATTGACTCAATGATAGACTGTTTTCATGGGCACCCGAGCCACATCCAATTTCCCTCTACTGTCTTCACAGGTGCTTTGATGGATGTCCAGAATCTTTATGATTATAATAACTTCACACTAGAGAGTGGAAACCAGTCAGGGCCAACAGAATTCCACCTTGTGGAATAGCTGTCAGGAAATAGAAAGGTTTATGTCTTCCAAATTTTCTTACTGGTCTAGTCTTCCTTCTCTAATTTAGAAGACTGATAAAAGGAGATAAAAGGAGATATAAAGCTTTCACTTGACTTTTTCAACCATCTCTAACTTTACACAAAGCCAGGATATGCTGTGAGCTAAGGCTTGCGTAGCTTTTTCTTCATCCACATTTCTGTGTTATGTGTTGTTATTCCAGGCATCAGTTTTACCTTTCATGTTATTGGAAGTACTCATCTCATCCACCTTCATGGGAATTAACTGAAAAGTTAAGTGAAACTACAAGCCAGTATCATTTTCATAGAGAATTCTTTTATACTATAATTTTGAATTTTAAATAATTTCTTTAAATTTGATGGAAGTTTTGACAATCTTCTGATTCAAGTTGGTAATTCCAAATATATAGATTTACAACAAAAAAGACTATCCTGTAGTTGGTTTAAAAATGTACTACTAACACCATATATTTCAAAATAACTCATTTCTAGACTTGTGGAAAAATGGTGCTCTAGGCAGAAGCATCACGCCTTCCCTCCACAGCAAAGATCTGAAAAACCAAGCCAAGCAGAGAAAATAGCAATCTGAAACCCTAAAACAACAAATGAAGAGATAAAGAACTCAGCCACGCACCAATGGAGTGAGAAAACTGACAGAGAATGGAGACTGAGGAGAGATTCATGCAGAGGTCCCCATCAGCTAATGCAGCATGGATCTGCTATCTTGGACTCCTATCAGAGACCAGCAAATAGGGGGTATGAGAAAGCAGCTTCATGGAGCTTCCAGCGGGAGACAGAACAACTGGTAATTTGCGATATACACTTTGCCATCCCCAGCTCTTCTTAACATGCACTCAGCCTCCTCTACTTCCTGCGGCCACAGTCTCTTCTCCGGGAAGCACCAGCAGCTTGGATTCCACCCGCCTGCACTGGCTGGCTCTCTGAGTGCCGTTTGTTGTTGCTTTTTTTCCACTTCTTTTGATTTCTTCCTTACCTCTTGCCAACTCCCCCTCCTTTCCCTCAAATACCTGGCTCCGTGTGCCATCTTTGCTTCTTCCTGAGGGGCTGCGGAGCTCCGTTCAAGTGTGGAACTGCTTCCTGGTCTGGGCTGCCACGCTGGTAGGATCCTGGGGCTTTTGTTTCTTTGTTTGTTTTGAATTGTTTCTTTGTTTTCTTTTCCTTTTCTTGAGCTGGGAGCCCTTTCTGGTTGCCCGGTGCTGTGCTTCTTGGAACCTACCCCTCAGCTTGCGCAGACATGCAGAGGGATCCCTGAGGGCAATTCTTTTTTCAGGGTTTTTTTTTTTTTTTTGCTTTTTGGGGGATTTTCTTGTTCTTTTTTTTTTTTAATTTCTTTTGTTTTCTTTTCCCTCTTTTCTCCTTTTTGTCTTTCTTCATTAATCAGTTTCTCATCTCTCTATAGCTTCCTTCTCTTTCTGTTCCCTGAATAGCTGGTGCTGAATACCTCTAGGCCTTATAGCCAGGCTCTACTGAAATACCTAAGAACAACTTCCCCAGACTTCATAGCTGCACCAGTGGGATCCCTGGGAGCTTTGCTGTTCTTTTTCTTTTCTGATTTCTATTTATTCATTCTTTTCTTTTCTTTTTTTTTGTTCTTCTTCACCTTTTTGTTTTTCTCCATTTCACAGTCTCTTGTCTCTCCACTTCAACAACAAGATTCCCTAGCACTCCTTTTGTTTGTTTGTATGTTGTTGGCTCCTGTTCCTCTCTCCACTCTCCCATATCCATCTTAGCTCCACACATAACAATCTCCCCCCTATATCCTGCCTACGAGCACAGTGTGCTTAACATCACACTATTGGAACCTGCCCTGCACTGGTTAATGACCTGCCCTGGTGGCTGTAGTAAGTGAGACAAACAACCCGCCCCAGTAATTCTTTTTAAGCTAGACCTGCCCTGCTCTACCATATCTGAGCAACTGACCCTGCCAATTGGAGAAGGAGGCAAAAAGTATT
>NW_004443979.1:15462539-15483791 GCF_000243295.1 Trichechus manatus latirostris
AAGAGGTTGAGAAGTTAGAGGGTTGATATGTTGTGGCGTTGTTAACCAATGTCATAAAACAACATGTGTACTTCTGTTTCATGAGAAACTATTTGTTCTGTAAGCCTTCACCTGAAGTACAATAAAAAAAATAAAATAATAAAAAAAAACGAAAACAAATACTCTGTAGACTACACCTAGATTACTCTGCTCCAAGGCCAAGGAAAATGTTTACGATTCCAAGATCCATTCAGAAGCCTATATCTGCAATGCGTAAGCTTTTCATTGTCAAGATCAATCAATATCAGAAAGCACGTAATGTTTAAAATGTCAAGTCGTTGAAGGTAAAATAAACAAATAATCAATTCAAAAAAAAATAAAGTGAGAATAGCAGCACTATTGGAAGAGTGTAGTCGATGTCACTGAACTGCACATGTAGAAATTTTTGAAATGGTGTATCTTTGGCTATGTGGATTTTCACCAAAAAAAAAAGGTTGAGAAGGGAGAGGGTTGACATGTCGTGAGGTTGTTAACCCATGTTATAAAACACTATGTGTACTTCTGTTTCATGAGAATCTATTTGTTCTGTAAACCTTCACCTGAAGTACAAAAAAAATTTTAAAAAAAACCTCATTTCTAAATTTGTAAATTGAAACACACAAGTAATTTTTAATTAGAATTTTTCAGATAAGATGAACTACAACAGTGAAATGTATTTCTGAAGTAAAAATTATGTATAATTTGTCTGTGTAGTATACAGGTTTGTAATATGCCATGTTTTTGTTTGTTTTTGAATTATTTGACATGATCTTTTTTTCAAGCTATAATTTTGCCAAAGAGTAAGAAATTGAAGTCAATCTAAATGCTTACATCATATATTATTGACTAAAATCAATCTGAAATATAATAATTACCTTATAATTTAAATATTTCTGAGTCTAAAAGAAATTTCTGCAATATATTATTCCATTGTGAAAAAGAATCAAAGAGGAGGTGGAGGAAACTGTAAATACTTCATATTAATCAAGTAATCAAGTACATATTCTATCTTGATTTAATAAACAGTGTTATTTTAGGATTATTTAGAAAATATTATTAATCTCAATTTCATGTTGACTTTGCATGTATTCTCTCTTTATATTTTTTACTTCTCTCCCTATTTCTCTCCTTTTCATCTTCCTTTTTTCCCCTTTTTCTTCTTTCTTCTCTGCCTGACACAACTTTTGTTTCTCCACCTTGACTGCATCTTCTTCTCCAATATCGTCACTCACATTGTGAGACCACCATACAGATGGCTAGAAGGCTTTAAGACTTTATTTCTCTTAAATAAACCTATCTATATAAAAACAATATTAAGGACCGTGCAGGACTGGGCAGTGTTCCGTTCTGTTTTACATAAGGAGCTATGAGTTGGAAGCGACTCCAGGCATCTAACAACAAACCTATCTATACTCAACCAAAACACCCAAACGAAACCGCCTACTGTCTAGTTGATTCCGACTCATAGCAACCCGGTAGGGTTTTTAAGGCTGTAAATCTCTACGGAAGCAGGCTGCCACATCTTTCTCTCACTGAGCTGCTGGTGGTTTTGAACTGCTGACCTTTTGGTTAGCAGTCAATTGCTTTAACCACTGCACCACCAGGGCTCCTTAACTATATTCAGAGGTAGCTATATTTCTAATTTAACCCTATTACTATTAACCAGAAAGCTTGGCGTTAAACTATCTAATGCACAGCACCTGTTTAAATGGTAGTAAAGCAATGGAAAGATGTTGGCTTCATTCACCTGCCATCTCAGGAGACAGCACAATGTTGTGAGGTGAAAACACCTTGGTGGTAGCCACAAGGTTTGAATAATATCCCTAGTAAAGCTCCACTAGTACAGGAATGAAAATGCCTATACGCACCACGGAATCTCCAAAACCTAGCCCAGTTCTCGTGCAATTATAACATTAAAACTTACAATAAAACCAAAATCCAAACCAGTTGCTGTCAAGTCCATCCTGACTCATGATGACTCCATGCCTGTTAGAGTAGGACTGTGCTACATAGGGTTTTCAATGGCTGGTTTTTCTGAAGTAAATCACCAGGCCTTTCTTCTGATGCACCGATGGGTGGGTTTGAACTGCCAACCTTTCAGTTAATAACCCATTGCTTAACCATTTTCACCACCCAGGAACTCTCAAAACTTACAAGACATACTTCACATTCAAACAGGATACAGCATAATTTGGCAACATTTGACATTACTTAATACAAAGAATTATTTGTTCTTCTGAAATTAAATCAAAGTACATATGAAAAGTTTTATTATGCTTTAAGCTCTGTTTTTTGTGCCATATGATGATTTGATTCTCTGTCCACTTTTTCCCTTTGAGCTCTGTGACACCTTCATTCTCACAGAACAGCATGGTCTTCATTTGATGAGGATGCATTTTTTATATGCTAAGTCCACCTCTGTTCTTTTTTCATTAGCTAGTGACAATTGAACTAGTACCATGTCTTTTTTATGAGTTCAAATCAATGTTTTCATCTATTGAATAACTTAAGAAACTAAAGTTAAATTCTATGAAAATCTTTTAATAGCAAATATATTTTGCAACAAAGAAATGATGTGCTTATAATAGGTTAAATAAAATTAAAAAAAAAAAAACCATTGTCATTGAGTAGATTCCGACTCATACAGCAGAGTGGAACTGCCCCATAGGGTTTCTAAGGAGTGCCTGGTGGATTTGAACTGCCCATTTAGTTAGCAGCCAAACTCTTAACCACCATGCCACCAGTGTTTCCACAGGTAAAATAATTCAGGAAGAATATTCATGATATCATTGTTGTCATTTTTACATTAAGGTATGTTATATTAATGGCAGCCCTTCTTGTTTATCAGCTCAATAATATTAAATAGTGCCTTTTTTGGTGATCATTTGACCTACGACATCATAAATATGTATGCAAATCCAGGAATTGAAATCATAATCCAGAATGTGATTGCATGAGCTTTTAGGTTATCATTAAAATAAAAACCACAAAATTTTAAATTCCTGTATAGTACTCATGAACCATGAAATTATATCCACTGACCCCAGTCCAAAAAACAGTGCAGTGTACTCTGCTGACGATTAAAGGTGTGAGGGGCATAAACGATTTTGATGTAAGAATGAGCTAGAGATAGGCAGGCTATAGCTGAGTCATCAGTGAACCAGATATCAGCTAGAAGTCTCATTTTGCTGAAAATTCCATCTCTCAGCTAGTTGGCGAAGCAATGAGGGAGACTGTTTCTCTGGACTTAACTTTGACCAAAAAAAGAAAGAACTGGTTTATGAAATTCAAGTGACAGGAACCTTGGGAGAAAGTCAACTTGTCATCTTAGTGCTTGAAACAGCCAAGAAAAGAAACACTTGGCACAGTCTGACAGGTACTGTGTGTGGACTTTAGGAAAGAAGATTTCAAAAATTTTAGGAAGCAGAACTATCTGTGCGTTTCTACAACTTTATCTTTTAAAAGGATTGGAAACTTGGCAAAACAAAGTCTGATAAGAAAATTATCAGAATGCTTTCAACACGGTAGAAACAAAAGGGAAGATATATAAAAGAAACTAATGTATCTACATGTATTTTGCTGTACTGTAATAGTGGGAAAAGGAAAGGAACTTACCTTTTGAACACTGTTTATATGGAAACAAGTTGCTATGTTGTTCACATAGATAATGTTAAGGAAAGTGGTTATATATCCATTATTGTGATGAGGAAACTGAGGTTCAAGGAGACTAAATAGAGTCCATAAATATAAAATCCAGTATAAAAAAACAAAAAACCAAACCTGTTGCCCTGAAGTCAATTCCAACTCACAGCGATTCTATAGGACACAGTAGAACTGCCCCATATGGTTTTTAAGAAGCAGACTGCCACATCTTTCTCCCGCAGAGCCACAGGCGGATTGAAACCGTTGACCTTTCGATTAGCAGCTGGGAGCTTAACCACTGTACCACCAGGGCTCCTAAAACTCCAGTACAGAACAATTAAAACAAACTAAGGATATTTAAAAAAAAAAAAAGCTGTCAGTTATATGCAAAGCATTTTGAAAAAATAGAAATGGTTAACTCCGGTGCTTATAGCTAATCATTTAATTTTATCCAAAAATAGTAAGTAAGCATAAGTAGTTAATTCCCACGTTCTCTATGCTGGAAACTTATCTTTATACCAGTGAAGATAAACCAAATGCAGTAATAGATAACTAGATAGCTATACCTATAATAAGAGATAAGTTTAAGTACCCATGAATAGATAAATCATCCATCCCTTGTGTAAACAAAAACGTCAGTCAGTATGCTTGCCTTGCCTTTGTGCCCTTCTCAGCAGTGGTCTTCTAACCAAAAAAATCAATCTACCCACTGGCAAATAGTGACTAAGTAGATTCTCTTTCTTGAGTATCTAAATTAAGAGACTCAGAAACAGTAACTAGTCAGATGAAGGTAAGAAGTAGAAATGAAGAGTCATGTTAAGTCAGACCAGGGTCAGTATTATGGCATATTCGAGCCATTTGCACACTGATGTCATGGAGGAGCAAAGGTCATGAATAGTTATGGAGTAAAAGTATTCTGAGAGCAGCAAGACCATCAGACAAACCTACAGAGAAAAGCAGGGAGGAGATAACAGATGGCCCAGAAAATACCAAGAGTAGCCTTAGATCTTGGCTTTCAAATTCCAGACGGCATGTGTCCAGACTGCCCTTCGTTTCTCATCTTTGGATAGCTGAATGAGACCTTATGTGTATTAGGATTCTCCAGTAAGGGATATATATGTATATATATATATACACACACACACATATAAATACTTACATATCCTCATTACATGTATATATATGTGTGTCTGTGTGTGTGTATGTATGTATACATATACATACATATGTAGAGAGGGAGAGAGAGCAATTATATATGTATATTCACTATATACATATATGTATATATAGAGAGAGACTATATATATTCATAATGTATGAATATATATTCATATATATATACAGAGAGAGAGATTTTAAGGCATTGGCTCACATGATTTTGGGGGCTTCCAAGTTCAAAATCCATAGGCTAGGAAGATTGGAAACTCTGGCAGGATATCTATGTTACAGTTCTGAGTTAGAATTACTCTTCCTTCAGGAAACCTCAGTTTTTTGCTCTTAAGGCCTTCAACTGTTTGCATGAAGAACACCTATATTACAGATGGTAATCTGCTTTACTTAAAGTCAACTGATTGTAAATGTTAATCAAGTGCAAATACCTTCATAGCGACATCTAGACTAGTATTTGAACAAACAACTGGACACCATAGCCTAGCCAAGCTGACACACAGAATTAACCTTCATGGTCCACCCCTGGTCAGCCTGACACTCATACACATCTCCTTAAACCAAAAAGTGGCATTAACAAAGTATACTTCAACCCAACATACAACCAAAAATGCATTAACCCTTTCCCTGCAAGAAGATGAAAAGTCTTTGAGTGATGTTCACTCTTCTCCCTGATATCCTGTAACTTAAATACCATGATGTCAAATTAACACTACTTAAATACTACGACATAATGTTAATACATCTTATGTTATATAAGGGAAGACACTATATGTAATGAATACCTACTGGGTGGTCTGTACATCATCTCTAGTTCTAGAAATTGTTTCTCCACCTGACCTCCTACCATCTACTTAATTAAAGAATACTCATAGTCACACATATAACTCCACTCCCTGAAAACAACTGGTTAGTTCAAGCATGGAAATCTTAACCAAGTGAAACAAAACCCTTTCTGTATGAAACATGAAATAAGAGATTTCAGCCTAAATTAGGCTACCTTCTACTATGAAGAGAATATAAATTTGAAAGTTATTGGTAGTAGCCATTATCTACTATGTGAAGTAGGAAACAAAGAAATCATCTCTGGAAAAAAAACAAAACAAAACATACAAGCAAAAAGGTGATGAGAAGAGTAAAGCAGAGATGGCAGACGGAGAGAACTTGCTGGGTTCTCTCCAAGCTGACTAATTGCAGTTCATTTCTGAAATACAATAGCATTCCTGCCCTTGGGTTCAAAAAAACAACCCTGATTCCCTATGTAGTTGTAGCAATAATGTAAGCAGTATCTGGATAATCATCATGGTGACTGGGAAGTGTGCTAGAAAATAATATATATGCCAATATTTTTCTGATATCCAGGTAAAATAAACATGTACATGCAAAAATTATACATCATAGAGCATTCCTTCAATTCCTAGCAAAATTCCACAACATATAATTAGACAGATGGCTCGTGAGCACCTAGAAAAGAAAGTGACAATCACCAAGTTCACTAAGAATACATTATACCAAATTAATCAAATTATATAGACATAGTGAATCTGCATTTCAATGAGACATTTAATGCAGTGTTCAGTTGATGTTTTTGTGGACAAGGTAGATGTGGAGAGGATGTTTATATATTATGTGGATTTGTGCTTAGTTGAACAATTATTCTGAAAACATGCTGATTATGTTGTTTATTTTTTAACCTGTTGTGAGCCTATTCACAATTTTGAGTTTAAGAAAATGGATTTAGACGTAGATAAGATGTGTATCAACTTGGAGAGATAAATACTGAATGACAGAATAGTGGTTGAAAAATCAATTTTTTTTATTATTCAGGGTTGTAACATGGATCAAATTGAGCAAGAAGAATTCTAGAAGATAAGTATAAAATCTAATACTTAGGTTATAAAGTCAGTCAACGCCACAGGATGCTGGATGGAGTTGAGAAACTGGACTCTACATTGTAGTTCCATATTCACAACTCCTAAAAATTCCTGGCACAAAACAGAATGTTTAATTCAGATATTTTTTAATTAATAAGAGTTTTAATATAAACTGACAGATATAGTGCACACTTATATTGCATTTCCATAAGGACAATGTTTAAGCAGGGAAGTCACAATACTTTTGTGCCTTGCATTGATGAGAACACATTTGGAGCACTATGTTCTGCTTGGGAGCCATCTACTAACTGAAACACTTATAGATTACAGTGGGTTCCAAGATGGGAAATAGGATGGTGAAAACACAGGACTCCATTGTTGTATGAGAAATGAATAAGAAGGAGAGAGATATTTAATTTGAAAAAGAGAAAAGTTATGGAGGTATGTGACACCTGTTCTAAAATATTTTAAATATCAAAATAAAGACATGATTAGACTTAGACACTGCATGCAGCATAAAAGGTAAAAATGAACCTAGAGAAAATTATTTTGAAATAGTTACACTATCTAATTGAGGAGTAGGATACAAATATAGAAAGAAATATATTACAAGGTACCTATCCTCCAGAAAATTTACAGTTTAGTTGAGAAGACAAATAATCATATGTAAATTAAAAATCATGCAAACAAATATTTTCAATCACCTACTATGTGCCATGCACTTTACCAAACATCAGGGATACAATAGCAAACAGCAACATTCCTTTGACTTCATGAAGTCTAGATTCTAGTTGAAAGATAGAGAAAATGAATACAATATATAGTTATAATACATAGCATGTTAAAAGTGATAACTGCTCATGAGCAAGAAAAGAAGATAAACAGTGATAGGGAAGGGGATATGATAAGGTGGTCAGGCGACTGAGAAGGTAATAGTTGAGCAAACACCTGGAGGAGATGAGGGAGAGACCCATGTGGATATCTGGGAAAGAGCACAGCAGGCAGGGAAATAAAGACCAAGGCCCTGAGGAGGGGGACAGGCCCTGCTAGGCATTGGCCAAATGTTGAATATGCAACTGTAAATGGAATACATAAGGATTTGCCTCCACATTCCTTCTTTTCTACTAAGAAAAAAAAAAAAAAAAGATAAGTAGTTATGAGTGAGAAATGCTGTGACTGAAGAAATGTAAGAATGCTTTGGAGGACAGAAGTAGAGGTGCCAAACAATCATGGAGCAGTCATAAGAGGCAGCCCTGAAGACAGGATGGTTAATCAGCGATAAGAAGACTAAGAAATAAGGAGAAGTGTCAGAAAGACATTCAAGATGGAAAAAAAAAAAAAGAATGATCAAGTAGAGAAATCATGTTTCACAATTTGAGGTGGTTTCTCTAACATCATAGTCTTGGAGTAGTGCAGTGAACAGCTTGTGAGGCCCTGCATGATGGCCCAGAAATCAGAAGCTAAAACCAACATACTGGCTTCAGGAAACCGAGACCTTCAATAGGGCTAGAATGTAGAGTGACTTAGGGAGTGTAATAGTGAAATCAAGAGGTATGCAAAGTTTTAAAAGAATAAAAAAATAAATAAATTGCTGAAACATTTTAAACAAAAGATTAATATGATAAAATTTATTTTTAAATATAACTGATTCTTATAATGTGATAAGTGATCATAGGGCAGCAAAAGAAATTAAAAGATTATGGTAAGATGTATATTTGTGGTCTGGACTATGGTCATGAAAATCAGGTTGAAGAAAATCAAACAGAAGGAGGTAGAAGCAAAAAGGTTTGGAGGTTGATGGAATGTGGATGAGAGAAGGAGAAGTCAATGACTACCCCCTAGTTTTTATTTCAACTTTTGTGCCATTTCGGACATAGGGAACAAGAGCAGATGACTGGATATTGTACAAAAGATGATCACGTTCATTTTGGGCTTTATACATTTCAAGTGCCTACAGGAGATCCAAGTAGAAAAACAAATAGGAAGAAATGTTGATAGATATTCCACAAAAGAAGGGTTCCCTTGTCTGATATATTTGGGAAATACTACATATTTTATCCTCCTCTTTAAGATCCATTCAACAACCTGTATTTTGTAGTTCCCACTTTGTGCCATAAAGTGTTTCACCTTGGAATATAGAAGTGAATAGGATGAGCATGTTCCCTTCCTTCAGGGGCTTACAATCCATGGAGGATATACACATTAAACACATAATTATTTAAATTATAATTGGGAGAAAGTTGCAAAAAAGGAGTATAATTGCCAGGAGTGAGGAATATAAAGGACCATATCTAGCTTGGGGAGCCCCCCATGTTATTTGCATACTAGTGTATTTAAATCTTACAATTGTCAAACCTATTGAAATTTATTTAAATAAAGATTTCCAAGGGTTGCTAGATAGTGTAACCATGGAAGTTAAACAAGAGATTTTAATGAGATTTTAATATACACATACACACACAAAATATCTGGTAAACCTTGGAATGCAGTTTGGAAAATCCTCAGTAAGAGGACAAAAGAAAGTGTAACAAGCAGCTGAGTTTTCATTGCCAGCATGGAGCTTTCCACTTCTGCAAAGAAAGAACAGCAGGAGCAAATGTGTGGAGGCAGGATACACAAGGCATGTTTGGAACATACATTGCAGAGTAGCCTGATGAGAGAAGGGACAATTCTGATAGATTGGGCACTAAAAGAGTAACTACGGGAACTACTTGAACTGAGTCACTTGACCAAATTGCCTCCGTTTCTACTTCACACGCTAAAAATGATTATATTAATTTTTCTCTTTTCCTTCCATACTAAGGACACAGCAAGGCTGTAGTAGATGCGTTTAATGAATGAAGGAATGAATGAACTCTGATCTCTTTGGTGTGTGCAATGAATAAAGTATTATTGGTATTAATAATGAAATACAGTTATTTAACATTTAACTGGTGCAGATTGAGATTTCATTTCTGATGTCAGGAGCTGTGCTTTGAGTCATCAAAAGACTTTAAATCAGTTGGAGAGTCAGGCTGAATATATACATACATATACAATTTTTTTTCTTTTTTTGGTAAGATTATGAGTCAGGGATATGAGAGCTAGAAATATGTCCTGAGAGGACACAGGATTTAGTGTGCCCTCTCAAATCCTCTCCCTCTCCCTGCTACTCCTGTCCTCCCAGATACATTCTATTAAATTGTTGATGAAAATTTTTATAAGATAATTTATGTAAAAGCCGCTTAAGATAGCAAACATTTTAAATTAATTAAAAAAAAAACTAGAGTAAATCACTGAAAATAGATAATATGCAATGATTCAAAATAACATTGCATTTAATGATGTAGGAAGATGTCTAAATATGTTGTTAGCTTAAGAAGCAGATTTATTGTAAGATCCTATTTTTGTTAAAAAAAATATGCATCTATGAAGAAATGTATAGACAGTGTTACCTTCTGGATAGTAACATAACAAGCAACTGCTATAGAAAAAGATGTCATTAGTGAGGTGAGCAGCTAGGGAAAATGCCAGAAAATTTCTATTCAGGATAGGGCATTATTGGCCAGACTGGGGTCATACTGCCTGTGTTTTTTGTCCATCTATATTTTCAGAATTTTATATTCATTGTTTTTAATAAATTTTTTTTGAAAAATTAAATTAAGGTTTCAAAAGTCTTTTTGGATGAACAGATGCATTTTTAGGTGATACATATGCAGTTTCATTAATAATAGCTTTATTGGATTCATAAGCAAGTTTGGGTTTTGTTCATTTTTAGCTTTATATTTAGCCAAAGCTTTTCTGAAATTTAGTGGATATTCTTTTTAATACTCCTTCTATACCTGCCTTTCCAAACACCCTCCTCTCACTACTTTCACTACTCACTAGTAGAAAAGAAGTAGCAGTGGCAACCACTAACTAAGTTCCAGTGGTTCAAGTACTTAAGTTCATCAAGATATCAGCTTCAGGCTGTATATTCTGAAAGATCTAGGTGAGTGGTCTTAAGCAGTGAAGGCTAGTTGATATGTGAATATCAGGCACATTATACAGACTTTTGAAAAGAGGGTTGATGAGCATATCCCTTTGAGGGAGCTAACCCTCTCTCTCTCTTTATTTTTCCCCAAACTATCATTTTGTCTGTATATCACTCTGCATGAAAGAGTGGTACATTGAAGTGCTGAGATGATTGATTTTATTTGTCAACTTGGCTAGGCTATGGTGCCCAGTTGTTTGGTCAAATGTAGTCTAGATGTTGCTCTAAAAGTATTTTGTAGTTGTGATTAACGTTTAGAATCAGTTGCCTTTACTTAAAAGAGATTACCCTGGATAATGTGGGTGGGCTTCATTCAAACTATTGAAGGGCTCAAGAGCAAAACTTGAGTTTTCCAGAGAAGAAGGAATTCTGCCTCAAGACAGTAACTTGGAAATTCTGTCTGAGTTTCCAGCCTGCCAGCCTGGCCTACAGATTTTGGATTTGCAGCCCTCACAATCAGTTTCTTAAAATAAATCTACATGATAATTTATCAGTGACAGGGGCAAGAGAGATGAAAGACTGAAAGATAACTGAGGTTTCTTGTATATGTGGCTGGTAAGATGGAGTACCAGCTCTGCAGTATAATTTTAATTTGGCTTTGAGATATCAAGCAAATTCCTGGGAATTAGGATGGTATTTCAGGAAAAAAAACATGTCTAATTGCCAGTTATTTTCCAAAAGCCAGCACAGTAGATTACTCAGGAAAAAAATGTTGAGAAATAAAAAGGCCTATAACAGAAATACAGGAAAAGCTTACATATTTGAAGGTTGATCAAAGAAAGCAGAACCAGTGATACAGACAAATAATGGATGAGAAGAAAACTAAGAAGCCTAATAGAGAAACCTGGAAGTATCTGCTTTAAAATTAAGAATAACAAAATATAATATTTTTACCTCTTTGATTTAAACTTATGTAAGGTTTCCTAAACAGTGCAAGAATATAAGAAATATGAAAAAACTAACTTAAGAGCATCAGGGAATCCAGGGAATCAAAGCATCCAGTACAGAAAAAAAGGTTAAAGAATGAGAAACAGTCAACAACAGACAACAGCAGAAAAGTTGAAGAGAATAAGAAGAATTGTTAGAAATCGCAAATAATAAATTACTGGTGATGTCTGAAACAGTAGTTTCAGTAAAGTGTGTAGTATGGAAGCCATAAAGAAACATTTTAATGGATGACAAAGACATGGAGACAGCAATTTAAAATATTCTTTCAAAAAATTCAATAAAGTTAAAAGATATGAGGTATCAATTTGATAGAGAAGCAGGGCTTCGGAAAGAGTTTATAATTTTGTTTATATTTGGAATACGGGAGATTTGATAGTGTTTGTTCACTGAGGAAAATCTGTTGAAAATAAAGAACTTACGATATAAATTAAATGATAAATTATGAGACAAGAATTGTAGAAAAAAGAAGAGTAAATTCAATCAATAGCCAGAATTAATTCAATCAAGGATAATGGGACTAGCTTTGAAAACCAGAAGAACTTTTTCCCTAAAGGAAGGACAAATGAGGTGTAAGTCAGGACACAAATCAGTAAATTGGAAGGGAAGGAAGTTGAAGGTGATATGTTGGTCTGTTTCTTTAGTGCCAAGGCAACTAGCAGCCCTATGGCTTAATGTAATTCAGGGATTTAAGGATTTTCTATCATATAAGTGGTTCACACAACAGTTTCAAAACCTCAGCAAGTTTTACATGGATAAGAAGATTGATGGACCCCAAGGAGACTGATCATTGTTTGTAATTGGGTTTTTTTAGGAAACATCTTTTCATTAAGTGAATAGAGTGAATTTATTTAGTGCCTGCAAAACTCCAGCTGCTACACGTGGTTCATTGGACTGCACAGCATCATACCACTACTTACATGTAAACTTGCTTTCACAAACCCTAACTGCTATAGAAAAAGATGTCATTAGTGAGGTCAGCAGCTAGGGAAAATGCCAGAAAATTTCTATTCAGAATAGGGCATTATTGGCCAGACTGGGGTCATACCACCTGCGTTTAAAATCCAGCTCTGCCACTTGATGTGTGACCATCAGCAATTTCCTTAACCTTCTCATGTCTCTTTTTCCTCAGTAGTACCTATCTGATAAGTTTGTTGTGAGAAGTAAATGAGTAACACATAGTAACCCCATTGCCATTGAGTCGATTCCGACTCACAGAGACCCTATAGGACAGAGTAGAACTGCTCCATATGGTTTACAAGGAGTGCCTGGTGGAATCAGACTGCCGACCTTTTGGTTAGCAGCTATAGCTCTTAACCACTACCCCACCAGGGTTTCCAACACATAAAAGGAATTCATAAAAAATAGCTCTACATCCTCCTTCTCCAGTTCTTCTTCCTCTGCCTCCTCCTCCTCCTCCTCCCCCTTCACCACCTGTCCTTCTCTGTCTCCCTCCTTCTTCTCACTCCTCCTCCTCCTTCTTTTCCCTCCTTTTTCTCCCTCCCCTGCTCCTCCTCTTCCTCCTTCTTCAACAGGATTCTTGTGATTTTTGAGTCTGCGAACTAGTTCAAAAGGCTAATACTAAACACTTAAAAAAACTAATAAATATATGACTACAAATTGTGGTCAGTACAATGAAAGAAAATAGCAGAGAACAAGGAAAGAAAATGATACACACAAAATTCCAGTGAAGATCTAGGGAAAGGCCTCTCTGAAAACTGACAGTTAAGTGCAGATACAAAATCTCAAAATTTTAAAAGCATAAATATTACTAAATCTCCCCCAAATTATCTAAAATTGTTTTCTTACCAATCAATTCAACCAGTGAATAAGCAATAAATACATTTTTTATTTGTGTTGTCATTGAGAATATACACAGCAGAACATAAGAATTCAACAATTTCTACATGTACAATTCAGTGACACTGATTAAATTCTTCGAGTTGTGCAACATTCTCACCTTCCTTTTCTGCGTTGTTTGTCTCCCATTGACATAAACTCACTGTCGTCTAAGTTTCCAATCTAATTTTTGAGTTGTTGTTTACAATTTGGTTCAATATAGATAGATCTTAAAAGAGCACAATGCTCAAGGCAAACATTAATTACTAGTTAAGCTACAATATTGTTTGATTTTAAGGAGACTTCAGAGGATGTTTTTGGTTTAAGGTTTAAGGTATAATGATTATCTCAGGGCAATAGATTCAGAAGTTCATCCAGCCTCCATGGCTCTAGAAAATTTGGATTCTATGAGAATTTGAAATTCTGTTCTGCATTTTCCTCCTTTAGATTAGAATTCCTCTGTAGAATGTCATTAGCCGTCTGAGAGATGCAAATCAAAAGAAAAATGAGACACTATTTCACTCCCACTGGTATGGCTCAGTGTAAAAAAAAACAGAAAATAACAAATGTCAATGAGGATGTGGGGAAATTGGAACCCTTATCCACTGCTAGTGGGAATGCAAAATGGCACAGCCATTGTGGAAAGCAGTGTGGTGGTGCCTCAAAAAACTGAAAATAGAACTACCATAAACCAAACCAAACCAATCCATTGCTATTGAGTCAATTTTGATTCATAATGACCCTACAGGGCAGAGTAGAACTACCCCATAGGGTTTCCAAGGAGAGGTTGGTGGATTCGAACTGCTGACTTTTTGGTTAGCAGGTGACCTCTTAACCACTGAGCCTGTATGGCTTACCACATATTATACATCTATCAGAATTTCAATGATTTAAAACAAAAATATTCTTTGGTTGAAGTTTAAGATTATTTCTATAGAAAAACTAATTGACCACAAAGTAGTAAGTCCCATTAAAACAAGTAGACCAAAAAAATTAAAGCATCCCTTTTAATGAGTGTTACCAGCTTCACTAAATTAAATTTAATCAAGCTAGTTTGTGTAGTAGATAAAATATAAAACTACATTGGCTAAATATATAACTTTGAGAAAAAAATATTTGAGAATGAAAAGGGCAAGTAAATATAGTTAACTTGTATAATATCTAAAATATCCAGTGGTCTTGCTATAAAGTTGTCTGATGTGTCAGGGAAAGGCTCTTAGCTATTCCTGCTGAGATATTATGAGAAGCTTAATTATTACTAGGCTACCAGATTGGTGAAAATGCCAATGCTAAATCATTCCAAGAAGGAGCTAGCAGAATACTTGGGTGAGATTATACAAACTTCAGGATTTGGGGTGAAGCAGAAACAGCAAAAGGAAGCAAGTTCAGGCCAAACTAGAGGTGAAAATCAATAGAATAAGAAGACAAATATGAGTCAGGTAGTTAAGTCAAGAGGGTTGACTTTTTTTACTTCAATCAGATTATCAAGTAGGTGGTATATTATAGATAAATGGTAGAAGTAAGGCAATAGACACCTTTCAGTCTCACAGTTCGAACAGAGAAGAGGAGAGAATGTTTATGACCCAACTGACTCTACCTGGTGGGTGTCTTCACTGCCATATGACTTGAAATATGCAATAAATGGCAAGTCTATTTCCTTCAGCTCAAGGACTTGCCATTTATGATTAATTGTATAGATCTCTTGGAGAATGAATTTGACTCCATAAAACCTTTGTTTTGTATAGCAGCTAATATCAATCCATAGAAAAGAGTGGAATGGCAAGGTTTTCGTAGGTATATTACAGCTAACAATTGAGCTGAGGTCAGAACACCATAGATAGCCAGTTGTAGATTGAATTGTGTCCCGTAAAAATATGTGTACCAATTTGGCTAAGCCATGATTCCCAGTGTTGTGCAATTGTCCACCACTTCGTCATCTGATGGGATTTTTCTATGTGTTGTAAACTTAACCATAATGTTAACAAGATGAAATCAGTGGCCTTTACATTTATGAGATCTATAAGACTAGATTGTGTTTTAAGCCAGTATCTTTTGGGATGTAAAAGAAAAGCAAGCAGAGAGACATGGGGACCTCATACCATCAAGAAATCAGCCCCAGAGAAGAGCACATCCTTTGGACCCAGGGTTACTCTGCAGAGAATCTCCTAGTCCAGGGGAAGATTGATGACAAGGACCTTGCTCCAGAGCCAAGAGAGAAAGTCTTCCCCTGGAGATGACGCCCTGAATTTGGACTTCTAGCCTACTAGACTGTGAGAGAATAAATTTCTGTTTGTTAAAGCCATCCACTTGTGGTATTTTTGTTACAGCAGTACTAGATGATCAAGACACCAATTAATGATTCAGGTTTTATTATGCAATTTATGTACTGTCATGGGTAGTTTAAGCAAGACACATTTTAAGTGAAAGAAGGGTATATAAAAATATTCAGTATATTTGGTTCCCTACTGCAACAAGTAAAATATATGCAATTCAACTGTACTTGGTGGAAAAATCAAATATATTTAAACACAGGCACAATTTTTTTTTAATGAAGGTAGACCTTAGCTGCAAAGTAGAAATGATTACCTCTAACAACAAATGTGTGAAGTAGATATACAGCAAATTAACTCATTTTCATTACCTTATGACATTAGCTTTAATTCTGTATTTATCTGTAATATGTAGTTTTCTACATTATAAAAATTATCCGTTGATGACTGCCATATAAAAGAAGTTTTTAGGTTTTTTCTTGTATTTTTTTTTTTCACACCTCTGTTGGCCACCCTTCTTAGCAATTACTGATTTCAAAAAAATCGTGACATATTTATTTGGAAAATTTGTAATTACAATTCATACCTTTAAATAATTTATATGCACTTATGGAAATTTCACTATGAGAAATTAAGTTGGTGAGAATTTACTTTGTACATTGTCAATTTTAAACTATTTAAAGACAATATTTTTTGCTTTTGCTAAATGGTACCAGAAATAAAAAGTTCAAAACATTTAAAAGTTTTAAACTTTTCTCTTTCAGACATAATACAAACCATATCAAATCAGGGGTGGGGAAGGGATTCTCAGGGAAGCAAACCTAAATTCAGGATTATACCATTTCTATGCTGAAATTTGGTCCACAGTGGTATTGTACACATACTGACTTCTCATTGAGATAAAAGTCAATAAATTGATTGACCTGAGAGATAAAGATTGATTTTAGCCAGCCCAAGGTCTATATTTGTATCAGACAATTCTTCTTGATATTTCCAAGGATGAAAAGTCAATAAGTGAAGTGCTATATTTATATTCTGATTAATATTCCAAGCCTTCAGGAAAGTTAGGTTTTTCATTCCTTTACAAAGACATGCTGACCAATTTACATCTATATTCAGTGAATGCTCACTAAAAATGTCCGAATTAAGTATATCTTATATTTGTTGCTCTAACATTTGACTCATTTTATAACTCTGAATATTATTCCAGTTCAGTGCTATTTCTTATATTCAGCATCTTTTCATTTGCTAGATTTATTTTTGTATGCCACCACTATATTCAAGCTGCTTTGACATGAGGTCAGGTAGCCCAGAAAAAAATAAAATTTACTTGTTGGATCAAGTAGTCTGTTCTAATTGTTTGTTTGACTATAGTTAAAATAAGTATAAAGATGTTTACATGAATTGCTTTTAACCTAACTGAACAAAGTTTCTGTTATTTTATACATGAACATAAGCCTTTCTGCATCAGGGATATTTCATTGTCTTCCTTGTCACCTAGGTTTCTTGGCTTTAGTTAAGGAAAAAGGGGATGATAGCAGTACTAGGTCCATGCTCACGAGATTTAAACACGCATCAAAGCACCTACTTAAGAATAAATTCAGACTCATGAGGATGAGAGCCTGAATTTCTGAATACCAAATTCATTATAATCAATGACCAGTTAGTGTAATTAACCTAATGTGCATTTGTAATAATGCCTCAAAATATTGTTATCCTTTTGCTTCCACGTTGATTCTTGATTCCAAGGAAGGCAGCATGATATAGTTCTTTCTCAACATTGTGGAAAAATGCCTGTTGCCATTGAGTCAATCGTGACTTATGGTGACCCATGTGTTACAGAGTAGAACTACTCCATGGGATTTTCTTGGCTGTAATCTTTACTGAAGCAAGCCTTTCTTCCATGGAGCCACTGGATGGGTTCAAACCATCAACTTTTAGGTTAGTAGTCAATGGCAACCTATTTGCACTACCCAGGGACTCTTCATGAAAGAATATGGTGGTGTAATTGAGGATACACCTATTCCTCACTTATCAACTATCTCATTATCTGACATTTTGAATTTATGAAAATAGAAAAAATCTACTATCTGACTATTTTGTGCATTAATGAAGTACTGCCAGCAGTAAGGAATACCAAGGTGTGAGATAAGAATAATGCTGGCTGTAATGGTTGAGGTTATGTGTCAGCTTGGCTGGGCCATGGTTCTCAGTGGTTTGTCAGTTGGTTAATGATGTAATTTGGCAGTTATGTAATGATATAATTTGGCGGTTATGTAATGATGTAATTTTTTGTTATGTAATGATGTAATCGTCCTCCATTTTGTGATCTGATGTGGTCATTTTCCATTTTCCCGTAATGCCAATTTTCACATAAGACCTGGTCTTTGGAACCTGACCATGTTGACAAATGAGGACTGGGTGAATACAAAACTACAGTAAATATAGCACATCTTTCTTGAGTATCATTTTTTTGTGGGTGGGGCAAAGAAAATAATTGTTTTTATTTAAAAATTACCATGGATATGTTACGGATAGAATTAAAATTTCCATGGTTTATATACATGACTCCTCATGTATATAAAAAGACAAAAACAGGCAAGAGTACAGAGACTAAAGTTTATTAGTGATTACCAGGGCTGAGGGGGTGGTGAGAAGGGAGGATTATTGCTTATAGAGCACTGAGTTTCAGTTTATGGTAATGGAAAAATCACATTGATTAAGGGTAGGATTGCACAGCAGATGAATGTAATTGCTGTCAATAACTTGTACACCTGTCAAGTTTTGTGATAGATCCATTTACAACAACAAAAATAGAAAAAGAGCAGCTGCTGAGGCTGCTTATGTCCAAACAAACACCTCATGAAATTTAGTTTCTTGTTTTATAGGTCAGGGTCATGGTTTCATAGGCTATCCCAGTTAATTGTCCTAATATCATGTTTAGTGTTCCTGTTCTACCTCCTAGTTTGTTGCATAGTTTCAAGTAAAAGCTTGCAAGTGGCCATTCAAGGTACAACAATTGGTCTGTTTATCTGACACATCAAAGAGAGAAGGAAAGTCAGGAATAGGAGGAAGAAATGGAATGGATGGCTAATTGCCTCTATGGTCAACTACCTTCTTTGCCATGAGACCAGAAGAACTGGATGGTGACTGGCTAGCATTACAGAACCTTTTGATCAAAGATTCCTCTACAGAATCTTTGATCAAAATGGGGAAAATGCAGAACACAATTTCAAATTCTCATGAAATCCGGATTTCCTAGAGCCATGGAGGCTGAAAGAATCCCCTTGAATCTGTTACCCTGAGATAATCTTTATACCTTAAAACTTAAACCAGAAATATACCCTGAAGTCTTAAAACCAAACAATACTTTAGCTTATCTAGTAAAGAATATCTGCCTGAGCACTGTGCTCTTTTAAGGTCTATGTATACGGGATCAAATTGACAACAGCAACTCGAAAGATTAGGTAGGAAACATAGGGTACAGTGAGTTTATCTTAATAAGAAGGAACAGTTCAGAAAAGAAGGATGAGAATGGTTACATAATTCCAAGAATGTAATCAGTGTGAATGAATTGTACAAACAGTTGAAATGGTGTATGTTCTGCTGTGTATATTCTCAACAATAACAATAACAATAAAATATTTTAGAAATATATAAATGACTCCAAAAATATTTGTAATATATTTCTGGAACTCCAGAGTATTGAGTTCTCTGCTCTAATGACATTTCAGCGGCAACATTAAAGAAGACTGATAGTGAAAAAATAATGAACTTTAAAGTTAAACAATCCTGTGTCCAAATCCTGACTTCACTACTTGGCTGTGTAATATCTTGGCAAACTATTTGTGAATTCTAAGGCTCAGTGTTTTCTCCAATAAATATGAATAATATTGTTGTTAAGTGCCATTGAGTCATCTCTGACTCGTTGCAACCTACCACAACAGAATGAAACACTGTTCGGTCTTGCACCATCCTCACAATCGTTGCTGTTTGTGCCCATCGTTGCGGCCACTGTGTCAATCCATCTTGTTGAAGCTTATGAGTATTACCAACACCTAGTTAACAGAAGTGCTGGAAACAATGAACATGCTCAGCTGCCTTACCAAAAGGTTAAAGGTTCAAATCCACCCAGAGGTGCCTTGGAAGAAAGGTCTGATGATCTACTTCCAAAAAGTCAGCCATAGAAAACCCTGTGGATCACAGTTCTACTCTGAAACACGTGGCGTCAACACAAGTCAGAACTGACATGACAGCAACTAATTTTAATAGAGGTGATACAATTACATCGGATTATATTATAAAATAAGGAACACACTTAGGACCTGTACACCCATTAGATTTCCTTTCAAGAGCACTATTACGTGTCTTGGTTTGAAAAATAAAATCAAAATATGAATTTAACCTAAAAACTATCAGGAAGAAAGTTGCATTTAATAAGATGGTAAAAAGTATAGCGACACAGAACAAGATATAAAGATGCTTGTTTTAGGTCTACTTCATTATATAGATGTTAAATATTAGAAAAAAATTCAAATTTTAAAATTAATATACTAAGGAACTGATGTACTATGTCCTTTTCAAGAACTTAAGGTTTTCTTTGCTTTTAATTTTCTGCAAATATAGATATAGATAGACGTCATGGATTGAATTGTGTCCCCGAAAAATATGTGTATCCATTTGGCTAGGCCATGATTCCCAGTATAGTGTGATCGTCCACCATTTTGTCATCTTATGTGATCTTCCTATGTCTTGTAAACCTTTTTGTTTTTCTTTTCCTTTTTTTTTTTTATTGTACTTCAGGTGAAGGTTTACAGAACAATTAGTTTCTCATGAAACAGTAGTACAGATATAGTTTTATGACATGGGTTAACAACCCCACGACATGTCAACCCTCTCCGTTCTCGACCTTTTTTTTTGGTGAAAATATACACAGCCAAAGATACACCATTTCAAAAATTTCTACATGCACAGTTCAGTGACATTGACTACGCTCTTCCAATTGTGCTGCTATTCTCACTTTAGATGGTTTACAGAACAAAATAGTTTCTCATTAAACAGTTAGTACACATGTTGCCCTATGACAATGGTTAACAACCTCACAACACATCAAAACTATGCTTATTCAACCTCGGGTTCCCTATCACCAGCTTTCCTGTCTCCTTCTGCCTTCTAGCCCTTGTCCCTGGACTGCTGTGCTCATTAGTCCCATTTGGTTTTATGGGGCTGTCCACTCCCAGGCTGAATGGTGAACCTCGGAAGTGACTTCACCACTGAGCTGAAAGGGTGTCTGGGGGCCGTACTCTCGGGGTTTCTCCAGTCTCTTTCAGGATAGTGGTCTTTTTTTTCGTGAGTTAGAATTTTGCTTTACATCCTTCTCTAGCTCTGTCCAGAACCCTCTACTGTGATCCTGGTCAGAACAGTCAGTGGTGGTAGCCTGGCACCATCTAGCTGTACTGGACTCAGTCTGGCGGAGGCCTTGGTA
>NW_004443979.1:15484954-15487059 GCF_000243295.1 Trichechus manatus latirostris
ACTCTTTTGGTGAAGTCTTTTGAAGAGCATAGGTGTTTGCTTTTTAGAAGATCCCAGTTATCTAGCTTATCTTCTGGGGTTTGTGTGTTGATGGTTATGGTTTGTATCCTGTTAATGCTGTGTATTAAGGCCTGTAACATTGGTCCTATATTTTCTTCTATGAACTTTACAATTTTTGGATTTATATTTTGGTATTTGATCCATTTTGAATTAGTTTTTGTATAAAACATGGGGTATGGGTCCTGTTTCATTTTTTTTGCAGATGGATATCCAGTTTTGCCTGCACCATTTGTCAAAAAATACTGTATTTTCCCCATTTGAAGGACCCTGGGCCCTTGTCGAAGATCAGGTGACCGTAGGTGTATGGATTTACTTCTGAGTTCTCAACTCTGTTCCATTGGTCAATGTATCTGTCATTGTACAAGTAGCAGGCTGTTTTGACTACTGTAGCTGTATAGTAGGTTCTGAGGACAGGTAATGTGAGTCCTCCAACTTTATTCTTCTTCTATAGTGCTTTACTTATTCGGGGCTTCTTCCCTTTCCGTATAAAGTTAATGATTAGTTTTTACATGTCTTTGAAGAATGTTGTTGGTATTTGGATAGGGATTGTGTTGTATTTGAAAACTGCTTTGGGTAGAATTGTCATTTTCACAATGTTGTGTATACCTATCCATGAGCATGGTATGTTTCTCCATTTATGCAGATCCCTTTGGGTTTCATGCAGTAGTGTTTTGTAGTTTTCTTTGTATAGGTCTTTTACATCGCTGGTTAGATTTATTCCTAAGTATTTTATTTTTTTAGGGGCTATTCGAAATGGTATTGTTTTCCTGATTTCCTTTTCGTCATTGTCCTTATTGGTGTATAGGAATCCAATTGATTTTTGTATGTTTATCTTGTATCCTGCTACTCTGTTGAATTTTTCCATTAGTTCCAGTAGATTTCTCTTGGAGTCCTTCGGGTTCTCTATGTATAGTATCATATCATCCACAAACAGGGACAGTTTAACTTCTTCATTACCAGTTTGGATGCCCTGTATTTCTTTTTCTTGCCTTATTGCTCTAGCTAGAACTTTCAGCACAATGTTAAATAGGAGGGGTGATAAAGGGAATCCTTATCTTGTTCCTGTCTCAAAGGGAATGTTTTCAGCCTCTCTCCATTAAGAATGATGTTGGCTGTTGGTTTTGCATAGATATCCTTTATTATGTTGAGAAATTTCCCTTCTAAACCTATTTTATTGAGAGTTTTTAATCAAGAATGGGTGTTGGACTTTGTCGAATGCCTTTTCTTCATCAAGTGAGATGATCCTGTGATTCTTTTCTTTCCTTTTATTTACGTGGTGGCTTACGTTGATTGATTTTCTAACGTAGAACCATCCTTGCATCCCTGGTATGAATCCTACTTGGTCGTGGTGTATTATTTTTTTGATATGATGCTGAATTCTATTGGCTAGAATTTTCGTCAGAATTTTCGCATCTATTTTCATATTGGTTTATAAATTTCTTTTTTTTTTTGTGGCATCGTTGCCTCATTTTGCTGTTATGCTGGCTTCATAGAATGAATTTGGAAGTGTTGCTTCCTTTTCTCTGCTCTGATATAGCTTGAGTAGTACTGGTACAAGCTCTTCTGTGAATTTTTTGAAGAATTCTCCAGTGAAGCTATCTGGGCCAGGGCTTTTTTTGGTTGGGAGTTTTTTTATTCCCTTTTCAGCCTCCTCTATTTTTATGAGTCTCTTCAGATTTTCAACGTCACTTTGTTATAGTTTGGGTAGTTAGTGTGTTTCTAGAAATTTATCCATTTCCTCTAGGTTTTCAAATTTGTTAGAGTACAGTTTTTCATTATATTCTGTCATGATCCTTTTTATTTCAGTTGGGTCTGTTGTAATGTCACCCATTTCATTTCTTATTTGTGTTTTTGCATCTTCTCCTGTTTTTCTTTTATCAGTCTGGCCAGTGGTTTGTCGATTTTGTTGATTCTTTCCAAGAACCAACTTTCGGTTTTGTTGATTCTTTCTATAGTTTTTCTGTTCTCTATTTCATTTATTTCTCCTCTCCTCTTTATTATTTCCTTTATTCCAGTGGCAATGGGCTTTTTTTGCTGTTCTCTTT
>NW_004443979.1:15489202-15507005 GCF_000243295.1 Trichechus manatus latirostris
TCAACTGGTGTTTTATTTTGGATGCCTACTGGAACCATCCTGTCCTGTTTTTGTAAATGTTTTGATATTGTCTGCTGTCTTCGGGGCATTCAGTAGTTATTTTTCTCGTTTATTGATTTTAGATTTGTTTCTTTCGTCATTTTTGTTTTATTTGGTTATGTCTGAGTAGGTGGGCTGTGAGTTCTTTGTTGTTTGCTCATCTGTGGGCACGATACTTTTTGCCTCCTTCTCCAATTGGTTGAGTTAGTTGCTCAGATATGGTACAGCAGGGCAGGTCTAGCTGAAGAGGAGTTACTGGGATGGGTTGTTTGTGGCACTTACTACAGCCACCAGCATGGATCGGTAATCAGTGAAGGGCAGGTTCCAGTAGGCCGTGCCTGTGCTGCTTTGTTGTGTGATGTTAAGCGCACAGTGCAGGTAGGCAGGATGTAGGGGGGAGATTGTTATGTGTGGAGCTAAGATGGATATGGGAGAAAGGAGAGATGAACAGGAGCCAAAAACCTACAAAAAAACAGAAAAGAGTTCTAGGGGAGCTTGCTGTTGTAGTGGAGAGATAAGAGACTATGAAATGGAGAAAAACAAAAAGGGGAAGAAGAAGAAGAAAAAAAAGAAAAGAAAAGAATGAATAAATAGAAATCAGAAAAGAAAAAGAATAGCAAAGCTCCCAGGGATCCCACCAGTGTGGCTATGAGGTCTGGGGAAGTTTTTCTCAGGTGTTGCAGTACAACCTGTCTAGAAGGTGCACAGGTATTCAGCACCAGGTATTAAGGCAACAGAAAGAGAAGGAAGGTATACAGAGACGAGAAACTGAGTAATGAAGAAAGACAAAAAAGAAAAAAGAGGGAAAATAAAATAAAACAAGTTAAAAAAATAAAAGAACATGAAAAGCCACCAAAACGACAGAAAAAAGAAAAAACATGAAAAAACAGATGCCCTCAAGGATCCCTCTGCAGTTCTGCACAAGCTGAGGGGTATGTTTCAAGCCATGCAGCACCACTGGGCCAGAACTGGCTCCCAACTCAAGAAAAGAAAAGAAAACAAGCAAACAATTCAAAACAAACAAAAGCCCCGGGATCCCACCAGCTGGGCAGCCCAGATCAAGAAGCAGTTCCACACTCGAATGGAGCTCCGCAGCCCCTCAGGAAGAAGCAAAGGCGGCTCATGGAGCCAGGTATTTGGGCGAAAGGAGGGGTAGGTGGTGAGACGTAAGGAAGAAATCAAAAGAAGCAGAGAAAAAGCAACACCGGCAGCCACAAAATGGCACTCAGAGAGCCAGCCAGTACGGGCAGGTGGAATGCAAGCAGCCGTGCTTCCCAGACAAGAGACTGTGGCTGTGAGAAGCAGAGGAGGCCGAGTGGGGGTGAAGAAGGGTGGGGGGTGGGAAAGCGTATATCGCAAATTACCGGTTGTTTTGTCTCCCAATGGAAGCTCCGTAAAGCTGCTTTCTTGTACCCCCTATTTGTTGGTCTCTGATAGGAGTCCAAGATGGCGGATTCACGCTGTGTTAGCTGATAGGGGACCTCTGTATGAATCTCTCCTTGCTCTCTGTTCTCTGTCAGTTTTCTCACTCCATTTGGTGCTTGGCTGAGTTCTTTATCTCTCCATTTGATGTTTTAGGGTTTCAGGATTGCTGTTTTCTCTATTTGGCTTAGTTTTTCGGATCTTTGCTGTGAACGGATGCCTTGGTGATTCTGGCTAGGCCTCCATTTTGTTGGATGTCCTGTCTTGTAAATCTTATCTCTATGATATTGATGAGATGAGATTAGTGGCAGTTATGTAAATGAGGGAAGACTCAGTCTACAAGATGGGGTTGTGTCTTGAGCCACAATCTCTTTTGAGATATAAAAAAGAGAAGTGAGCAGAGAGACATGGAGACCTCATACTACCAAGAAAGAAGCACTGGGAGCATAGTGTTACTGCAATAATGTGGATTGGAGCCAGTTGCCGCAATACTCAATTCTGAGACAGGGGTAAGGTGAGCAGCAAGAGTTTTATTATATATCGATATATAGGAGACAGAGGGGAATAGATTCCTCTAAAAAAACAAGTCTCCCCAACTGGAGATTGGCTGAAGGTTTTTATAGGGACAGGATTATGGGTCTTAGAAGTTAGTGTTAGTTCCACCTTGAGGAGGTCATATCTCAGATGAGTTAATCTTTTACTGGTATTCTTGGGGATTATCTGGCAACATCCTTGGTTTTCTTGACACAAGATGGGTGCTTTGTTTGGTTTTTCATCCTTAGATCGTTATCACTTGTTTTCCACCCTCCAAGGAGGAATATCAGTTAATTTTAAAACTTTTGTAGAGACTGGAGCTAGAGGGAAAAACCAGATCATGAGACAATGTGACGGTTAGCAATGGGGAGTAAATAATAGTGAGCCGGACCTATGCAGGCTCTTCCAATTCCCCCTTTTCTTGGAAGTTTCTCTGTCTTGGGAAACAGAGCGTCGCTTCTCTTCTGGCTACTTCCTGCTGGTTAGGGGCACCGGCTGGGGTGAGAAATGTCCCAGTATCGATGGGGGGCAATAGACGGGGGTGAGTTGGAGTGGAAATTGGCTGCACCTTGGTGAGTTAGATGACGTGCTTCCCCAGAGCGTGAAAAAGGAGCATCCCGACTTACCAGGGTAAAAATTTCTCCAGCCTTAAGGGTATTTTCAGTTCTTCCTGCCAATATATTCATAAAACAGGGAACACAAAAACAAATTAGAATAATCACTATTCCTGAGGTTATTAAGGGGGTTAACCAAGATCCTAAGGAAGGAAAAATGCTGGAGAACCAGCTCCATGCATCTTCTTGTCTCAATTTGGGGTCTGTCCATCTAGTTACCTTATGAATGGTGTCTAAACCTATTTCAACTTCTCCTGTAGTATTTTTCCAAGTGCAACAGGTCTTATTTATTACAGCACATACCCCTTCTGACTTTGCCAATAAGAAGTCCAAGACAATTCTGTTGTAAAGGACCACCTCAACCAGGGAGTTCAAAGAAGTTTGTTGAGCTTTGAGTGCTCTCTCTGTCCCAACAGCTAATAGGTGAAGGGTATCCAATAAATTTCTGATAGCCATTTACGTGTGGTATACTCCCAGTCCTGGAATAATCGTTCTTAGGAACCACCACCCAAACCCAGTCTTTTCTAGGGCAGGGTTGTTATTTATCCCTGTCACCTCCAGGTAGACAGAATCTATGGAGAGGATATCCTGTCTCTTCAGAGGGACCTTTACAATTGCCTGAGTGGGTGATGGATGAATCTGAGTAGGGAAAGTTAGAAACCTCAAAGCGCATTGCCCCACATAGTGAATTCCAGTCAGATACTGGATAGCCTACGTATAGGGTGATGCCTTTGGGATGGGGTTCTCACTAATGGGGTACAGTTTCCCCAGCATAGAAGGGAGTACCCTGATGGGGCACACAAGGACCAATTTCCATTAGAGCTGTCTGGGATGCTAGAGTTAATATGGGACAATTGGGGAACGACTAGAGATTGATTACATGATGAGAGAAGTTGAAAATCTCGGAAAACTTGTTGGACTAACTTTGTCCGGGCATCTTGTGATTTAATTTCCCATTTGTGCCCTGAGTATGATTATAGAGCTCAGTGAGAGAGAAACGGGTATAGAAAATGGGTACTGAACGAGCCTTTCTCGTATCAGAGCTTTTGGGGCACTACGGGTTAGGATGCAATTGGGTATATCTTTGTTATAGTTGAAAACTGGGGCCACTAATGGACTTAAGGGGGTTCCTGACTAGGGGAGATGATGGCATACCCAGCAGCTGCTAAGGTTCCCTCCAGTAGCCACTGCTTGGGACATGGTGACTAGGTTATTGGATGACCAGTCCCATCCATCTGGAAGATGGGCAGGTTTTCGATATCCCACAACAACAACTTGGATTCCCTCTCCCCTGCTGATCTCTGCAACTTGGGGTGACCCCTTTTTATACTTTACACAATAGTATGTTCCAGTGTCAGATAAGGTAATATCTGAAACCGTGATTGAAAAGTCCAGATTGTGTGACTGAGTGGTATCAGCCATAGGTGTTACCCTGTTAGAGACAGTGGTCCTAAAATCCCAAACTGTTATCTGTCCTCTTTCGGGATTTTCCATGATCCACTTAACTGGACCTATTTGAGTTAGGAATAATACTACACATGGAAGGGTTAAAGTGTCTCCAACCTGTAGGGTTAGAGCTCCCCTGGCTTATAGGACCATCAGAATTTTTCCCATCTACACTCCCTGGAGAAGTAAAAAGAAAACAAAAAACAGGGTTAGGATCATTATTCTGTAAGTTTCTTGAACTTGTATTTCAGATCTCAAATTGGAGCGCAGGAATATATGCAGGTGGTTCTTTGACGCTTCCTCCTTCTGGTGGAGCTGCTTTCACCCTCGAGTGATGCACCCACGCAGCTACTTCAGCTAATTTCAGAAAGCAGTGAGTGGTCAGAAGAACTTCACAAGGTCCTTCCCACTTAGGGTCCAGTAGATCCTCTGGGTGTAGGTTCTTCCAGGTTTTCAACAGGACTCAATCTCCTGGGTTGAACCTATGAAGGGGAATGTCAGAAGGAAAAGACAAGCAGGAAGAACCGTATTGATTAACAGGGTTTATGACGGTTCCCAGAGAAAGGACCCAGTCTCTTTTCACCACCCCAGTCATTACGGAGGTGGGGAAAGTTGACTTTTTCAGGAATGGTTTCCCATATATTAATTTATATGGGCTTAACTTGAATCTGCTCAAGGGGTTACCCGGACTCTGAACAAGGCAGTGGGCAAAACTTGTATCCAAGTGGAGTTTGTCTCTTGGCAAAGTTTCGCCAAGGTCTTTTTTAGAGTATGATTCGTCTTTTCAGTTTTTCCAGTTGATTGAGGTCTCCAGGCTGAGTGTAATTTCCAGTTTATATCTAAAGCCTTACTGACTTCTTCTGTAATTTTTCCATAAAAGCTCCTCCATTATCACTTTGGACTGATATTGATAAACCGAAACAAGGTATGATTTCTTTGAGTAATGCTTTGGTCACTTCTTGTCCACGAAGACCAACAGATATCTGAAGTTCCTGGGTGCCCAGGGCATCACTGTGAAATCTACTTGCCAGTCTTCTCCCATGTTTGTTCCTTGGTGTTGGACTCCTGGTTCCGTTCGGTGGGGCACAGTCTCCAGGTTGTTTCTTGCACGTAGGTGGCATCTCTTTGTAACATCCCGGATGGTTTTTAGAAGATTTGGCCCAGTGACCACCTGTTGGATCCATTCGAGACCGGCATCTCTCCCATAGTGAGTCGCTTCATGTAGAGCTGATACTATACCGTATAGTTGGGCCTCTGGTAACAGTACTTTCCCTTCAGAGTTCATCAGCCATTTAGAATGAGAGGTGAGGTGATAGCCCCATTCTTTAGCCCTATCCAGGTCCTGGGTGGTGTGGATGGGTGTGGGAAGGTCAACAGGGTCCAGATGAGGGATGAAGGCCGTTTCTGTTCCCATCCCATCTCCTAGCATTGCAGCCTTCTTTGCCTCTGCATCTGCTTTTCAGTTCCCTATTGCCTCAGAAGATTGTCCCTTCTGATGTCTGGGACAATATACTACTGCCACCTCAACGAGGTCATTAACTGCCTTCAGAAGTTCTAGGATTTCTGGTACATGTTTTATTTCTTTGTTGGCAGATGTCAGGAGTCTCCTCTCTTTCCACAAGGCACCGTGTGAGTGAAGGACAAGATGGGCATATTTACTATCTGCATACACAGTTATGCGTCTTCCTGCTCCTAGTCACAGGGCTCGCCTGAGGGCTATGAGTTCTGCCTTCTGAGCCAAAGTGCCAGCAGGAAGTGACCACTGCATATCTTGTCTTGCAACATCCTACATATAGAAAATTACTGCCATCCATATACAATTCTATTTCTGGGTCAACCAAAGGGACATCTGAGAGGTCTGGTCTGCTAGAATAAACTTCTTCAATTATTTCCAAGCAATCATGTATAGGAGCATTTCATAGATGGGCAGTAGGGTAGCAGGGTTAAAGGAAGAGATGACCTTTAAGGTTACATTTGGGTTATCTAGCAAGATTGCCTGATATTTTTTCCATTCGTCCTGCCGTGAGTCAACCCCTCCCCCTTTTGTTCTAAGAAGGGTAGAACAGTATGTGGTGTATTTATTGTTACCTTTTGTCCAAGGGTGAATTTTTCAGCTTCTTGCAGCAGGTCGCATGTCACAGCCACAGGGGGGGCATCCCTGGGCCACACCATCCAACTGTTTGGAAAAATAAGCCACTGGCCACCTGGCTGGTCCCAAGATTTGAGTTAGTACCTCCACAGCAATTCCCTGTCTTTCATGTGCAAACAGTTCAAAAGGTTTTTGAAGGTCAGACAATCCAGTGCTGGGGCTGTCATTAATTTGCACTTAATTTTCCCAAAAGTCTGTTGGCATTCTTTGATCTATAGTAAAGGCTGTTTTTCTTCTCCTTTTTGGGCCTCATATAGGGGTTTTGCCTTAAGTCTGCACCCTGGTATCCAAATTCAGCAAAATCCAGCCATCCCAAGGAAACCCCTAAGCTGCCACCTAGAGGTGGGAGGTGCCACTCACATGATAGCTTCTCATCGATCCTGAAGGAGACCCCATTGCCCCTGTGACATTTGAAATCCCAGATATTTTACTCGTTGTTGGGATATCTGGGACTTTTTCTTAGAAACTTGATACCGACAGTCAGCCAAATGATTCAAAACCAATATAATATTTTGGTCAGAGTTTTCTTTCGTCTTACTTACTATAAGGATATCATCCACATATTGTAGGACAAGACCTCTTTCTAGCCTCAATGCCCTCATTCTTTGGCGAGTATTTTCCAAAAAATAGTGGAGGAATACTTGAATCCCTGGACCAGAACCTGCCATGTGAGCTGTCTCTTAGTCCCAATCTTAATGTCAGTTCATTCAAAGGCAAACAGAGGCTGATACTCGGGGTGTAGAGGAATGCAGAAGAAAGCATCCTTTAAGTCCAATACTGAAAACCAAGCACACTGACTAGGTATAGTAACCAAGAGGGTATATGGTTGGGTACAACCGGATGAATATCCTCTCCTATTTGGTTGATTGTCCTTAAGTCTTGAACAAATCTATATTCTCCTATCCCTGGTTTCAGTACTGGTAGGATAGGGGTGTTATATGGAGATCAGCAGAAAATTTTAAAAGTCCAATTTCTATGTATCGATAAACCAATGGTGCAATTCCTTCTAAGGATTCTTTATGGAGGGGGTATTGCCTTTGGTTTATAACAGGTGCTCTGGCTTTTAAAGTTATTTTAACCAGTGCGGCTGACTTAGCTTGCCCAGGCCTTTCTGATGCCCAAACCTCGGGATTCACCTTTTGTTGAATATAGAAAAGAATGTTGCTAGGTGTCACTACTTCCTCTTGTAACAGTGCCGCCTGCAAGGTGCATGCGTTTTCAGGCCAGACCTGCACCAGTATTTGGGACAGTTCAAAAGTGATTTGGGCCCCCAGTTTCTATAGGAGGTCCCTCAACAAAAGGGGGACCGGGCATTCTGGCATATAAAGGAACTCATGACGTTACAATTTCTTTCAACTTCACAATTTATAGATTGGAGGAAGGGTCGGGTGGCAATCTTCTCTGAAACCCCCACCACCGGAGCAATGTACAGACTAAGAGGAGATTCAGCAGTGTTCAAAACCAAAAAGGTGGCCCCTGTATCCAGAATAAAGTCGATAGGGCACACTCCCACCTTTAGTGTCACCCGAGGCTCACAGTGGGAGATAGGCAACAAAGGTTCTAGCCCCAGGCCCTGTCATTCTGAATCGTCTCCCTGCAGCAGCCCCTCCTGATAAGCTTGGAGGGTAGTGGGTCCTGGATGCCTTCCTCTGGGTTCCAGACAGTCTCGTTTCCAGTGTCTGTGTTTTTTACAATAAGCACACTGGTCAGGTCCCAGGGTGACCCCATCCCATGCCCTGGGATTGTCCTCCTGGCCTCTTGTTTTTCCCCTGGACCTGGAGGGGCTAGGGAAGCTGCCAGCAAAGCGGCTTTTTGCTTCATTTTTTTGTTTTTCCTTTAACTCCACTACCTGATCTCTATTATTGAAGACCTTAAAAACAATCTCAAGTAATTTCCCTGTGGGCATCCTGAGTCCTCCCTCTAACTTTTGCAACTTCTTCTGAATATCGGGAGCATTTTGGGAAATGAAAGTCATATTTAGGAGCTGGGAATTGTTAGAGTCCTCAGGATTTATATGGGTGTATTGGCGGAATGCATCTGTCACTCTAAGAAAGTGGACAGATCTTCCTTTTCCTCTTGAATGACTTCCCTAAACTTTTGCAAGCTTTTGGGCTTAGGGACCCCATTTCTCAGTCCAGTAATCAAACAATCCCTGTATAGTTGAAGTCTATCTGCCTCCTCCTCTTGGTTATGATCCCAACCAGTGTCTCATGTTGGAATGGCCTCCATTCCCGAAGGTTGGGTTAATGGGTTCAGATTATGGAGACTATCAGCCTATTTTTGAGCCTGTTCTAACACAATGCAGCTCCCCCCTGAAGTCAATAAAGTTGTTAAAAGGGGTTGTATGTCTGCCCAAGTGGAGAAGTGGGTAGAGAAAATGGAGAGGAATAATTCTGTCATTTTATTCGGGTCATTCAGGTATAGGGGGTTGTGATTCTTTCAATTATACCAATCGGAAGCAGAGAATGGAGTATGTACTAGCATTGTTCCTCAAGGCCATCCCTCAGCATCCTTTCCATCTGGGGTCTCTCTTAAGGGAAATTGCCTTGCCTGAACCCCAACAGTGCCCTTACTGAAAATAGTAGCTGGACGAGTGTGATGGGGGGAGACTATACCTGATGAAGTTGGACTCTTACTTCCCAATTCCCTTCCTTGGCTGGTTTCTCCCTAGCTGGCTGAACTAGAATCAGACTCAGCCCTTCTGGTGGGGGATTCTGCCATCATTCCTTGACCCAACCTGTCGGCTTCTACTGCACCTTCCCCATATGGGGGAGGGGAAGCCAAAGCAGTTGTCGGGGTTAGTCCTTCCAAGAAAGAATCCTCCAGTGAGGACTTGGGAAGCACTTTTGCCTTTGGCTTTCCCTGGAAAAGAACCTGGTTAGAGGGATTCAAAGTTTGATTGAGAGACAGAAAGCTTGAATATAGGGAACTTCGTTCCATTTCTTTTCCCTTCTACAAAACAAGTTAAGCTGAAAAATCATGCTGTAAGCCAAAGATTCATTTTGGGGCTGGTTTTCCTGGTCTCCCAGCTGGTATTGGGGCCATATATTGTTACATAAGCATATCATTTTCTTCTTTGTCATAGGCTCATAGCTATACATCTTCCAGTTTGCTAGAATGCAGCCTAGAGGAGATTTGGCTGAGATAGAGAGGCCTCCTCCCATAATGGGTGTTTTTCTTGAGTGTGCCTTTTTACCAATGGGTGAGTCCCTCTTTTCTGAGCACAATGGTGATTTATTATAAACAGTCTGTCCAAAAATCCACCTCTTTTCCAATTATACTCGATTCAGTCAGAATTCCCTGAATTCCTATTCTGTGCCCACCCCCAACATCCTTGGAGACTTTTTTCTCAGAACTAACAAAAACTGGAACCAAAAATATTCGCTAATCCGCTGACAGGTTTTATACAGGTAAGGGTTAATGTGACACAACACAAGAACACTGGGGCTTCACAGGGACAAGTACACATAAACAACAGTAAACAAACACAAAACGTGATCCCACTGAGATGACAAAGGTGATTTCGGCAACCTCAACTTCTCAGACAACCCCCACTGGGCTACAGAGGTGCTCTTGGCAGCCTTAACCTCCCAGACAATCCCCAAGGAATTTACACGCTACACAGTACAAACAGACAAAAATCCTGAAAGAAATGACAGAGATAATCTTGGCAGCCTCAACCTCTCAGACAAACTTTTTGGATGACAAAGGTGATCTTGACAACCTCAACCTCCCAGACAATCCCAGGAGGATTCACACACCGCAGAACCAGGACCCTAGAGTCACCAGGAATCCTTTCTTGCTAGCCTACTCATGGGGTTGGTCATCTGGGGTGCCTCCCGCCCCAGAAACCAAGGGCTCAGGTCCAACTCCAGAACCCTCGGGCCTGTCCTATCTGCCCCGGCCCTGAGCACAACAGGGAGAGGAGTCGTGGACTCACCTTGGGATCCCTCCTATGCAGATCTTGCTTTCTTTAACCCGCCTCTTTTGGCAGGGTTGGGGACCAGTGGTGCCATGGCAAACCCAGGTCTGGCCGATAGTCTCCCCAGGGGCAAATGAAATCTCTCATGGCCACTTGTTGGGAGAGCTGTTGATCAGCCCCAGGCCCTGCCCCGGGGCTGCTGCATCTCAAGTGGCTGATGTTCCCTGTATGGACCACCAAATTTGTTACCTCAATAACGCAGATTGGAGCCACCTGCCATAATAGCCAATTCTGAGACAGGGATGAGGTGAGCAGCAAGAGTTTTATTACATATCGATATATAGGAGACAGAGGGGAATAGATTCCTCCAAAAAACCCTGTCTCTCCAACTGGAGATTGGCTAAAGGCTTTTATAGAGACAAGATTATGGGTCTTAGAAGTTAGCGTTAGTTCCCCCTTGAGGTGGTCATATCTCAGATGAGTTAATCTTTTACTGGTATTCTTGGGGATTATCTGGCGACATTCTTGGGGATTATCTGGTGACATCCTTGGTTTTCTTGTCATAAGATGGGTGCTTTGTTTTTTCATCCTTAGATAGTTATTACTTGTTTTCTACCCTCCAAGGAGGAACATCAGTTAATCTTAAACCTTTTGTAGAGACTGGAGCTGGAGGGAAAAACAAGATCATGAGACAATGTGACGCTTAGCAATGGGGAGTAAATAATCGTGAGCTGGGTCTATGCAGCCTTTTCTAATAGCACATCCTTTGGACCCAGGGTCCTTGCACTGAGAATCTACTCAACTGGGGAAGACTGGTGACAAGTACCTTTCTTCCTCAGAGCCGAAAGAGAAGAGAAAGACTTCCCCTGGAGGTGATGCCCTGAATTTTGACTTGTAGTCTACTAGACTGTGAGAGAATAACCTTCTCTTTATTAAAGCCATTCACTTGTAGTGTTTCAGTTATAGCAGCACTACATGACTAAGACAATAGATATATACACACATACATATACATTTGACTCACTGAGGTACACATATATGTACATATAGAGTATATATATACATATATACAGGATATATGAGTCTTAGAAGAAATACAACCAAAATGCTCCTCTTTATATATTTATTTTTTTCCCAAACAAAAATTTATACATACATTTTTATGTGACTCTAATTGCTCTTCCCATACTGTGACAGCACAATCATCCTTTCCAACCCTGATTCCCCGTGTCCATTCAGCCAGCTCCTAACCCTCTCTGCCTTCCCATCTCACGTACAGACAGAAGCTGCCCAAGTCTCTTGTATCTACTTGAGCTAAGAGGCACACTCTTCACGAGTATCACTTTATGTCCCACAGTCCAGTCCAATCCCTGTCTGAAGATATGGCCTTAGAAATTCTTTTAGTTCTGGACTGATAGAGAATCTAGGGGCCATGCTTTCCAAGATTCCTCCTGTCTTAGTCAGACCATTAAGTCTTGTCTTACAAGAATTTGAGTTCTGCACCCCACCTTTCTCCTGCTTCATCTGGGACTCTCTGTTCTGCTCCCTGTCAAGGTGGTCATTGGTGGTAGCTGGGAACCATCTAGTTCTTCTGGTCTCAGACTAATGAAGTCTCTGGATAATGTGGCTCTTTCTGCCCTTGGGCTAATCCTTTCCTTGTGTCTTTGGTGTTCTTCATTCTTTTTTACTCCAGGTGGTTGAGACCAATTGATGCATCTTAGATGGCTGCTTGCATGCTTTTAAGACCCCAGATGCCACTCACCAAAGTAGGATGCAGAACATTTTCTTAATAAGCTTTGTTATTCCAGTTGACCTAGATGTCCCCTGAAAGCATGGTCCTCGGATCCCTACCCCTGCTACTCTGTCTCTCAAAATGTTTGATTGTATTCAGGAAACTTCTTAGCTTTGGTTTAGCCCAGTTGTGCTGACTTCCCCTATAGTGTGTGCTGTCCTTCCCTTCATATAAGATAATTCTTGTCTACTATCTAGTTAGTAAATAACCTTCATCCACCCTACCCACCCTTGTAACCATCAAAGAATACTTTCTTCTGTGTTTTAACCTTTTCTTGAGTTTTTATAATGGTGGTATTACACAATATTTGCCCTTCTGTGACTGACTAAATTCACTCAGCATAATGACCTCCAGTTTCCTCCATGTTATATTTCACGGCTTCATCGTTGTTCTTTATCATTGTGTAGTATTCCATTGTGTGGATAAAACATAATTTGTTTTTCCATTCATCCGTTGATGGGCACCTAGGTTGTAACCATCTTTTTGCAATTGTGAAAAGTGTTGCAATGAACATGAGTGTGCATATATTTATTTGTGTGATGGCTCTTATTTCTCTAGGATATATTCCAAGGAGTGGGATAGCTGGATCGTATGGTACTTCTATTTCTAGCTTTTTTTTTTTTTGCCATTTCAAGAATTTTTACATGTATAATTCAGTGAAATTAATCACTTTCATCATGTTGTGCAACAGTCACCACTATCCATTTCCAAAATTTTCCATCACCCTTAACAGAAGCTCAGCACACCCAAAGCAATGACTTCCTTCACCCCCGCCATGGTAACCACTAATAGACTTTGGTTTCTATGTATTTGCTTATTCTACATATTTCATACAATTGGGATCAAATAATATTTGTCCTTTTGTGACAGACTTAGTTCACTCAAGAAACACTGGTGGTGTAGTGTTTAAGAGCCACGGCTGTTAATCAAAAGGTCAGCAGTTTGAATCCACCAGGTGCTCCATGGAAGCTCCACAGGGCAGTTCTACTCTGTCCTATAGGGTTGCTAAGAGAAACAACTCGACGGCATCGTGTCTGGTTTGGATTTTTAGTTCTGGCAGCATAATGCTTTCTCCTTGCTATTATTTCCTTTACCTAAAAAACACATCTAGGTCAAGACACACCTCAAACTTAACTGCATGCGAAGTTGTCATGACCTGTCCTTTGCCCTCAGGCAGTGTTTATCATTCCTGTCTCTGGGCCGTCAATGGGCACGCATCTCGCACAGTATTTCTAGCTTCTTAAGGAAGCGCCAAATCTATTTCTAAAGTGGTTGTACCATTTTACATTTCCACCAACAGTGTATAAGTGTTCCAGTCTCTCCACAACCTCTCCAGCATTTATTATTTTGTGTTTTTTGGATTAAGGCTAGCCTTGTTGGGGTCAGATGATATCTCATTTTAGTTTTGATCTGCATTTCTCTAATGGCTAATGATCGTCAGCATTTCTTTATGTGTCTGTTAGCTGCGTGAATATCTTCTTTGGCGAAGTGCCTTCATATCCTTTGCCCATTTTTTAATTGGGTTATTTGCCTTTTGTTGCTGAGGTTTTGCAGTATCTTGTAGATTTTAAAGATTAGATGCTGATTGGATTTGTCGTAGCCGAAAATTTTTTCCAGTCTGTTGGTTGTCTATTTATTCTTTTGGTGAGCTTAAATGTTTGATTTTTAGTAGCTCCCATTTATCTAGTTTCACTTCTGGTGCTTGTACATTGTTACTTATGGTTTGTATTGTGTTTATGCCTTGTATTAGGGTTCCTAGCATTGTCCCTATTTTTTCTTCCATGATGTTTATTTCTTTTCATTTTATATTTAAGTCTTTGATCCATTCTGAGTTAGTTTTTGTGCATGGTGTGAGGTAGGGGTCTTGTTTCAGTTTTTTGCAGATGGACATCCAGTTATGCCAGCACCATTTGTTAAAGAGACTGTCTTTTCCCCAATTAACGGTCTTTGGGCCTTTTTCAAGTAAAATATCAGCTGCTCATAGGTAGATGAATTTGTGTCTGGATTCTCAATTCTGTTCCATTGGATTGGTCTATGTATCTGTTGTTGTACCAGTACCAGGCTGTTTTGACTACCATGACAGTATAATAGGTTCTAAAATCCAGTAGTGTGAGGCCCCCCACTTTGTTCTTCTTCTTCAGTAATGCTTTACTTATTTGGGACCTCTTCCCTTTCCAATTAAAGTTGGTGATTTATTTCTCCATCTCATTAAAAAATGCCAGTGGAATTAGGTTTGGGATTGCATTGTATCTGTAGATCATTGGGTAGGATTGACATTTTCACAGTGTTGAGTCTACCTATGAATGAGCAAGATATGTTTTTCCACTTACACACGTCTCTTTTGGTTTCTTGAAGTAGTGTCTTGTAGTTTTCTCTGTAAAGATCTTTTACATCTCTGGTTAGACTTATTCCTAAGTATTTTATCTTCTTGGGGGCTATTGTAAATGGTATTGATTTGGTGATTTCCTCTTCGAGTTTCTCTTTGTTGGTGTAGAGGAATCTAACTGATTTTTGTATGTTTATCTTGTATCCTGAAACTTTGCTGAAATCTGCTATTAGTTCCAGTAGTTTTACTGTGGATGCATCGGGGTTTTCTGTGTATAAGATCATATCATCTGCAAATAGAGATACTTTGACTTCTTCCCTACCAATCTGGATGCCCTTTATTTCTTTTTCTAGCCTAATTCCTCTGGCTAGGATATCCAGCACAATGTTGAATAACAGTGGTGATAAAGGACCCTTAATTTATTGAGGAATTTCCCTTCTATTCCTATTTTGTTGAGAGTTTTTATCATGAATGGGTGTTGGATTTTGTCAAATGCCTTTTCTGCAGAGATTGATAAGATCATGTGGTTCTTGTCTTTTGTTTTATTTATGTGATGGATTACATTGATTGTTTTTCTACTGTTGCATCATCCCTGCATACCTGCTATAAATCCCACTTGATCATGGAGAGTTTTTCTTTTGATATGTTGCTGAATTCTATTGGCTAGAATTTTGTTGAGGATTTTTGCATCAATATTCATGAGAGATATTGGTCTGTAATTTTTGTGTGTGTGTGTGTGGTGTCTTTACCTTGTTTTGGTATCAGGGTTATGCTTGCTTCATAGAATGAGTTTGGGAGTATTCATCCTTTTATATGCTCTGAAATACCTTTGGTAGTAGTGGTGTTAACTCTTCTCTGAAAGTGTGGTAGAATTCTCCAGTGAAGCCATCCCGGCTAGGGCTTTTTTTTGTTGGGAGTTTTTTAATAACCTTTTCAATCTTTTCTTTTGTTAGTTTAGGTGGGTAGTGACTTTCTAGAAATTTGTCCATTTCCTCTTGGTTTTCAAATTTGTTAGAGTACAGTTTTTCATTGTATTCTGTTATGATTCTTTTAATTTCAGTTTGGTCTGTTGTGTTAGAACCCATCTCATTTCTTATACAGGTTATCTGCTTCCTCTCCTGTTTTTCATTTTTTATTTTTTTGTCAATTTAGCCAATAGTTTATCAATTTTGTTGATCTTTTCAAAGAGCCAGCTTTTGGTCTTGTTAACTCTTCCAATTGTTTTTCTGTTCTCTATTTCATTTAATTCTGTTCTAATTTTTAAGATTTCCTTTCTTCTGGCACCTGAGGGTTACTTTTGCTGCTCTCTTTCTATTTGTTTCAGTCGTAGGGTTAATGTTTTGATTATGGTCCTTTCTTCTTTTTGGATGTGTGTATTTATTGCTATAAACTGACCTCTGGGCACTGTTTTTGCTGTGACCCAAAAGTTCTGGTAGGATGTGTTTTCATTCTTGTTTGATTCTATGTTCAGTGAAAGTGGTGTTTTGAAGTCTCCTACTACTATTGTGGAGCTGTCTATCTCTCTTTTCAGTGCTGTTAGAGTTTGTTGTATGTATTTTGGAGCCCTGTTGTTGGGTGCATAAATATTTATTATAGTTATGTCCTGCTGGTGTATTGACCCTGTAAGCATTATATAGTGTCCTTCCTTATCCTTTGTGGTGGCTTTACTTTAAAGTCTATTTTGTCAGAGATTAATATTGGCACTCCTGCTCTTCTTTGAGTGTTGTTTGCTTGATATATTTTTTCCATCCTTTGAGTTTTAGTTTGTTTGTGTCTTTAAGTCTAAGATGCGTGTCTTGTAGATAGCACACAGACGGATCTTTTTTTAATCCAATCTGCCACTCCCTGTCTCTTTGTTGGTGCACTTAGTCCATTTACATTCAGTAAATTATTGATAGATATGAGTTTAGTGCTGTCTTTTTGATTTTTTTTGTGTGGTGTTCACAATTTCTTTGTTCCCCTTAATTTTCTGTGCTAAGTCATTTTTCTTTATGTATTTTCTTTTCAACTTTTTCATTGTTGTTGATTTTGTTTTTGATGATACTTTACATGTTTCTAGTTTTTTATTTTGACTTGTAGGATTGTTACTTTCTTTTGTAGTTACCTTAATATTTACCCCTATTTTTCTAAGTTTATACCAGTCTTTTATTTCTGTATATCACCTTGACTTCCTCTCCATATGAGAAATCTATGTCTACATGTTTTAAGTCCCTCTTTTTTGTTTTGATGTTGTCATCTTTTACATATTGACACGTTTCCCCATTTTCAGTATTTTAGCTTTGATTTACTTTTGTGGCTTCCCTATCACGTTGATATCTGGTTGCTCTGTCCTATGTTCTAGTCTTGGGTTGTTATCTGATGTTACTGATTTTCTAACCAGAGGAATCCCTTTATTAGTTCTTGTGATTTGGGTTTGATTTTTGCAATTTCCCTTAACTTCTGTTTATCTGGAAATGCCCTAATTTTGCCATCATATTTGAGAGATGGTTTTGCTGGATATATAATTCATGGCTGGCAATTTTTTTCTTCCGAAGCTTTATATATATCATCCCATTGCCTTCTTGGTTGCATGTTTTCTGCTGAGTAGTCCAAGCTCATTCTTATAGACTTTCCTTTGTAGATGACTTTTCATTTATCCCTAGCCACTCTTAAAATTCACTCTTTATCTTTGGTTTTGGCAAGTTTGATTATAATATGTCTTGGTGACTTTCTTTTGGGAGCTACCCTATGTGGGGTTTCAATGAGCATCTTGTATAGATATCTTCTCATCTTTCCTGATATCAGGAAAGTTTTCTGCCAAAAAATCTTCAACAATTCACTCTGTATTTTCTGTTATCCCCCCCGTTCTGGTACTCCAATCACTCGTAGGTTATTCCTCTTAATAGAGTCCCTCATAATTCTTAGGGTTTCTTCATTTTTTAAGTTCTTTTATCTGAGTTTTCCTCCAGTAAGTTGGTGTCAAGTGCTTTATCTTCAATCTCACAAGTTCTGCCTTCCATTGCCTCAATTCTGCTCCTATGACTTTCTATTGAGTTGTCTAATTCTGAAGTTTTATTGTTAATCTTCTGGACTTCTGATTGCTCTCTATGGATTCTTGCAGCCTGTTAAATTTGTCATGGTGCTCTCATCTAATCTTTTTAATTTCCTCTATTGTGTGTTCTGCATTTTGCTTAATTGCCTTCCTAATTTTTTTTTTTTTTTTTGTGCATTATATATCTTTTAATTGTACTTTAGGTGAAGGTTTACAGAACAAATAGTTTCTCATTAAACAATCAGTACATATATAGTTTCATGACATTGGTTAACAACCCCATGACATGTCAACCCTCACCTTTCTTGACCTTTTTTTTGGGGGGGGGACATACGTAGCCAAAGATACACCATTTCAAAAATTTCTACATGCACAATTCAATGATATCAATTACATTCTTTCAGTTGTGCTCCGGTTTTCACTTTAGATGAAGGTTTACAGAACAAAATAGTTTCTCGTTAAACAGTTAGTACACATATTGCCCTATGACAATGGTTAACAACCCCACTACATGTCAACACTGTCCTT
>NW_004443979.1:15508609-15535051 GCF_000243295.1 Trichechus manatus latirostris
TGAGGACTGCCTTTGCTGTGTCCCAATGGTTTTGGTATGATGTGTTTTCATTCTCGTTTGATTCTAGGAATTTTTTGATTCCATCTCTGATTTCTTCTATCACCCAGTGGTTTGTAAGCAGGGTGTTATTCAGTTTCCATCTAATTGATCTTTTTTCCTTGCTTTTTCTGTTGTTAATTTTTACCTTGATGGCACTGTGATCACAGAATTTACTTTGTATTATCTCAGAGTTTTGGATCTTGTCGAGGATTGCCTTGAGGCCTAAGATGTGGTCTATTTTGGAGAACGTTCTATGTGCATTGGAAAAGAATTTTTACTTTGCAGATGTAGGGTGGAGTGTTCTATGTATGTCTATGAGGTCAAGTTGCCTGATTGTGTCCTTTAGATGTTCTGTCCTTTATTGAGTATTGGTATCTTGAAGTTTCCTACTATTACTGTGGAACCATCAATTTCTCTTTTCAGTACTGTTAGTTTGTTGTATGTAATTTGGAGCCCTGTCATTGGGTGCGTAGCTGTTTATTATGGTTATGTCTTCATGATGGATCTTCCCCTTAATCATTATATACTGTCCTTCTTTGTCTTTTATGGTGGATTTTGTTTTAAAGTCTATTTTATCTAAGATTAGTATTACCACTCCTACTCTTTTTTTGGTAGTTGTTTGCTTCATATATTTTTTTCCAACCTTTGATTGTTAATAAATTCATGTCTTTGTTTATAAGGTGTGTCTCTTGTAGATAGCGTACTGATGGATCCTGTTTTTTTATCCATTCTGTCACTCTGTGTCTCTTTATGGGTGCATTGAGGCCGTTTACATTCATTGTAATTGCTGATAGATATGTGTTTATTGCTGTCATTTTGTAGTGCTTTTGTTTGTGGTGCTGACTTTTTCTTTGTTCTTCTTACTCTCCTGTGCTGAGTTACTTTTGTTTGTGGACATTTTTCTCATTTCTTTTGTTTTTGTAGGTTTTGTTTTTAGTGAGACTTTAAGGTTTTCCACTTTATTTTTATGAGTATGTTTGTTAACTTTCTTTGTGGTTACCATGAAATTTACCCTTATCTTTCTAAGTTTGAAGCAGTCTATTATGACTCGGTATTGCCTTGCCTTCCTTTTCATTAGAAGGTTCTACACCTACACCGTTTATTTCCTCTTTTATTGTTCTAATGTTGTTGTCATTTACTGATTAACTGCTCTGATTCCCTGATGCATTTCTTTTGGTTTTGGATAGTCCTTGAGAGTTCATTTCCTAGATTGGTAACTGACTGGTACAATCCTGTGTCCTAGATTCTGCTTGTGAGCTAAAGTTGTTTGTTCTCAGATCAAACGACTCCCTTTCATAATTCTTGTAAGTTTGGTTTGGGTTTTACATATTCCCTTTATTTCTGTTTATCTGGAAATGTCTTAATTTCGCCATCACATTTGAACAGGATTTTTGCAGGACATATTATTCTTGGCTGACAATTTTTTTCTTTCAAGGTTTTATATATGTCATCTCATTGCCTTCTTACCTGCATGATTTCTGCTCAATAATCTGAGCTTAGTCTTATTGTTTCTCCTCTTTATGTGACTTCTTGTTTTTCACAAGCTGCCCTCAGGATTCTTTGTTTTTGGTTTGGCAAGTGTGATTATGATATCCCTTGGTGATTTTCTTTTGGTGTCTATCCTATATGGGGTTCGGTGAGCTTCTTGGATGGCCAGTTTTTCATCTTTCATGGTATTGAGGAAGTTTTATGTCAGCAGTTCTTCAATAATCCTCTCTGTGTTTTCTGTTTTCTCCCCCTGTTCTGGAACTCTGATCACTCGCAAATTTTTGCTTTTGATTGTATCCTACAGAATTCTCAGGGTCTTTTCATTTTTCGTTGTTCTTTTTTATGAGTTTTCCTTGAACAGAGTTGTATCCAAGTGTTTTCCTTCAATTCCACTGATCCTGTCTTCCACCATTTCAAATCTGCTCCTCAGCCCTTCTATGACACTGCCCGTTTCTGAAATCTTGTTGTTTTTCTTTTGGATTTCTAATTGTATTTTTTGCATAATTTCTAGTTGTGAATGTATTTTGGCATTTTGTTCCTGCATTATTTCCTGAATTCTTCCATTTTTTGTCTTTATTTCCCATGAATTGGTCTGCCTTTTCCATGAATTCGTCTACTTTTTCCTCATTTTTGTCTGTTTTTTGCTTCAATTCTTGGATAATTCTGGGTATTAAAGTTTTGAATTCCCTATCATGTATTTCTAGTGCCTTTTCTTCTACTGGAAAGTCATCTGTTGTTTTATTTTGGAAACCTACTGGAACCATCTTGACCTGTTTTTGTAAATGTTTTGATATTGTCTGCTGTCTTTGGGACATTCAGTAGTTATTTTTCTCTTTTATTGATTGTAGATTTGTTTGTTTTGTCCTTTTTTCAAAAAAAAGTTGGCTATGTATGAGCAGGTAGTCTGTGTGTTCTTCATTGTTTGCTTATCTGTGGGCACGATACTTTTTGCCTCCTTCTCCAAGTGGCAGGGTCATTTGCTCAGATGTGGTGCAGCAGAGCAGGTCTAGCTTAAGAGGAGTTGCTGGAATGGGTTGTTTGTGGCACTTACTACAGCAACCAGGGCAGGTGGGTAATCAGTGCAGGGCAGGTTCTAGTAGGCCATGCCTGTGCTTCTTGGTGGTGTGATGTTAAGCGCATGGTGCAGGTAGGCAGGACGTAGGTGGGAGATTGTGATGTGTGGAGCTAAGATGGGTATGGGAGCAAGGAGAGAGGAACATGAGCCAAAAACATACAAACAAAGAAAAAAGAGTGCTAGAAGAGCTTCCCCTTGGAGTGGAGAGATAAGAGACTATGAAATGGAGAAAAAGAAAAAGGGGAAGAACAAGAAAAAAGAAAAGAAAAGAATCAATAAATAAAAATTAGAAAGCAAAAAGAAAAGAAAAGCTTCCCAAAATTCCACTGGTGTGGCTACAACGTCTGGGGAAGTTGTTCTGAAGTGTTAAAGTACAGCCTGGCTAGGAGGCATAGAGGTGTCACTCAGTGCCAGGTGTTCAGGGGACAGGAAGAGAAGGAAGTTACAGAGAGATGAGAAACTGAGTAATGAAGAAAGACAAAAAGGGAAAAAGAAGGCAAAGAAAGCAAAACAAAATTAAAAAAAAAAAGAACCTCCCCCCCCCAAAAAAAAGCAGAAAAAAAAAAAAAACCCATGAAAAAAGAAATGCCCTCAGTGATCCCTCTGCACATCTGTGCAAGTTGAGGTGGTAGGTCCCAAGCCTCACAGCACTGCCCAGCCAGAATGGGCTCCCAACTCGAGAAAAGAAAAGGAAAACAAACAAACAATTCAAAACATACAAACAAACCAAAAGCCTTGGGATCCCACCATTGTGGCAGCATGGACTAAGAAGCAGTTTCACAGTCGAGTGGAGCTCCACAGCCCCTCAGGAAGAAGCAAAGATGGTGCACGGAGCCAGGTATTTGAGCAAAAGGAGGGGGAGGTGGTGAGAGGTAAGGAAGAAATCAAAAGAAGCGGAAAAAAGCAACACCAACAGCCAACAAATGGCACTCAGGGAGCTGGCCAGTGCGGGCGGGTGGAATCCAAGCAGCCGGTGCTTCCTGGCCAAGAGACTGTGGCCATGGGAAGCAGAGGAGGCTGAGTGGGGGTGAAGAAGGAGGAGGGATGGGAAAGTGTTTATCGCCAGTTACTGGTTGTTCTGTTTCTTGCTGGAAGCTCCGTGAAGCTGCTTTCTCATACCCCTTATTTTCTGGTTTCTGATAGGAGTCCAAGATGGTGGATCCGTGCTGTGTTAGCTGATAAGGGACCTCTGCATGTATTTCTCCTTGCTCTCTGTTCCCTGTCAGTTTCTTATTCCATTTGGTGCTTGGCTGAGTTCTTTATCTCTTCATTTGATGCTTAGGGTTTCAGGATTGCTGTTTTCTCTGTTTTGCTTAGTTTTTCAAATCTTTGCTATAGAGGAATGGCGTGGTGCCTCTGCCTAGAGTGCTATATTGCTGGAAGTCTCCTTCCTAATTTCTTGAAGAGTTCTGTATATTAATCTTTTGTATTCTGCCTTTGGTAATTACAATAAATTTTCCTCCTCTGGAAAATTTCTAGTTTCTTTATTTTCAGAGTTTGCTGAAGCCATCATGGATTACCTCTGTATGTGATTTGATATTGACTGTTGTCTCTGAGCCATCCATAAGTTATTATATTTATTTATTTCATGTTTGCTTACTGTCTCCTAGCTTCTTGTTTTGTTTTGATACGCCCAAATAGGCTGCTCGTATGAGCTAATTTGATTATTGTCACCTTTGAAGCTCTAATGTCCTGTCACCAGGTGGTTAGATGTGTTACTAGGTGTGTGAGCTCAGGAGTCTGCCCACTCCTCCTGTATGGATTCAGCTCGGGTGCCCAGGTAGATAGCCACTAAGTGTGTGGTGTAGGCTCTCACTTACAGTCCTAGACAGGCATGGATAATTGGTGTAGGCACAGGTATCTGGCTGCTTCAGGGGGGCACACTCTGAGAAAGACAGGGTGCTGACAGCCACCCCTGAGTGTCCAGGGGGAAGGCACATCCCTGTTTCCTAGAGCACATAGGTGAGTGGGTTTTGTAGTCAAGCTATGAGCACCTAATGCTGTTGGCTGTAAGGACTGGGGAGCACCTCTTATTTATGAGCCCCTCTCTCAGGTAGCTATGTGGCATGCATGGAGTCACCAGTCCTCAGGCCCCTGATGTGGGTAGGTGAAGACCTTGTTTAATGGGCAGAGCAGTGTCAAATGTCAAAAACCTGCCACTTCACAGCTGAAAGAGTTGAAGTTAGAGTTCCAGTATATACCCTGCTGTACTGCAGTAATGAGGGCCTACACTGTTGAGATGGGCCCACACAAGTCTTTGCAGAGAGAAACGCGCTGAAAGTCCATGGTTCTCTTATGCCTGTGCCTAGGCAAAGGAGCTGCGCCTACCCTGGGTTCCTGGCTTAGGGGAGTCGGCAGTTTATTTTTTCCTCTGCTTGGTAATTTGTTCACTCTCCAAGGCAGGGAGAATGGCTCTGAGTGTGTGACAGATCCTACTTCCAGCCCAGGGGACTCGGCAACTGCTGAAGCCAGTCCAGAATCCATGCAGAGCAGGGAGAGGGGAGGTAAATTGGAGAGAGCTTTTCCCTAAGGGGGGTGTGTTTCATCCTCTCATTAGGCCGTACACAAGTACTTTTTTTTCTTTGAGGACTACTTCTCACTGGTTCTGGGTGACTGTAGACTCTCTGGCTCTGGGTCTCTCCTGGTGCAGAAAACACACCTCCCAAGCACAACTATTTGCCTGCCTCACTGCTCACCTTCAAGTGGCTCAGGCCCGAAGAGCTCAGGCTCTTGCTGGCTCAAGTCTGGCAAATCCTCCCGGCTTCTGAACTGTCTCTCCCTCCCCTGCCACTCAATTCAGTTCCTCAACTCTGCCTTTAACGTTCAAGGCTCCCAGATTGCCATATATAATTGAATCACTTGTTTTTTCCTGTCTTTGTTGTAAAAGGGTCCACTGGAAGCGTCTGACTACTCTGCCATCTTGGCCCCACCTCCCAAAATGCTCTTTAGAAGTAAGGATGATGAGACTTTGGTATACTTACTTTGGACAGTCATCAGGAAAAGACCAATACTAGAAAAAGACCTCATCGGTGGTAAAGTGGAGAATCAGCAAAGGTGAGGGAGGCCCTCACTGAGATGGATTGACGCATTCACCAAAACAATGGACTCAAACATAACAATGACCAAGAAGATGCCACAGGATCCAGCAATGTTTCATTCTGTTATACGTAAGGTCACTATGAGTCAAAGCAGACTCGATGGCAACTAGCAACAATAACAACATATATAGTATACATATGTGTATATACACAGTATATGTATTACATATATTATATTATATATATACTGTATATATTGTTATTAGGAGATATTATTAGGAAATAACATTCATAATAAGGGTTTTATATATGTATACACATAGATATATATTTATCTACGCATACATATACAAACATATACATATATTACGTATATACAAAACCCTACAATAAATGTTATATACTTATATATGACTGCTATAATAAATGTTATTTCCTAATAAAAATATAAGAATTAAAAAGGCTGACATTAATTAAGCATTTACTAATGAGTTAGTTGAGTCCCTGATTGGTACAAACAGTTAAGCGCTGAGCTGCTAACAAAAAGACTGGCACTTTGAGTCCACCCAGAGTTGCTTCAGAAGAAAGATCTGGCAATCTACTTCTGAAAAATCAGATATTGAAAACATTATGAAACACAGTTCTACTCTAACACACATGGGGTTGCCATGAGTTGGAATCAACTCAACGACAATTGTCTTTTGGGGAGAGGGTTTAATGAGTTAGTACATGGAAAGCTCTTAGAAGAGTGGCTGACATCTAGTTAGCAATGAATGGATGTATGCCGTTAGTAATACTATTATGTCTCAGACACCATGCTAAGCACTTTATGTGAGCTATTTCACTTTATTCTCACAATAACTTATGAGGTAGGTACTATTATTATTTGCATTTTACAGGCAAGCACACTGGAGTTCAAACAGGTAAACTCAACCAGTAAATGGAAGCATCATTCTTCAGGGTAAAGTCTTTCCAAATCCAGAATCCAACTCTAAATGATCTTGGCATACTTCCTCTCTCACACTTCATCATTGATGGTAATTTTCTCCGTAAGCCCTCGTTTGATTTCAAATCTGCATTGTTTTCAACCCTGCTTCCCCCACACACACACACTTTGTTTAGAAGATATCCATCTTCATTACAAATGATCTCAGGTTTCCAGAATATATTAAATAGTGTCAGCAAATAAAGGAGATCCTGCACCCATTTCTCCTTTCCTATCTGTTCTTTTTTGGTTTAGATTTAATGAATATTGTGCATTTCTAGGGTAAATATGATTACATTTGTAAACGATACCAACAAGTCTGCTTGCCTTTCTTATCAAAATTGTATAACCCAGATCATAAGGAAAAGAGGGCCCAAACAGATGACTATCATGGAACTGCATTTCTGGAAGAAACAATACAGATGAGTGATGACTTATACTATTTTCCTAGTTGCCAGTGCAGTATGCTTTCCACAATAGCATGATGTATAGTGAATCTGAATAAATAGTTGTAGAGGTCATATATATTTTTGATGGTCCTGACAATTCTTAAAAATTATTTGCAAACTGCCTAAGTTTTGTTTGCAAAAACTAATATGCTATCTTGGGGTTTGAATTTTGACTAACATTTTTTAATTTTTGTTCCTTTTTTATCTGGTTACTTATACTGCCTGCTTTACCTTAGTATGCATGACAATTTCTGAACCTCAAATTTAAAGAGCATATAATAGATTCTCTGAAGCTTTCATGGGAAGACATTAATGAAAAATAGGTTGTCAGTTTAAAAAAAAATTGTCACTATTCACCCCAAATCCTCGCTGTTGGATTCCCAAGAGAAAGCCGTCTTGCCACATTTATACATTTTTTGTTTAATCTACTCTCCTAACCTTTGGAGAACTTAATTAAGCACTTCTAAAAATACTAGCATATACTTCATAGAAACTGAATTTTCCATTAAAAGTTACCAAAACAAATGGATAAGAGCTTGCACAGTTGTAAAGAAAGACAAAGTGAAGATGTCAGCAAAAGGGAGATAAAAGATGGAAAGAAAATTACTGTGTCATCAAAAAGATAATGAAGTTTAAAAGAAATGAAAAAGATGAGACATTTTGTAGGACGTATAAAACAGTTTCACTAGAGCCAATAAAAAAGATATAAACTTTGGTGAAGGAAATGTCACTAATTAGATATTGTTGAAGCTGAAATGAATAGTTTATTTTATGTTTTTATAGGCTAACAAATAAAAAGAAAGATAAACAAGCAATGTCTGGTGTTTGCAGAGATCAGGGTACAGATTGTACAACATTGTCTCTACAGGAATACAACCTAATCATGTGGCGCTATGACACCATGAGGCAATGTGAAAACACATTTTGGAAAACACCTTGAATATATATAGAAGGAAGCAACTGAGTATTTGAACTCCTGGAAAGGATGAAATGGAAATCACTGGGCTGTATGCTTTTGAAAGTAATCTACAAAGAGGCAAGAAAACAATGCTATCCCAAGCCACTCTGACCTAATATTAATCTCATTATCAGCAGACATTAAAAATAATTGTCATAAACATATCACCTTATGTTTTCAAAATATGATCTTATACATCAAATACGTGCAATAAAAAGCAATAGTGAGACGGCTTAGTCATAGTCAGATGAACAAAGGTGAAAATATCGTCATTAGCTAGTGCAGGCAGGGTAGTGGGGAAGCAGGGAAAGTTGGTGGTAGTACAAAATAATAACATCTTTGTGAAGGACAAAATGAGTCAAAATGTTCAATATAAATATCCTTTCACCCAACAATCCTTTCTGAGGAATTTATTCTAAGCAGAGTTTAGGATAAGGATGTAAACTTATATTCGTAGCAGCATTGTTCGTAATAGCAAAAAAAAAAAAAAAATCCTCAATATTTCATTAAATGAGTAGTCAGTAGTCTTTAACAAAGAGGATGCTAAGTCTTAGTCATTGGCATATCCCTAGGAGATATTTTTGAGAGGAAAGAAACAGTATGTTTGTAGGATAATCTTGTACATAATTATATATTTGTTTGTGAGTGTACGTATATGTATGCACACACACACGCAAATATATAATTATATATTTACTATCCCTGGGTGGTGAAATTCTGTTTTATTTTTTCTTTCTTCTTCTATTATACCTTTTGATATTGTTTACATTTTCTACAAGTATATACTTAACTTTCTAGACAAATAAAGTAAATTAAAAAACAAACAGATATTTTATTGGGTACATGGAATGAAGCAGTAGAGAGATTAAATGATTTGCTCCAAGTCTCACAGCTAGTTAAAAACAGAACTAGTACTAAAACTCAGGTTAGTATGCTGCCTCAACAGGAATACAAGAAAAGGTAGAAAAATTTGTCCCCCATTCCCCCAGCCACTGTAATATAGCTTTTTTCCTAGAATGCTGTCTTGACCCAGTTTTGAGGCTCTGGGGAGAAGCTAGTCAGTTCTCCTTCTTGAGCAGTTGATTAAGCCCATTCTCCAACTACGCCTTTAGTGAGCTCTCCCTCCTGGGCTACTATGCAACTGCACTAATCACCTGGGGCCAGTACCGAACAACAAGGGACAGCCCCCTATGTCCCCTGAACCTACAGAATCATTCAAAATACCCAATCTCCAGAAAGCCTGAGAAACCTAGCTAACTCCACCCCATTTGTTATACTTAAATTGTGTCCTACAATTCCCACTTATTATTACTTTGTCCCCTGGTACATCTGCTTGTAGCCCTGCATCATGATGTGCTATGTTTCCTCGTTTTTGGGAACTGTGAGAATATTAAAATACTTCTTTCAATGACATTAATCTCTGTGTCTATTTGCCTTAGCATGTTGTTTTTGTTATTAGGTGTCATTGAGTTGGTTCCAACTCATAGTGACTCTATGTACAATAGAACAAAACACTGCCTGGTCCTGCTAACATCATGTAGATTGGATTCTGCCTCTAATTAACATAACTGCCTCTAATCCTGCCTCATTAACATCATAGAAGTTTGGATTTGCAACACAGAGGATAATTACTTCAGATCACACAATGGAAGATAATTAGATAATACTGAGAATCATGGTCTAGCCAAGTTGACACATATTTTGGGGGGACACAATTCAATCCATAACATTCCACCCTTTGGCCCCCCAAAATTCATGTCTTTGCCACATATAAAACACATTCACCCCATCATATCATCCCAAAAGTCTTAAATCAACTCCAATTCCAACATCTCATCTTCTGAATCATCTAAATCAAATATGGGTGAAAATTTAGGTGTATTTCATCCTGGGGAAAAATTCCTTTTCATTTGTCAGTTTGTCATACTGTGGTGGCTTGCATGTTGCTACGATGCTGGAACCTCTGCCACTGGTATTTCAAACACCAGCAGGGTCACCCATAGTGGACAGGTTTCAGTGGAGCTTCTAGACTAGGAAGACTAGGAAGAAGAATCCAGTGATCTAATTCTAAAAAATACTGGCCAGTGAAAACTTTATGAATAGCAGCAGAACATTGCCTTACTTTGCCATACCTGATATAAATTAAATTCTGGGTACATTTAAAACACCCACTAACATGCATTGACACACAGGATTACACTGAGCTAGTAATACTTTTCCATTTCAAAATCAGCTAAGAAAAAACAGTTGTAAAAGAGAATAAATTCTAGAGATCTTCAGTAATGCAACTTTGCATTTTTATGATTATAGAGCTCACTCTTTGTGTCTGTTATGTGAGCAAAACCTTAAATTGCTAACTGTTAGTAAAGGAACCTAAATCATGTAATGTATTGTGTTGGTTTTCAGTAAAAATAAAAACATTATAGAAAATCAGAATATACCAATTGTTCCAGGAAGGGATTTTTGTTTCATCTTGTCCAAACTCCACATTTTTTGAAGATGGAGACACTTAGGCTTAAGACTGATTTTCCCAAGTACAATAAAATATAGTACCTTGTTAAATTGTAATTGGAATATTTCAGCGTTAAAAGGAGTATAGAGAGTATTATGTCATTATGTCGAATGTACTTCTCATTCAAAAATAAACATTTATTATCTATTTTATCCATACGTAGAGCTTCAACCTGCTAATGTTTATTGGTGCTACTCTTTTCCTTTTCTAGAAGATTCCTTTTTATTTTATAACTTCAACTACCTCCAAATCTGCATCAAAAAACACAAGCGATCTCTCTGCCTGCAAGAAAACCATTCTGAGAGCCAAATTCAGATACTGATTTTTAAATGAAAATAGTATATGATCCCTTCCATACTTTTAGCTGTGAGAAGTTAGATGATCATGGCCTACAGGTAAAATAATTTGAAGATTATCTATATTAATACAGCTGAGATTTACACTTAAATCCCAAAAATATAATTAAACAAAATCAAAATAAAGTGTGAGCAGTACTACCTGATATTTAGGCATAACTGGGGCAAGAGGGATGCTAAAAGCAAATTATCTCTTCTCAGTTGATTGTCTAGTTACTCAAATCTTGTCCACATGTCTCTTGGTTTAACTCTTTGGTTTAGTGGGCTCAGTAATAGTGGTGCCAACACCAGAGATTTCTCTTCCAGGGTTGCTCCTCACTTGAGCACTTAGTCCATGTTTACCTAGTCACAACATGGACTCAGGAAGAACAAACAGGCTGAGAACTGAAATAAATCATTTGTGGTTGACCTCGTAGAGGAGAATTAGAAGTCAAAAGGTGCCTAGATCCATAAACCAGGGAGCCCTGTAACTCGGTCTACCAAGTTCTCTGGAAAGGAACACTAGGTATTCCTTAAGCATAATAATCATTTTAGATAACAAGTGCTCTCTGAATAGAATATTCAATACTGGGCAGAGTGGTCTCCTGGGACCCACAACACATCCTTGACCTGGGGAGGGGGACTGGAAAGGAAAGCAAAAGGTGGTTTACTCACTTGGGTCAGGGAGAATTAACCAGGCATCCAATGCAGACACCTTTCCTTTTTATTTCTGAAACGCAGATTACTTATGGACTAAGTAATCACATAGTATATGAGTCAAGGTACAACAAGGAGGCTTCCCACTTGCAATGTTTCCCACATTAATTCAAATAATATTTAAGTTAGCAAGAAACATTCCAGTAAAGGTTAATGGGGTGGTATGTGGGGAGGTTAACAAACATTTCAACTTAGATTTATTATGTTTACTGATATTTCTTTCCAACATTTAGCTAAACTTCATGAGAATATTTTGATGAAGGGGACTGAAGAAGGACAAGGTAACTTTGGATTGGGGACACTGTAGAAAAAAGAAGGCATGCTTATGGAGTACTAGGCAGCTAAAGTCAACAGGAAAACATTCATGTGAAGAGAAAATTGAAGACAACCAGAAGGAAATGGAAAAGGAAGACAGAAAGGTAGGTGGGAGAGTGTGAACTTTCAGACTTTACTGTTGACTAGCCAAGCCCTCTCCCTGTGTAAAATGAAGCACAGCACACAAAGAACATTTGTCAAGAACCCCAGCACCCAGTAATCTTGAGATATATTGTGATGCAGTAAAACCAACAATAGAGGAAAAGGGAGAAGAGGATCTGAGATCAGGGGACCTTGAGTGTTTGAACTCAGCACTGACTTGATCTGATGACTCTGGGAAATCATGTCACCTCCCTGGGGCCTCATTTCCAAGTTTCCCTCTCTAAGGCAGGATTTCTCAGCTTCAGCACTACTGCCATTTTGGACTAGATAATTTTTTATTGTGGGAGATTGTCATGTGCATTGTGGGACATTTAACAGCATACCTGGCTTCTACCCACTAGATGCCAGTAGCGTACTTCCTCCCAGTTGTAGGAACCAGAAATGTCTCCAGACATTGCCAGATGTGCCCTGGAGAACAAATTGTCCCTGCTTGAGAAGGACTGCTCTAAGTTTACTTGTTAATTTTTAATTCTACAATTTTATGTGCTTGACATGCAGAAGTAATACAAAGCAAATTAGTAAGGAGCACAGTCTCTGGAATCAGAGTATTTGGCATGAAACCTCTCTTTGCTCAATTTACTTATCTAGAAAATGGGAATGATAATAACTTCCTCATAATGTTGGCAAGTGTATTAGTTATCTAGTGCTGCTATAACAGAAATACCACAAGTGGATGGCTTTAATAAAGAGAAATTTATTGTCTCAGTCTAGTAGGATGGAAGTCTGAAGTTAAGGTGCCAGCTCCAGTGGAAGGCTTTCTCTCTCTGTCAGCTGTGGAGGAAGGTCCTTGTCATCAATCTTCCCTTGGTCTAGGAGCTTCTCCATGCATGAACCCCAGGTCCAAAGGATGCACTCTGCTCCCAGCACTGCTTTCTTGACAGTATGAGGCACAGTCTCTGGAATCAGAGTATTTGGCGTGAAATTTCCCTTTGCTCAATTTACTTTAACTTATCTGTAAAATGGGAATGATAATACCTACCTCATAATGTTGGCAAGACAAGTAATGTATATAAAGTGCTAAGAATATCATCTTGTTCTTAGCATATATTTTATAAGTGTAGCTATTTTAATTGTTGTAGTACTAATCCCTTACCTGGGACATTGGGAGTCCTTTAGTGTTACATAGAGGACACTTTTGTTTTGTTTCCCCAGGTTAACTGTACATATCAAATCTGAGTACACACATGTCTTATATTTGCACAACTATCATTTGAAAGAAATGGTGGCAAGATTTAAACATCATGAAAATAGAAACTGGATTTATTAATTTATCTCTACAGCTTCAAACCCTCAGCATAAGCTCTGGTATATAGTAGGCATTCAAATAAACAGGTGCTGATGGATGGACAGACTGATGAAAGAATTATGTATTGTACTGATAATAAAGTGTCCTGTCTGAAATGACAAAAAGCCAAAAAGTGAGCAAAGACTTACTTATATATTTAATACTTCTATTATGGCAAAAGATAGAGAAATAGTATATCAAAAAAGCATATCCACAAGCTTGAGAATTCTACTGAATAGCATTACTCTGGTACAAAAAGTAGTTATGAAAACAAAGAGCTCTATAGCAGTATTTCTTGACAACTGGGAAATCAATAAAACGAACAAATAATTTGTCTGCATCTGCAGCTTGTTTCTTGCTCTACATCAGTGACATTGGATGCTTAAGTTCTAGTGAAACTGTTCAAACAGCTCGCGCTCTCTCTCTCTCCTTCTCTGCCAAACTGTTCTTCAAAGAAAAAGCTTAGAAAAGAAACTTCTGCAATGTAATTCCTCCCTCAATAAGGATCTTTATTGTCAATCTAAAAACAGCTGACACTGCTTGAACGTAGGACCATAAAAATAAAATACTGCACACATCCTCCATTTGCCTACACTTGAAGGAAATGAGAAGTTCTCGCAATTGTTATGGCGGCTAATGTTACTGCATTTGGTAGTTTTCAACAAAGAAAAAAGAAAAAAAATCTCCTGAGCCTTAGGATACCTCCTTGATTTTTCAGATTGAAACAGTTCAGTTGAAGGAGCTATACATTAAACATACATCTTCATGATGAAAATGTATTTCATCTTCTTCATGGTTCTTATTTCATTATCATTCTCTGCTAATTATAGGACCAGAAAAGTAACTCTTGCAAGAAGATTGTTTGAAGCATTACCTTTTCAATTTTCAAAACTAAAATTCCTCAGGGCTAAAGCTTTTCAATTCTGTCTCCTACAATCTCCTAAAGCATTCCAAACCGTCACACTTTTTCCCTTTTTCTACTCCTCTTCCCTCCAGAGAAACCTTTCTACTTCCCTGAAAAATACAGTCTGCCAGGCATTAAGTGCCTTAATTTCCTGCTTATCACTGTTTTTCAGACACTCACAGATTAGCTATATCTTGTTGCATCGCCTTCTCAAAAATGATAATCCATCAAGTCTTCCTTTGCCTGCCCACATGCCCATCCCCTTCTTCTCAATAGACTCTTTTTCTACTCAAAATTCTTATAGAAAACATGTACCCTGCATGTTCCCCTAGCTTTCCTCTGACTGATGCTCTGTTTGTGCCTTCCTTAAGACCTAACAAATTCTAAACAATTAACTCTAAGTATTCTCAGAATTTTCCCATTCCCACAAAAGGTTTCTGGTTTCACCTTCTCTGTTCCTTTCTGTTATCTTCCCTCCAAGGAAGGTTTTCTCTGGGAGATTTCTTGGGGATTTTGTGATATAGGATCAGGATAAATGAGACAGAGTGTAAGATAAAAAGGAAGACATCTAAAAATAGTGGAGGAAATTTGGGAGAATGTTAAAAGAAGGTGCCAGAGGAAAAGCTACACTAAGGGACATGAATGAGAAAGTTAAGAAGTTTGGGTCTGGTTTTGCATGCATTTTATTTTATTTCATTAGGAACTGATTTTCTTCACATATGCAAATAATGGAAAACACTTTATGAATAAATAATTTTCTTTTACTCTCATTTTTCAGGTCAAAATTAAAGACCACTTTCTGAAATAAAATGAAAAAAATTGTGGAAATAAAAAGAAAACTAATTCCTCTCAATAGTAAATTTCAATAGGAAAGTTGACTAAAATTTTTTAATTTATCTTCACATTGGTAGAGATAATACATCTTGAATAGCCAGTAGATTTGTTATTTTGATTGTTACTATTGTTTAGGGGCAAGAAGTAGTGAAAACCCTAGCTCACAGTATAAAATGACATTGCCATATTATAAAGAATCAGAATAAACAGTACTCTCTTTGCTAGTCAAGGATAGGATTGTGTGAAGAAACAAAAATCTCTCTAAGACCTTTTGGATGAATTTTGGTCACATCATCCCCCAGTCAATAAGGTCAGCTTTGGCAAGTACTGCATCACTGATTCTGTCTGTCAGCAAGTAAAGAAAAGAAATCCCTATTTCAGTGTTAAGGTCATTGGAACACTGTTATCTTTCAAAAAGTTGTTTAGTACTTTGATATATTCAAAGATGTGTGGCAATGGATAAAATATGTCTCTCCAATCCAGGCTCTAGAAGCACTTCCTCTCTAACAGGGAAGTTTCTGTGTTTATAGGTTCCCGTCCGCCTCTTGCAGAATGAAAACTTGGCCACAAAGCTCCTTGTTTTCAACAGCATTCATGAGCGATGGCAAGACCTTGAATCAAAATATTAGCCTTATTCAGAGGACCAACATATCTGCCAAGTAAGCCAATTCATAAATGGACTTCTGTCAAACTGTTCTGTGAATGGGCATTCCTATTATCTCCAGAGAAATGAAACTTTTGCTTAATGTTTAGTCAAACACTTTAAAAGGCAGCAAACTTCTTTATAGACAAGAATAAAACTTTGTTATACTTGGATTTCTTGACAAAACTTCTTGAAAACTCTATGATTAAAGAGCCCAACTCTGAGGAAATTGTTATATTTCATAAGAGTAAACAAGATTCTCTTCAGGACTGCTGGCAGGATGTTTGACACTAGTGTAGCCTTATGTCAAAAGCAATGAGGAAAGTCATAACAACATGTGACTTCTCCAAGGCAGGAAATCCAGATACGTGGGCAAGCCTGTTTATGTTTCATTGGGGCATAATGCACTGAGATTTTTGTTTTATTGTTTGTTTTCCTAGCCAAAGGCTTGCTCAGTAAAGAAAATTCTCACTGTTTTGAAAGCATCCATGGCTACTGACATTTCCAAAAGGCACTCACAAATTAGAACACTCTTTCTGATATTTTCAGTGTACACATAAAGAAAACCAGAGTTTGTCAGCACATAAAGATAATAGTAGTGTCATCTGGTTGTACATTGGAAGAAAAATGACACAATTATGAATTCCTCCTACTTCAGGGGATTAGAAGGAATGTCACCAAGTCTGGCATGTGTGATGTCATTTGTTAAAGACAATGCTTTGATGTTCTTCTGTGGCTTCAATCATAAACCAGATCAACAACTGCCAGAGAATTTGACTGGGCCAAGGTGTATCCAATTTTATGCGGCTTCTAATGCTTAGCCACAACTGTCCTAAGTGCAGACTTATCTATAGAAAATTATGTCAATCCTCACCCCCACATCCAAGAATCATCAGGAAAACGTATGACATCTTTTCATTAACAATCTCTTCTCAATCACCTTGTGGCATTGGTAATTTTTCCTTCTCCAGCTCAGAATCCTTGTGGTGGTCAGTGGCAATGTTGTGACATTGTTGCTTATACCTATCCAAGTCATTTTGCCCACACTGTGTGTGATGTCTGCCAGTACCTGTGCCAAGGTGTCTCTTTCCATTACCAAGGGACCTGCTACGTGCACCAAATGCGGTTTCCTACTGCTGCTGCCAAAGCTTCTGGAGCTACCCTTTACCTCACTGAGAAGCTATTGGCACAGCCTGTGAGTGTCAAAAGCATGCCAAGTCAGGACTGTGTTTACTGTTGAGGTGAATGAATCCCTTACACCCTTGGTCTGAGTTATGAATCCCTTACACCCTTGGTCTGAGTTACACACATTCTCCCAATACTCTCTAGAGTGTTTGTGGATACATTCTTTCAATTTTAGTTGAACCTCTAGGACTCAGTCATGAATACTTGGAGGGTAAGATTAGAAGACTATCTCAGTAATACATTGTGCCATGTACAAAATTTGACCGAAAGTATGTGTCTAACTCTCTGCACATCTGTTCCTCTCCATGTAATCTCTTGATATATCTGACCAGTTCTACAGGAGATACAATTAGATTTAAGGACGATGCCAAAGTAAGCTGTTAACTTGGTTTGGGGTTTATCTCCTGGTAGAGTCACAGCACACATAGCTTTCACTTTAACATTATCATGCAAATATTCTATGAGCAGTTGGATTTTGCTGAGTTTCGGACAAATGCTTCAGCTATCTTCATACACCAACATTAAACAACAGAAATTTAGGCCACTGTTTCTGCAGTCACATTTACACACACACACCCGCACACACACACACACACACAACAATCATGAAATTATTTGTTCTCACAATGCCTGAAATTGACCAATTCCGTTTGTTTAAATTGTCTTAACCACAGTTATTACAGAGACCTGCTCTACCTCCCAAAACACTATTTCAAAAAATGGTACCATTCAGGAAATTAAAATCTTAAAATCCTGGAAGCAATCTTATATTCCTCCATCTCCCTCATCCTTCATACCCAGTACCAAAAAAAACGAACCAAACCTGGTACTGTTGAGTCAATTCCGACTCATATGTCCGTATAGAACAGAGTAGAACTGCCCCCATAGGATTTCCAAGGAGCGGCTGATGGATTCAAAATACAGACTTTTTAGTTATCAGCCCAAGCTCTTAACCACTGCACCACCAGCCACTTCTTTCTTTGAATTATTTCTCAAATTTATTCTCTTCTGTCCTTTATTTTCCATCTCTACCTTCATCACTACTTGCCTGGGTACTATAAGGACGAGTTAGGTCTCCCTGCCTCTCATATCATCCTCTTCTGTCCCATCTTCCACACTGTTGCCATAAATTTTCTAAAACTGGTAGCAGCAGGTCTTTTCCCTTAGTTTTCTTTGTCCCTGTAACCTCAGAGAATGCCAGATACATAGTAGCAACACAATAATTATTATCGAAAGAGTGAGTTAACAAAAAATAAGTGTTCAAATAAGTTATTATTATGAGAAAAAAATTGTGTTCATAAGCTTTGTTCAATAGAGATCCCATCCCTTCCCCATCAATAAAACTTTCTGATGTTTAGTTGCCAGAATTAGCCGTGACTACCCTTTTCTCTGTGAACTGAATATATTGCTCCCAATTTAACCCGGAGCTTCCAGTTTCCAAATTTAGTATTTAAAGGAAAATTTAGGTTTAGGGATCAAGATGTGGGGACCTACTCTGCTCAAACACAAAGCCAACAGGTCCTAAGTCGACATCGCATTTCATGAAAGATAGCAACAAGCACCAGTACCATCGTCTTTAAAGAACGTCAAACAGCTGCCATCCAGAATGGAGATGGAGCTCTGTGACAGCAGGGACCTGTCATCTGTTAATAGTAGACTTTTCCAGCCAAGTAGGAAGCAAGCATGGCAGTGCCATAGCATTTCACTGAGGAAGATTCCTAGAGGTAGTTGAGATGGGAACTTAAACACTCATCTAACTTCGCTCGTAAGACTCCTTTAGAAGTATTACCCTGCACAGAAATAGAGATTCTATGTTCTTTTGCACTGTATTGCCAGGGCATTAAATTCCCTCTAGGGATGACAAATTAGATTTCTTCTTTCTTGATCTATGTATTAAACTTCATTTTAAGTTGTGTACTGCTAAATCAGACATTGAAAATATTTGTTAAGGTGTATTTTTTAGCTAACTGTGCTGGAGGCTAGAAGCTGCTAGTACAAAGAACACCTATGTTCCCAGTTACTAGTATCCATTTGTATCCAATGACAAGCAGGAAGTTTATATTTGGTAACTGGAAAGAACGGAGGAACTTTGCAGTCAGGACCGTGGGAAAAGAGCAGAACAACAGAGAGGATGATCATGCATCTGTCCCAGACGTATTCTCTGGGGTTATTTCAGAACTTCTGCAGACAAAGAGATTGAGGCAGAATCTGACAAGATTTTCAACCTCTGGGCCCAAATAAAGCCACTTTGGATCCAAGGAACAGGGTTGGTCGTAAAGTAGAAAAAGAAACACTACCCCACACTTCACATGGAACCATGAATTGCTCAGGCGTCCTGAGAAATAGATGTCTAGAAGCAGTTGAAGTGATAACTTTGGCATCTACACTGATGGTCTCATTGTAGATGTTGACAGCAGTGAAGCCACTACAAGCAGCTCTGCAGGCAGCCGATGTGAACAAGTGAAAATTGAAACAGAATAGACAGAACGAGGAGGCCATGGCATGATGAATTTGTTTTATGGCTGGTTTGAGAGACTTCCCCAAAAGGGAATCTTAAAAATAAACAGAGATGCTTGGAGGATGCTATTTGCAAGCAGTCAATCCAATGGGGATATATCTCATTACACTTTGGCTAAAAAAAGAAAGATCTACCTTTCCTTATAGTCGCAAGCTCTAAGACCCAGAGTATTTGGATTATTTATATGGCACAATATAAACTTTTGATTCAGAGTACAGAAAGATAAGAACCACAGAATCCTAGGTATAAGCATAATTAGAGTGATTTAGAAGACAAGTAGGACATTGTAGCCAAAGTCTTTACTAGAAAACAATTTAAATTTGAAATGTTTTTATGTAAAGGCAAAAATGATAATGTGAATGTGTCATGAACCAAAAGACAATGAGTAATACAGTTCATCACTCCTGAAGCTAAAAATGAGAAAAATAAAATAAGTCAAAAGATGACCTGAAGCCCATTAATATAATTGAGGTTTCATTGTTTACTTACATATTATAGAGTTAACCCTTCACAAACTTAAGTATTGCTTTCATGATAGGCCTGAATTGCATATAGATATACCGAAAAATTTTAATTATTTTAAGAATTCATGGCATACATGTTGGACTTAAGAATCAAAACAATGTGCATGTTCAAAAGAATGTTGAACCTCACCTTTTTTTTAGCATCATTTATTATTTGACCCTATTTTTTGCTACCTCTTTCTAAGTATTGTAATCAAAATGCTTTCCATTTACTGCCCCAGAAATTTTTCATATTTACGTTGCTGCTTGAACAGTATCATTGGCAGGTTGTATATGATTATTTTGAACATTGTAGTAAGTTTGAGCAATGCAAGAGGTAAACACATCAACATGCAAAGACCTGAGGCTTTTGAATACAGAACTTCTGTCTAATAGGTATCTATGAAGGAAGATCATTCCTCGGGGATTCTAACCGATCTGTGTTGTTTCCTATATGCTGTGATGCCGCTGTCCACACACATACGCACCACCACAGCCACCACTGTTGCTTCCATGTTGGCAGGTGCCATGAGACATCTTCTGTGCAGGAAAGAGCAGCACAAGGACACTACAGGGCTCCATGCAGCTAATAGGTCACTTCAGGATTATCTTTTGTGTGAGACACAATAACCTAAAATGGCCCTTGGAGTGGCAGCAAGTAGTTCTCAAGAGCCTGTGCTTCCTGCCAGTGTGACTTAAGTTTTGGCGATGTCTTCTTAGGGCTTAGAAAGCTCTAAGAAAAGCCTCCCTGGCATTTCCCAGCTTTGCTTACAATGCATCAACAAGCACCTGGCTGTCAATCTACTCTACTCGGAACTGGGGGAATACTTGTGCATTTCCCCTTCATTGTTTGTTAAATGTGCCTTCATTTTGGCTGCAGGTTTATTGGCTCCAAATTCTAGCCCTGAATTAATTATTGGCACTATTCATGGCCGGATTACCCAGTAAGTAAGGTACCCCACCCCCACCCCCATTTGTGAGTTTATTGCCCTTAGTGGTTTCGAACCGCCAACTTTTGGTTAGCAGTCGATAGCTTTAACTACTGTGCCACCAGAGCTCTTAAGCAAGGTACACATGGGCCCAATTGTGCCTTCCCACTAATCTGCAGTAAACAATTTCACCTGTCCCCTCACTGTCCCCACCATGTGAAATTGCTCACCACAAATTTGCAAGTAAACACAATTTATCCTGTGAGTACCTTGCTCAGTGCAAGCCAGTACATACAGTGCTTACTAGTTAATCTGCCCCTGGCTCTATTAACCTATTATTTAAAACAAATATTTCTGTCTGTACAACACTGATATATGTCTAAGACCTAAGGGTAAAAATGCACCCTCATCCAGAGTAAATGTGCACAATACATTGTGCTATTTTATAACAGAGTGGCAAGGGACAGGAAGAAAACTTGAGAGTTGGCATAATCTATTTCACTGTTTTGCATTGATCTATTATCATCAAATAAAAATGTCTAAAAAATGTCAATTTCTCTGTCTTTATTTTTAATTTTGAAAAAACATTTAAATTTACAGAAAATTTGCAAGAACTGCCATATATCATTCACACAGTAACCCCACTCAACTCCCAATAATGTCCTTTGTGAAAAGATCTGGTACAGGATCACACCTGTTGCACCTAGCTCTCATGTCTCTTCAGTCCCCTTCAGTCTAGGACCACCAGCCTGGGCTGCTTCCCTGATCATTTGCTTTCCTTTTGGGATTTCCAACTCCTGTAGTACCACTGCCCTTCAGTCACCTTCCTGATGTGGGTGAAGACTTTGTACCAGATCATGTTTTTTTCTTGTTCAAGCCCTGACCACTACCACCCAGCTTCCTTCTTCACTCGTACCTGCCTCATGTGTATTGACTGAATTTATGCATCATATTGTCTTGCTTTAAATGGTTGTATCTTGCTGGCAGAGTTTTATCTGGCTGGCAGTTAAACTACTGCCAGGTCCTCTTGATACAGTACAGTTTGTTTTATGTTTTGTTGTGTTAAGTCTATTTCAGTTTTGTCTTGGGTCCTAGAATATGGCCCTTTCTTTTCTAGTGGTTTTCCCCGAAAGATGGCCTTTTAGGAATATCAACTGAATGTCTGCATTGTTCATCAAGGCCTTTCCACACTGCCTGGCACTGAACACTGACATTCCCAGCACTGGGTGATCTTTGGCACCTTGTTTCAGCTACCAGCCCTGCAGCAAAAGCTCTCTGCTAGGCCTCACAGTCTTGCCCTGAACACCTACAGCAATGTCCTCAGCTGCGGACCCATAGGGATACCGTACACACTTCTGGAGCGCCCTTGGTACAGTGCTTCCTCTCATATCAATTTCTACCCACTTAAGCAATCCCTAACCTGATCCCTACCTGCTCAGCTCGGTGACATTGTTGCTCTGCTAGGTTCCATGTATGTCCCTGCTCTGCAATAAAGAAAGTGCTCCAGGCAGAAAGACACAGCAAACATAGAGCTCACCTCCCATGTTTCCCTTCTTTCAAAGCTCTGCACTGCCTATTGTCCAATGCCATATAGAAATACAAACTTATAGATATACAGTTATCACTGAGAACAGTTTGGCACATAAATCTGTGACACTCAGGGGTCTTTTCTGATATTATGGAAGACCCCCCTCTTACAAATTACATTGAGCTGTATTTAATGAGAATCTGACTATGGTGGTTTAACAAAATAGGCAACTACCACAGCCTCCACTAGACTGAGTCCAGCACAACTAGATGGTGCCTGGCTACCACCACTGACTGCTCTGACAGGGATCACAACAGAAGGTCCCAGACAGAGCTGCAGAATAATGTAGAACAAAATTCTAACTCACAAAAAAAGGCCAGACTTACCAGACTGGAGAAACCCTAAGAGTATGGCCCCCATACTCTTTTAGCTCATTACTGAAGTCACCCTTCACCCAAAGATTAGTCAGGCCCACAAAACAAAACGAGACTAAATGGGCACACCAGCCCAGGAGCAAGTAAGAGAAGGCAGGAGGGGACAGGAAAGCTGATCGTGGGGAACCCAATGTCAAGAAGAGGAGAGTATTGACATGTCATAGGTTTGGCAACTAATGTCACAAAACAATGTATGTATTAATTGTTTAATGAGAAACTAATTTGCTCCGTAAAACTTCATCTAAAGCACATTAAAAAAAAAAGAGTTTAATGAATGAAAACATTGGGAAAAAAAGGAAATGAGTTTTCTCATGAAATTAGAGGTACAGGAAGAGGAAATCCAGGGTTTATGCAACTGTGCAAGAAAATATTCAGGGTTCTAGAATCCCGTCTCATGTTCTCAAGATGGTTACTTCACCTCTAATGCAACTGTGTCCTAGGCAGGAAGAAAGTGGAAGGATAAAGGGGAAAAGACAGAGTCCCTTTAAAGTACTTCCTCAAAGGCCCTTCCTCCACATACAACAACTTCTGAGTACCTCTCACTGACCAGAATTTTGTCACATCATTACCCCTACTGTCAAGGGAGCCAGCCATTAAGTACTTAATTATATTGGGTTCTGTTATTAAACAATTGCAGAATAATTATGGGATAGGCAACTAGCAATGTCTGCCCTAGAGTCTTTCAGACATGTTTGTATTTCACTGGCTGTGTTTGATTTAATTTTGTTTATCTCTGCAAGATAAATGAAATGTTGGTTCCTGGGTTTACAAAAGCCCAACTACCACTCAATTGATCAGTAGCTATAAATCCTACACTGAATATCAGAAAACTTGGCTTATTTAGTTACCTCTTTCTCTTACCCCACTGAGTGAAAAACAGCTACTTTAGCTAAGGCTTTTTTCTTTTCTTTTATTGTTGTACTTTTAGTGAAAGTGTACAATTCAAGTTAGTCTCATACAAAAATTTATACATAGTTATGTGACCCTAATTGCTCTCCCTATACTGTGACAGCCCACTCCTCCTTTCCACCCCTGATTTCCCGTCTCCATTCAACCAGCTCCTGACCCTCCCATCTCACCTCCAGACAGGAGCTGCCCATTTAGTCTCATGTATCTCCTTGAGCTAAAAAACACACTCTTCACGAGTATCATTTTATGTCACATAATCCAGTCTAATCTTTGTCTGAAGAGTTGGCCTCGGCAATAGTTTTAGTTCTGGGTTGACCATGCTTTCTGGGATTCCTCCAGTCTAAGTCAGACCATTAAGTCTGGTCTTTCTACTAGAATTTGAGTCCTGCACCCCACTTTTCTCCTGCTCCATCAGGGACTCCCTGTTGTGTTCCCTGTCAGGGCAGTCATTGGTGGTAGCCAGGCACCATCTAGTTCTTCTGGTCTCAGGCTGATGGAGTCTCTTTTTATGTGGCACTTTTTTTCTCTTGGGCTAATACTTTCCTTGGGATTTTGGTGTTCTTCATTCTCCTTTACTCCAGGTGGGTTGGGACAAATCGATGCATTTAGATGGCCACTCGCTAGCTTTAAGATCACAGACGCCACTTACAAAAGTAGGATGCAGAACATTTTCTTAAACTTTGTTATGCCAATTGACCTAGATGTCCCCTGAAACCATGGTCCCCAGACCCTCGACCTTGCTACTCTGTCCCTCAAAGTGTTTGGTTGTATTCAGGGAACTTCTTAGCTTTGGTTTAGTCCAGTTGTGCTGACTTCCCCTGTAGTGTGTGCTGTCCTTCCCTTCACCTACGATATTTCTTGTCTACTATCTAGTTAGTAAAAAACCCTCTCCTCCCTCCTCACCTTTGTAACCATCAAAGAACATTTTCTTCTGTGTTTAAACCTTTTCTTAAGTTCTTATAATAGTAGTCTTATACAATATTTGTCCTTCTGTGACTGACTAAATTCACTCAGCATAATGCCTTCCAGATTCCTCCATGTTATAAGATGTTTCACATATTCTTCATTGTTCTTTATTGTTGTGTAGTATTCCATTGTGTGAATATACCGTAACTTGTTTATCCATTCGTCCGTTGATGGGCACCTAGGTTGTTTCCATCTTTTTGCAATTGTGAAAAGTGCTGCAATGAACATGGGTGTGCATATATCTATTCATGTGACGGCTCTTATTTCTCTAGGATATATTCCATGGAACGGGATGGCTAGATCGTATGGTACTTCTATTCCTAGCTTTTTAACGAGCCGCTAAATCGATTTCCAAAGTGGTTGTACATTTCCACCAACAGTGTATGAGTGTTGAAGTCTCTCCAAAACCTTTGCAACATTTATTATTTTGTTTTTTTGGATTAATGTTAGCTTTGTTTTGGTGAGATGCTATGTCATTTTAGTTTTGATTTACTTTTCTGTAATGGCTAATGATTGTGAGCATTTCTTCATGTGTATGTTAGCCGCCTGGATGTCTTCTTTGGTGAAGTGCGTGTTCATATCCTTTGCCCATTTTTCAATTGGGATATTTTTCTTTTTGTTGTTGATGTTTTACAGTAGATTTATATTTTAGAGATTAGATGCTGATCGGATTTGTCGTAGCCAAAAGTTTTTTCCCAATCTGTAGGTTGCCTGTTTAATCTTTTAGTGAAGTCTTTTGATGAGCGTAAGTATTTGATTTTTAGGGCTTCCAGTTATATAGTTTCTCTTCTGATATTTGTGCATTGTTACTTATGGTTCTTGTTCTGTTTATGCCATGTATTAGGGCTCCTAGAGTTGTCTCTATTTTATCTTCCATGATCTTTATCGTTTTAGATTTTATTTTTAGGTCTTTGATCCATTTTGAGTTAGTTTTTGTGCATGGTGCAAGGTATGGGTCTTGCAGATGGCTATCCAGTTATGCCAGCACCATTTGTTAAAGAGACTGTCTTATCTCCAGTTAACGGACTTTGGGCCTTTGTCAAATATCATCTGCTCATAGGTGGATGAATTTATACCTGGATCCTCAACTCTGTTCCATTGTGTCTATGTATCTGTTGTACCAGTGCCAGGCTGCTTTGACTACCATGGCAGTATAATAGGTTCTAAAATAAGGTAGTTTGAAGCCTTCCACTTTGTTCTTCTTCTTCAGTAATGCTTTACTTATCTGGGGCCTCATACTCTTTCCATATGAAGTTGGTGATTTATTTCTCCATCTCATTAAAAAATGCCATTGGAATTTGGACCAGGATTGCATTGTAGCTACAGATTGCTTTGAGTACAGTTGACGTTTTCACAATGCTAAGTCTTCCTATCCACGAGCAAGGTATGTTTTTCCACTTATGCAGGTCTCTTTTGGTTTCTTGCAGTAGTGTCTTGCAGTTTTCATTGTATAGGGCTTTTACATGTCTGGTTAGATTTATTCCAAAGTATTTTATGATCTTGGGGACTGTTGTAAATGGTATTGATTTGGTAATTTCCTCTTGGAAATTCTCTTTGTTGGTGTAGAGGAATCCAACTGATTTTTGTATGTTTATCTTATATCCTGATACTTTGCTAAAATCTTCTATTAGTTCCAGTAGTTTTCTTGTGGATTTTTTGGGGTTTTCTGTGTATAAGATCGTATCATCTGTAAATAGAGATACCTTGACTTCTTCCCTACCAATTTGGATG
>NW_004443979.1:15536164-15540924 GCF_000243295.1 Trichechus manatus latirostris
GATGTGTGCATTTATTTCTATAAACTGACCTCTGAGCACTGCTTTTGCTGTGTCCCAAAGGTTCTGGTAGGATGTGTTTTCATTCTCATTTGATTCTATGAATTTCTTTATTGCATCCTTAATTTCTTCTATAACCCAGTAGTCTTTGAACAAAGTGTTGTTCAGTTTCCACATGTTTGATTTTTTTTCCTTGTTTTTGCTGTTATTGTTTTCCACTTTTATGGCTTTATGATCAGTAAAGATGCTTTGTAATATTTCAATGCTTAGAATTCTGTTAAGGTTTGCTTTGTGGCCTAATATGTGGTCTAATCTGGAGAACGTTCCATATGCATTGGAAAAGAAAGTATACTTGGCTGCTGTTGGGTGGAGTGCTCAGTATATGTCCATGAGATCAGGTTGGTTGATTGTAGCATTTAGATCTCCCATGTCTTTATTGACCTTCTTTCTGGATGTTCTATCCTTCACCGGAAGTGGTGTGTTGAAGTCTGCTACTATTATTGTAGAGATGTCTATCTGTCTTTTCAATGCTGTTAGAGTTTGTTTTATGTATTTTGGAGCCCTGTCGTTGGATATGTAAATATTTATTATGGTTATGTCGTCCTGGTGTATTGACCCTTTAATCATTATATAGTGTCCTTCCTTATCCTTTGTGGTGCATTTTAGTTTAAAGTCTTTTTGTCAGAGATTAATATTGCCACTCCTGCTCTTTTTTGAGTTTTGTTTGCTTGATATATTTTTTTCCATCCTTTGAGTTTTAGTTTGTTTGTGTCTTTAAGTCTAAGGTGTGTCTTGTAGGCAGCGTATACATGGATTGTGTTTTTTTATCCATTCTGCCACTCTCTGTCTCTTTATTGGCCCATTTAGTGCATTTTCATTCAGTGTAATTATTGATTGGTATCAGTTTAGTGCTGTCATTTTGATGTCTTTTTTTAAGTGTTGTTGACAGTTTCTTTGTTCCACTTAATTTTCTGTGCTGAGTTGTTTTTCTTTATGTATTTTCTTTGCAGCTTTTTTATTATTGTTGATTTGGTATTTGCTGAGTCTCTATTTTTTTTTATTTTTATTTTGATGTGTAGGATTGTTAGTTTCTTTTGTGATTACGTTTTATATACTCCTATTTTTATAAGTTTAAACTAGTCTTTTATTTCTTTATATCACCTTGCCTTCTTCTTTGTATGAAAAATCTATGTCTACATTTTTTAGTCCATCTTTTTTACTTTAATGTTGTCATCTTTTACATATTGACATCTTTGTTTCCCTGTTTTCAGTGTTTTAGCTTTGATTTATTTTTGGGACTTCTCTATCTGGGTTGATATCTGGTTGCTCTGTCCTGTTTTCTAGTTTTGGGTTGTTATCTGATATTATTGATTTTCTAACTTGAGCACTCCCTTTGGTATTTCTTGTAATTTTGGTTTGGTTTTTGCAAATTCTCTAAAATTCTGTTTATCTGGAAATGCCCTAATTTCACCATCATATTTGTGAGACAGTTTCACTAGATATATAATTCTTGGCTGGCAATTTTTTTCCTTTAAGGCTTTATATGTGTCATCCCATTGCTTTCTTGCCTGTATGGTATCTGCTGAGTAGTCTGAAATTATTCTTATTGACTCTCCTTTGTAGATGACTTTTCATTTATCCTTAGCTGCTCTGAAAATTCTCTCTTATCTTTGGTTTTGGCAAGTTAGATTACGATATGTCTTGGTGACTTTCTTTTGGGATCTACCTTACGTGGGGTTTGATGATCATCTTGGATAGATATCTTATCATCTTTCATGATATCAGGGAAGTTTTCTGCCAACAAATCTTCAGCAATTCTCTCTGTATTTTCCATTATCCCCCCCTGTTCTGGTACTCCAATCACTTGTAGGTTATTCCTCTTGATAGAGTCCCACATAATTCTTAGAGTTTCTTCATTTTTTTAATCCTGTTACCTGATTTTTCCTCAAGTAACTTGGTGTCAAGTGCTTTATCTTCAATCTCACTAATTCTGACATCTATTTCCTCAATTCTGCTCTTATGACTTTCTATTGAGTTGTCTAATTCTGAAATTTTATTGTTAATCTTCTGGATTTCTGATTGCTGTCTCTATGGATTCTTGCATCCTGTGAAATTTGTCATTATGGTCTTCTGTAATCCTATTAAGTTCCTCTATTGCTTTGTCTGTGTTTTTCCTGATCTCCTTCCTGATCTCTTGAAGAATTCTGTATATTAATCTTTTGTATTCTGCTTCCGGTAATTCCTTGAAATTCTCTTCCTCTGGAAAATTTCTTGATTCTTTATTTGGAGAGCTTGCTGAAGCCATCATGTTCTGCCTCTTTAAGTGATTTGATATTGACTGCTGTTTCCTCCAAGCCATCAATAAGTTATTATATTTATTTTATGTTTGCTTACTGTGTCCTATCTTCTTGTTTTGTTTTGTTTTGTTTTGATATGCCCAAATAGGCTGCTCGTGTGAGCTAGTCCAATCTTTGGTGCTCCTGAAGCCCCAACATCCTGCCACCAGGTGGCCAGAACTGCCGTTAAGTTTGTAAGCCCAGGAGTCTGCCCACTTCTCCTGTATGGATTCAGCTCAGGTGTCCAAGTAGTTGACCACCAAGTGTGTGGGGCAGGCTGTCACCTACAGTCCTAGACAGACCTGGGTGACTGGTGTAGGCACAGACATCTGGCTGCAGCAGGCAGTCATACACTGAGCAAGGCAAGGGGCTGATGGCTGCCCCCGAGTGTCCAGGAGGAAAGTGTGTTCCTGTTCCGTAGAGCAAGTACATGGGTGGGTTTTTGCACCCAGTGTTGTTGGCTGTAAGGACTAGGGGATACCACTTATTCTTGGGCCCCTGTCGCAGGTTGCTAGGTGGAATGGGTGGAGCCACCAGTCGTCAGGCGCTTCATGTGGATAGGAGAAGACCCTGCTTAACGGGCAGAGCAGTGTCAAGTGTCACAAACCTGCCACTTCACAGCTGAAACATTTGAAGTTAGACTTCAGGTATATAACATATTGTACTGTGGTAACGAGGTCCTACTCTGATGAAATGGGCCCACTCAAGTCTCTGCAGGGTGAAAGGCACTCAAAGTCCATGGACCCCTTATGGCTAAGGTCTTTTTCTGGTAAATTTAGATGTTAGGTAGCCAAGCAGTGTAATTTAAGCCATTAAAATAAAAAATACAATAACAATTTGTGACATGATGGCACATTATGACAAAAGGCTTTTCTCAAAAAATAACCTATAAGGATATTTGTGCTGAAGAATTTGTTCAGGATTAAGACTGCTTATATGTTCTTAAGAAAACATCTACAAATTACTAGAAAATGATTCTTTTTCTGTTAAAACAATGCTAAATTAAAACAATTAATTAGCTCTCATTCATTCATTTAAATCTTAAAATGAATCCAAACAAATCTGGTGTAATTTAGATAAGATGGTGGAGAGCATGTAGCTAATAGATAATAATCTACCCTGCCTAATTTTTTAAATTTAATTTTTAGAAGAGTTTGCAGTGAGGAGGGAACCCTTAATTTATTATACGTGTGTTAAAAGCTATAATAACTTTATAGATGGGAAAAAAAACAGAAAATTGTCTACAGAAGGATGACATCAACAAGAATTAAAATGATTCTCACAGCAAAATCCTGGAAAGACTCAGGATTTTGTTACACCAGATATCTCTGAAAGCCAGCGTAAAGGACGAGGCTGAAAACAAGAGATTTGGTGGATAATTTGCTTAGCAGTTTAAACCAGATGCTCTTAATTTTTCTGAAGCTGCTCCTGCCCCACTCAGGAAGATTAGACTGGGTTAACCTGTTAGGGAGGTTGAACAAGAGCGCTAGGGACCTAGGGACCTAACACAAAATTGTAGGCCAAGACATGACCATAGTAGAAAGAAGACAGTTAATGAAATCCTGCATTCTAAAAAAAGAGATCCCATCCTGGATCCTGGATGACTGATAAACCACCAGAACAGAGAAAGGAGGCTTCCTCTCTGAAAAAAATAATCAAGCCAAGAAAAAAACATAGATACTACATGTAGAGATTCTCTAATGAGAAAGTCTACTATCACCCAGTCACTCTATACTGCAGCTCCCTAGTGACAAGATCCTTACTGAAAGGTTGGCAGCTTGTACCCACCCAGTGGATCCCTTGGGAGAAGAGACCTGTTGATCTGCTCCCATAAAGATTACCCCAGAAAACCTTATGAAGCAGTTCTACCCTGTCACATGCAATAATCTGAGTCAAAAGTCGACTCAATAGTACCCAACAACAACACGACAAGGTCCAGTCATACACAGAATTTCCAAGCAGTTTTTTAGTGCCCCACTCTTAATTTATAACTATCAGCTTAAGATCTTTGGATATTCAAGGAAAGTGTCTAACTTAAAAGGCAGACTGAAAAAAAAAAAAGGGAAAATAAATTTTTTTTTATTTTATTGTACTTCAGGTGAAGGCTTACAGAACAAATAGTTTCTCATGAAACAGAAGGACACATGTTATTTTATGACATTGGTTAACAACCCCACAACATATCAACCCTCTAACTTCTCAACCTCTTTTTTTTTTTTTTTTGGTGAAAATACACTTGGCCAAAGATACACCATTTCAAAAAAATCTACATGCACAGTTCAGTGACATTGACTATGCCCTTCCAATTGTGCAGCTATTCTAACTTAAGCTGAAGGCTTACAGAACAAAATAGTTTCTCATTTAACAGTTACTACAAATGTTGCCCTATGACAATGGTTAACAATCTCACAACACATCAACAATATC
>NW_004443979.1:15548237-15551901 GCF_000243295.1 Trichechus manatus latirostris
TTCTCTGTTTGGTTTAGTTTTTCGGATCTTTGCTGTGGAGGGACGGCGTGGTGCTTCTGCCTAGAGTGCCATTTTGCCAGAACTCTCTTTTTTTTAATTTTTTGAAAATGCACTCATAATTCATAAAATAAAATATTAAGTTAAATTAAATATTAAAGTTCCAGGATTGTCATTTTGCTTTAATAGTATAATCAAAAAAAAAGTAGCAGTAGAAACACATTATTTTGCATGGAGGCAAATACCAGGTTTTGAAAATTACCTCTTTAGTCTACAGTATATTGGTATCATATTTCTATATAATATGGACCTATATCATTCTTTTAATATACATTTTGAAGTCATAATAAGTAGAACAGAGTGCCGTTGGACCAGGCGTCAATACATAGATTGATGTCCCACTATCCTGTTGCTGTCCAGTCTATTCTCATTCACAGTGACCCTATAGGACAGAGTAGAACTGCCCCATAGGATTTCCAAGGAGTGGCTGGTGGATTCAAAAGGCCGACCTTTTGGTTAGCAGCCAAACACTTAATCACTGCACCACAAGGGCCCTATGTACCACTACAGAAATTCAAATATGTTTACAAATGACATTTGTAACAAAGGAGAATTTTTAAAGGATCAAGGAAAGCATGATTGAATGATCAGCCTACCTGAGTAAGTATTATTGTGGGCAGATAATCTTAGGCCCCTTTGGCAAAACTAAGATAAAATGCCCTCAGTGTATAAAATGAAGTCATGTGTATTTAGTAAATAGTGAGTACTATCTGGTTGATCTCAAATTTGCCATCAATTTTTAGAGAAGAATGTTCATGGTACTAACATAAAACTTACACCTGCCTCACACAATATAGTCCCTCCTTTCTTATAAAGAAAAAAAAAAGCAACATTTTCTTACTCTTTTCTAGCAATTAGGCTGTAAGTCAGAAGGTCCAAGTTGAAGTTCCAGCTCTGCACACCAACTCTGTGACTTTGAGTAAACAGCATAATCTCTGAACCTCTGCTTCTCTAAGAAATGGGAATAACTCCAAGGTTGCTGTGGGTGGGAATTGACTCAACGGCAATGGATTTGGTTTTCATTTAATTTCATGGTAACTGTCCTAGTCATCTAGTGCTGCTCTAACAGAAATACCACAAGTGGATGGCTTTAACAAAGAGAAATTGATTCTCTCACAGTCTAGTAGACTATGAGTCCAAATTCAAGGCGTCAGCTCCAGGAGAAGGCTTTCTCTCTCTGTTGGCTCTGGAAGAAGGTCCTTGTGATGCATCAGTCTTCCCTTGGTCTGGGAGCATCTCAGTGCAGGAACCTCAGGTCCAAAGGGCTCACTCTGCTCTAGACACTGCTTTCTTGGTGGTATGAGATTTCCATGTGTCTCCGTTCACTTCTCTCTTTTATATCTCAAAAGAGATTGGCTTAAGACACTATCCAATCTTGTATACCTCATCAGTGTAACTGCCGCTAATTCATTTTATTAGATCATAGTGACTGAATTTACAACAGATAAGGAAATCACATCAGATTACAAAATGATACACAATTATACAATACTGGGAATCATGGCCCAGCGAAGTTGACAAATATTTTTGGGGGACACAATTCAATCCGTGACAGTAACCCTATGCAGACATGCTTTGAAAACAACAAAGCACCTAAAAGTTGAAAAATTGGCTTTAGAGTGATTATTGCTTAAAAGGACAAATCTACATGTAACTTTGTGGGATAAAGGATATTCTCAAGATTTGCAAAATAGGTATATTCCTTCTCAGGGTCAATGTTCCTGATTAGAGTATATTGCATTTTTGAAGGTTCTGTTTTAGAAAGAACACATCCCAAGAGTGAATTACTCCAGACCGGACTTCCCAGCCTCTGCTGGATATATAAATATAAAAATGAGGGAATTTTTATATGTGACTGAGCAAGAGAATGAGTGAACTAGTGGGCACAGTATTATCTCTTTCTGTTCTCCTCCTTCCTGCCTGCTCCCCAGCACCATCACCCTCCAATGTTGCCTTTGGGGATGGCAGCAGGAAGGGCACGGAAGGCTCCTTTGGCTTAAAGGTGAGAGGGCAGCGACTCTCCTCCTAACTTCCCACCAAAATGCACCTCCACTGGGAGAGCTGGTGGAGCAGCCTCCCCCTCCCTGTACAAGACACTTTATTAAGGCTCCCTCACCCCATCCCCTCCACTTCCTGAGGGCTAATTCTAGGGAGGAAGGGATTCTTGCTGCCCCAGTCCAGAGTTTTGCCTCTGGCTGAGGTAGAAAGGAAATTATGGAGTTTTTTGTGCTTCTTAGCGGAGGGTACCTCAAGCCCCAGTCCCCACTCCAGGGGCATCTCTGAGATGGCCACCATCAATATCCCGCCCAGACAGGCCCTTCTCCTGTCCAATGCTCCCACTGAAGCTCCCAGAGCTAGATACTTTTTTGGTAAACAGTCCTCCAACTGCCCCTCCCCTGGGGACTGAGCAGGAGGTATAGAACACCCAGGAAGGGCAAGCGGGCAGCCCTGTTTGGGGGATAATGTTTTAATAAATTTTTGCTGAATTCCTTTACAACTAAATAACACAAATATTGTTATAAATAAATTATACAAAAGAGTGAATCACTGTATTTTACTGCATGAAAGAAATGGACTTCAGAATATATAAGATTTCATATGCTAAATTCACAGAAGCATGTTTAAGTAATAAATATCAAAATTGAGCTATAACTCATAGTAGACAGCTTGTGGTTGTTTTTTGTTTGTTTCTTTTAGAACAGACAATTTTAAAACACTATATTTAGAATCCTAAACATGTTTGGTTTTTAATTTCTTCTTTCCAGTGTTCCCTGTTATTGAAAAAAAATTCCTTAAATAAATTTTAGAGACTATAGAAACCATTTATATGGAGATAATTGGTTCCACGTGATCTTTTGATTTGCTTCAGTTTCAAAAATTCCATAATAGTGGACTTTCAGGAGCTAAATTTTGGATATTGTCAACACCATTTTTTGTTAAAATCAGTTCCTGAAAAACATAGATTTTAGAGGTAAGCCAGCCAGGTTTACTTAGCAGTTCTTGAATTAAATGTCAAAAACTTGGAAAGTTGGGGAAACTTAGGCATCCTTAAGGTTGTTGGGGTTGGGGACAAACTACTTAAGCAGTGTGTTAGTCAGGACACCTTCAGTTTTAAATGGCAGAATCCCAACTCAAACAAGCCTAAAGAAGAAAAAAGGAGTGAAGGAGTATTACATGGCTTGCTAGGAAGAACAGCAATAGATCCAAATATTGGATTAGGTCTCCCTTTTCCTCCTTCCCTGTATCCCTCATCACTCCTCTTATGGTGTTATTTTTCTATCCCTCTCTTTACCCCTCCTTCTTTTGCTCTTCATCTTTGTTTTTCTGTGATTTAACCTAATATTTTTTTTTAAATTGAGGATTCGATTCTTCCAAGCACTGGGAAATGGTTGGCCTACAGTTGACTCCAGGCTCAGAAATCCTGGATTAGCTACCCCCCAGAGGAGGGAGACAACATTTATTTCCCAGAACCTCTATGTAAAATCCCAGTGAAGTCTTCTGACTGGCCCAGCTTGAATCTTGTGCCCATCTCTAGGACAAGTTCTGTTGGGACTTGTGGGACAAAGAATTTGGTTCACCCTAGAGTTTTGACTGAGTTTTTTATATA
>NW_004443979.1:15552001-15574298 GCF_000243295.1 Trichechus manatus latirostris
ATTATTAGGAGTAAATTATATTGAAAATGCTCTCCATATAAAATTTTTAAAAATTTAATTTCTAAAATTAAGTGGAAAATTAAATAGTTACCATTCATTCCATGAATAATTCAGGTTTTTAAATCTTTTTTCCATCTTTGGATGTCTTGGAAGGGTGGGAGTTCGCCCAAATTAATCAACATTCCTTGCCCTGTGTTTAAAATTCAAAACTCAACTCTGTGATAAATATTTAAATTTTAACAAATCCCTCAACTTATTTTCAGTAGCCTCTTCAAATTGAGTTCCCTGGAGAACAGACTTCTTTTGATAGTGTCTGCTCTGTGAAAAGTAGTCCTTGGGAGTGGTGCAAATGGTTAAGTTTGTGGCTACTTACTGAAAGGTTGGTGATTGGAACCCACCCAGAGGCACCTCAGAAGACAGGCCTAGCAGTATGCTTCCAAAATGTCACAGCCCTGAAAACACTACGAAGCACAGTTTGCCTCTGCAGTACACTGGGTCATCATGAGTCGGAAATAGATTCAATGACAATTGTTTTTTTTTGTTGTTGTTGTTTGTTTTGTTTTGCTCTGTAAAATAATGTCCTGTGAAAAATGACAAGAGACGTTGTAAGGTAGAATTGACACTAAATTCAATGATTCCCCAAAGACTTGAAGGATGGTGCTCTTCACAAATGTCTTTGAAATTCTAGTGCATGACCCAGGAAAGCAATCTTGTAGACCTTGTTCACAGTTTCATCTCCCTATCCCATCTCAGTAAAAATGTAAACTCAAGTGACTCAGCTTCTTCTCAGATTCCAGCCTCGCCCATCTCAGGAAACATCACCAATCTCTTTCCCTCACTCCTGATTTTCCTGTCAATACATTAACAATTAACTTGTTTACATCGTAATTTGGTTTGATAAACAGCTTGGGGGTAAGTTGGGGAGAGAGGAGATTTTAGAGATCTAGCACTTCTCATCCTGTGCAGTCTTTTAGTGTTTTTAGTCACAATGGATAAGAGAGAAGCAATACCACCTGCAATCACAAGGAAGCCAACTCAGAGAGACTGACTTGACACATCTTGGTCATTCAAAAGCTGAACTGAATTCAACAGCTCTTGGGTCTGGGATTATAAATAACATCTGAAGTAGGATTTTTCCAATATGGAAGAATTTTTTTTTTTTTCTTCAAGACTTTGACCTTGGCCTTGCTCTCTTGGGCCCCCAGAGGTCTGATTCATTTTTGGACACCCAATTTTCACTGCTAAATGCATTCTATGCTCATCTGTTCCCAGTTCAACTTCTTTGGTTACCTGCATTTCTCTATTTTGACTTGCTCTCTTTCTTAATCTGATTTCAAACAAAACATTTTCCTTGCATCTGTGTTTATCTACTTCCATTCAGCACATTTGAGATTTTGGCTTCTACTCCCAGATATACCCCGGCTTTGGGGTCCCCTTGACTTAAAAAGGAGTCCTGGTGACACAGTGGTTAAGAACTTGGCTGCTAACCAAAAGGCCAGCAGTTCGAATCCACCAGCTGCCCCTTGGAAACCCTATAGGGAAGTTCTACTCTGTCCTATAGGGTTGCTATGAGTCAGAATAGATTCAACGGCAAGAGTTTTTTTTTTACTTAAAAAATAACTAATATGGAAATATATCTGTCTCTCTTGAGTACGAAAACTAATGGCAGTGGGAAAAAGAATATATAAAAGAAGGCGTCTTTTAGTTAAATACTCTCTATAGAGAGTAATATGCACATACCCATACATAGACAAATGATATAAAAATAGCTAGACAACCAAGAATTGGTTGTATAGAGGGGTGATATATTTTACCTAATTATTCAGTTTGTTGATTAATATATTTTAATTTTTTCCTTGTTTTTTTCCTAGTATCTAACCTTTCACTGGAAACCCTGGTGGTGTAGTGGTTAAGAGCTACAGCTGCTAACCAAAAGGTCATCAGTTCAAATCCACCAGACACCCCTTTGAAAGCCAATGGGGCCATTCTACTCTGTCCTACAAGGTCGCTATGAGTTGGAATTGGGTTTGGAATCGGAATCAACGGCAACAGGTCTGGTTTTGAGTTTTAACCTCTTACCATTTCACTAAATTGAAAGATTAACATTTCTTAAATTAATGTATAAAATGAAATTTAGAATTTGTGAATTTCAATGATTTGTGCACTAAGATTATCAAGCAAGATTTGATTATCTTTGAAGAAATATTAAAATCTAAATAATTCCAAAAGATTTAAATATCTGTCCTTCTAAATTTGAGACTTTCATGACTGGAAATGAGGAGAAAATTGATTGTTAACTTTTTCTTCTGCCACTGGGGAACTTAAGGTACACAATTTATTCATGTCAGTAGCTAAAATACTTCTTTAAGCTAGTATTGTTTCTTTTTAGATAATCCATACATTGCATTATCCACTCACCCAACTTTATCCATTACATTTGTGATTGTGTCTGGATGTTATTATATGAAATATCTGCTTTAGTGGTCATTTAAAATTCAAGGGAATAATAATAAAAACAAATTCATCTTTCACCCTTTAACATTTCACTGCACTGGTAAGAATATATGGCAGTGCAATGAAAACGAGGGTATCATTTATACTTATGTTTTAATTGTATATGTTAGATCTATTCTTATATCTTGAATCAGTTCTTTCTTATAGTTTAAGCTATTTGAGTTCGACTGCTTTGTTTGGCAGGATTTTTCCCAGGCTTCCTTTTTCGGTTGCTTTCCAAAGGTGCAAAAATAATCCTGTCACAACAGAGAAGAAGAGCTTATAAAGATGCTTTAAAAACCTTATCACCAGGAAACAGTGCACAGTGTATTATATAATATAGTGTCTTGAAATACTTCTGCTTACCTCCTCATTGATGCTGCTACAATATTTATGTAACACTGCTAACTAATTCTTCATTATGTAGGTTATTTATCCTTGCTTTTGGAGACTGTCTTCCCAGCACATTTAATATTACCAAATTGAAGCGTTGTTTTTTATTTCCACCTACTGTTTGGCTATGGAGTGTCTCTTCTCAGTTCTGAGGCTGCATTGGTGGCTCAGGATTCGTGTTTACTGCTCCTTGGGGTACAAAGTAAAGGAGTAGGAGGGGGTCTGTGTCAGGACAGAGTTTTGGCTAGCCATCAACGCAAGTTATTCATGTCTTCAAGATGGGCTGTTTCAGAACCAGAAAAAAATAAAAGAGGAAAAATAAAATGAAATGAGCTGCTTTTGTTCAGAGAAATAGTTGTCCTGGGAGCAAAAAGTAGAAGTGGAAACTAATATTTTAGAAAAGACTTCAGCAGAAAGACATTTTTAATGCAAGATATTTCAGAAGATAGGGGAAATTATTTGAAATATTAAATATTTTCAAGACTTTCTGTGTTGAATACATTTTTAAACCCTAGGCTAGATGTTTTTGTTAACATTTCATGTTGCAGAGTTGATTCAAATCAGAAGAAAAAAAAAATCAGATTTACGTGTGACTGAGGAACACTCCAAGGCAAACAAGAATGTAGTGCACTTCTCTCTACCTAGTTTCAACCTGAAGGTCTATCCAGATGGACAGGGTCTTTGAGTTCCCTCTTTAACACTTCAACACTCTGTTAGGCTTGGTTTTCCATTAATCTCCTTGCACACGTGTCTCCCATTACAGCATAGTGCCTCAGGCTGAGATCATCCAGGTTTCAAACACAGTTGTCGGTCCCACTTCACAAATAAGTCACTTCATCCAGCAGCAACCAACAATGGCTTGGCTCATACTCACACTCTAATCTCCTGGAGCTTAAATACATTGCTTCTCAAATGCATTATTCTTCCAGCAGCTAGGGAAATGAAACTTAGAGGTCACCAGCAAACTAGATTTTCCCATATGATTTCTACCAATTCCCCAAGCAACCCCAAAGGTAGATATTTATAGTTACGGAGTTGCTGAACTGCCATAGATTTGTTAGAGATGGAAAAAAAATCCCAGTTAAAGTCTTTTTTTTTTCTCAGCTGAACGATAAGCACCTAACATTTTAGACGTTCTGGTGGCACAATGGTTAAGTACTTGGCTGCTAACAGAAAGGTGGCAATTGGAACCCACCAGCCACTCTGCAGGAGAAAAGACCTGGCGATCTGCTCCAGTAAACATTACAGTCTAGGAAATCCTGTGGGCAATTGTACACTGTCCTATAGGGTTGCTATGAGTCTGAATTGACTCAACAGCACACAACAACATCAGAAACCTGTAGATTTTTCTTTATGCCCTAAACCTGCTGTGTTTATATAAAGTGGCCATACACTTTTTTCTCAGCAAGCAAAACAATAAAATCAGGATCATTCTGTCAAATAAATGCAGTGGTCCTTGCAAAACTAAACTCATACCATCATTTAATGAGCAAATTAGATCTCTTAGTGTATGTAAGTAGCTAAATATGAAACTCATGGCTTTTAGATATTAAAATGAAAGCTTTTAGTATACCTTTCCAGAGGAATATAACCCTCTCCTGTTTCTTATAAAAATCATAAATAAACAAATGTTGAATAACTGGTATAAAACTGGCGCTGAACTATGGGTTTCCGTGATGCTATGGGTTGGATTTTATCATCCTCTTATACTGAAGAGCAAAACAGCCTTAGAAAGAGCAGGTAACTTTCCAAGGTCATTCAACCCATAAATGAGCTTCACTTCACTTCTCCTAACTCCAACCCCACTGTTATTTCCACTACTTGATGCTGCAACTCTTCATTTGAAAATTTAATCATAAAGAATACTAGATCATTAATCTACAAACATGTTTTCACTCTACCTTGAAAAGCTTGCTGAATACAAAATGCCATCCTCTGTTAAATTGTATAACCCTGGGCAGGGCTAAGGTGAATTTTGATCTACTGAAATAGGTCTGATTAAAAATCTAAATCAAAATATAAGACTGAGAATATGAAAAGCAAAAGTACATTTTCAAGCTCACAGTAAGCTCTATTTTCAGAAGGATATTTTTTAGATGATTTATGATGAGTATTTTTCAAATTACTTACTACAATAAAAACATCTGATTGTGCTTAGTAACTGTACATAAGCATATTTTAAACCATTTTGAGAGGATGAACATGATTTCAACATCTTTATACTAATTTCTGCCTGATGTAGAGGACTTATGACAGATGCATTAAGGAGATTTAATGAACTTCACCAGGATAAAACTTACAGCAGAGCACTTTCTTTAATGTTGGGCTTTTTAACTCTCATACAACACTAGTTTAAAGAGTACATTAATCAGCTTTAAAAAAATGTAAGTAGGTTTAATGTGTTTGAATTTTGTTTTTGTTTTTTGGTCTATCCATAATGCGAAGTATGTTGTTGCATATGAAATTTTGTTAAACTGTAGATAAGAAGTCATTTTTATGATCCTGTAAATACCAGTTACATGTTATACTAAGGGTGTTTAGTAGATGTTAAATAATAACTTTGATTTAGTTCCACAATTTACATGTAATGTATTAGTTTAACTTCTGGACCAAAGAATGGCGTGTCATCAGTGTTATTTGACAGTGGGATATACTTGAATGACTACTATTCTGGTAAAAATAAAATTAATGAAGCTAATATTCAGAGATGGCATCATGGCATGCACAGTGTATTCATCTCTCGATCTTTAGGTTATATGATTTAAGTCATGATATGAACATAGTATGTTTATTCTTTCTCTATGATCCCCAGTGGGCATTTGTTGACATTTTCTCTGTATTAAGTAATTTGCCATTGTTTATGAAGAAGAATCATGGTAGAATAAAGAAAGAGGGGGAAAAGTGCAAACTACCATTGGATTTTTTTAAAACAACATAGCGTTAATCATTTTCCATACCTGTCAATTTCTCTAATCAAAAGATAGATTACTTAATCATATCCCCCTTTAATTTTTTTCATTCTCATCACTTACTTCTTTGCTACCTGAGCCAATCCCTCTGAAAATTTCAGCACCCTCGGAACATACTTTATTTTTAGTTCAAAAATCCTCTTCAGTGTTTTTTATACGCTAGCAACTTGGTTCAGATGGAGCCTATACAGGCTGCATAATCCAATGAAAACAGCTTAAGTGTGTATAAAGTGCTTTGTACATTTTAATATTCTTGCCAATACATTAGCTCATTTGATCCTCCAAGTCCAAAAAATATTTGGAAAGTTTACGTGACTTACACAAGTGTCATTCACTTAACCACAGTCTTGACCTTAGGACTCTGCATCTTTCAGTGGAAAAGAGGAACCCTGGTAGAAGCATATGTAGTGGTAACTAGAGAAAAATAAATAAGTAGACTAAATCTTTGGGAACTTTGGAAAGACAAAAAGTACAAATGAGGATATGACTTGGAATTTAGAAACATCCCCAAGGCTGGCTGCTGACTTCCAGGAAAAAAAAAAAAAACCTGAAGTAGTTTGAAGGTTGTCCTACTTTCATGGACAAGTCTCTAAATTTTCTAAACCTTGATTTCTTACCTGTAAAATGGGAGTAATAACTGATACGTTATAAACTTAAGTCCTCTTCAGTGTGTCCTCATTTTTCTTAGTCTATCAAGTACAGCTGCACTTGAAGGTAATGTAAATTTCTGTTTACTCATTTATTTAATAAAAAAATAAAATACTTAGAAAGTGACAGACATTTTTGGTTAACATGACACCATCCCTTGTCCTGTGCTCACTTCCATTTAAAATTGGAAAAAGCCAAGTATTTTCTTATCACAGCTCTCTTACAGGTGAGGTGGGCCATGAGGCATAGTTCTTAGGATACTATGATTTTTTTTTTTCCTTTCCATCATTTTGCCCACATTAAATATAAATGTGACACCTGGCACATAAGCAGCTATCTTACATCCATGAGTAAAAGGCCTAGAGAATCAAAAAGATGTGGGCTTTGATCTTTGAGCCACTGAACCAGTACCAACAGCTTTCACAGGTTTCTTGCTATGTGAAAAAAGAAAACAAAATGAAATCTCCATTTGTTTAAACTAGAGTTGAGATTTCTATTCTTTACAGCTTAATGTTTCCAAAGGGCCTCACATTACGTGTTGCACTGTATTTAATCAATGTGAGAGATTTCAGAGCACTGTGACTTCCGTAAGCCCTGGTAGAGCAGTGGTTAAGCAAGAGTTCAACTGCTAACCAAAAGGTCAGTGGTTCGAACCTACCAGCCACTCAGAGGGAGAAAGATGTGGCAGTCTGCTTCCGTAAAGATTTGTAACAGCCTTAGAAACCCTATGGGGTTGTTCTCTTCTGCCCTATAGAGTTGCTATGAGTCGGAATCAACGCCGTGGCAATGGGTTTGGGTTGGGATGAGTTGCGTTAACTGCCCTGAAAAATTTTACAAGCTAAATTTGGAGACAAAACATGCTAAGAGATAAATAACTAAGCAAGGAAAACTCTAGTTAAAAAACATGGAGTGGTCCAGTCAATAAGTGCTCTATATATTCAGAGGAGAAAGGGCTCAACATGGCCTGCAGTCATGGACAATGTTTCCATGAAGGAAGCAGAGGTTGAACTCAGGAAATGGTTGGTATTTGGATATACAGAAAGAAAGTAAAAGAGAACTCCAGGAAGAAAAAGGAGGAAGTGGTAAAATATCATGTAATCCAAGAAAGAGGAAGGAAACAAGTTTAGTAGATAGGCTAAAAGTGGCAAAACTCTGTTAAGGAATTACAAAACATTGTCTTAGTTATCTAGAGCTGCCATGACACAAGTACCACAAGTGGATGGCTTAAACAAACAGAAATTTATTTTCTCACAGTACAGGAGGCTAGAAGTGCTAATTCAGAGTGCCGGTTCTAAGGGAGGGCTTTCACTCCCTGTCAGCTCTGTAGGAAGGTCCTTATCTCTTCAGCTTCTGCTCCTGGTTCCTTGGAGATCTCCATGTGTCTTGGCATCTATCTTACCCCATCTCTCTTCTTCACTTGCTTGTTTAATGTCTTTCATATCTCAAAAGATATTGACTCAAGACACACCCTACTCCTGTTTCATTAACATAACAAAGACAACCCATTCCCAAATGGGATTATAACCACAGGCATAGAGGTTGGGATTTACAGCACATATTTTTGGAGAACACAATTCAGTCCATAACAGATATTAAGAGCAGATTTATTTCTGTCACATTGTAGGAGTTCCTGAGCTACCAGTCATAGGGTTTAGACTTTATCAGTAAGTCATTAAAAGCTTTTGAAAAAGCAGAATGATAAAGAAAAACTTAATTTTTAAGAAGAATCATTGACAGAAGGATTTCTTTTTTGTGGATCATGACTTACTATCCTATAATGACAGACTCTGAGAAGGTGTTCATCCATTTAGACCTGGAACAACCACACATATCTAGAAATTTTCAAGTTGATCAGTGCCCTTTAAGTGAAATCAATGGGAAAATGAAAAATAAATTTTAGTTTAATATCCAAGATCTTATTGTATAAGATCCCCCCAAAATGACTTTAAAAGATATTTACAGAGCAATACAATTTTAGGTAGTTTTTTGGCTTCTTTGAGTATCATATAAATATTGTTTCTACACTAGTTGGAATTTCCTTAGACTGGGCATTCGATAATGAACCAAATCCACTTCTATTTTAGAACTGTAATCAACATCTTGGATACTGAAAAAAAAATTACATAAAATATGAAGAAAAACACAAAACTTTGTTTTTATTTTTAATACAGCAAAAGAAATCTGAGGTTATTTACATACAGAATGAAATTTTTAAATGAAAAAAATCAAGATGAAGAGAGACATTAATTAGCAAAATATTGAGATTGCAATTACTGATTGCTATGACAAAAATCTCTCTCTCTCTCTTTCTCTCCCATTTTTCCCTAAGAACCCAGGAGCACAGACCTGAGATATCATAATTCACACTTATGGCACAATCATTATTGGAACATGAAAGGAGTAAAAGGTAGTTGAATTAAAAAACATGCAGAAAAGAGAGAACAAAGAAGTATAACTAAAAACAAACATTTAAGAGAGGCTAAGAAGCATAAGAATGATTTTTTTAAAAGACCAATAACCAGAATGCAGTGAAGCCTGCCTGAAATAGGGTTTTGAAAAGCAAAATAGGGTTTTGAAGTTATGTTCAGAGAAAATAAACGTATTACTTCAGAGTTACATTGTTTTTATAACATGACAAAGAAAAGCCATACCACTCAACCTTTATTTTATTTCCATCTTCTCTGACAAGGAGAGTGAAAATAATGGTGGTAAAAGGAAATTGAAGACCAAGAAATGAGAAGAGATTGAGAGAAAGCAATTCTTTCCCTAAATGACTTTAAATCTTTGCCCCAGATAAATTATATAACAGGTTATAAAAGGAACTTTCGAATAAAATTTCTGTGCCTTGAACTATTTCTTGGGGAACTGCGAACAATCAGAAAGATATCCAAAATACTGGAGAAGGAAAACAATGTTATGATGATTTTTTTAAATTAAAAAACAAAGAATTCTATAATATCCTGGAGAGTTTCAGATTAATTGCATAAAATGTTTTAGAAATTATCACTAATATATGATTTAGGGACATTTGGAAACACATGATCAGTAGGAACTAACATGGGTTCACTAAATACAAATAATTAGTGTCTTATTTCATATCTTTGCTGACAGATCTAGCTCATTTATGTATCAGGTAATTTCTAAACACACTTTAATATAAGCACATCATCAAACTGTCTCATAATATATTCATAGACAAAAAGAAGAAATGACCGAATTCCACTATAATTTGCTAATCATTAACTATTGGAATGGTTGCTCTAAAAATACATTCAACATACCAATCTGGAAAGACATTTATAGTGGAACAGGATTATGTACTTGGCTCTGTTCTGTTCAAATTTATGTAAAAGCAAATATTTCTTATGACTTGATTGGCCAGAGGAAAAAAGTGGTACCTCATGACCATAAGAAGGCACCTCAAAGACTTCTAACTGTAGTGAGCATAATTGGCTAAGTGCTGTAGCTGCCTCACTGAAATTCATCAGTGTATTTGTGCTGAGGACTTGACTCCCATGGTGGCTCCCAGTCAATGACTGTGCTCAGCAGGGATACTGAGGCAAGCCCAATGAGGCATACTCATTCCTGGGAGATGCAGGGCTTCTCTGACAGGAGACTTTGGCTCAAGGGTTCCCTGATGGGCTTGCTGAAACTTACGTAGACTGCACTATAGTCTAGGACACTTCTACTCAACCTTTCTCCCTTCTTTCCTTTACTCAGGATTAGACTTGCATTGTGGTCTAATGAGCTGCCCCCTCTACCTCCACATTTTCACTTACAGGCATTTCCCCAGATAAAATTCTTGGACTTGTAATTCCATCTTGACATCTGCTTCTTCTCAGAGAACCAAGATTACACAGGTAATGAGGAATTAGGAGGAATCAAAGTTGATGCTGAGCTTTCCAGCTTGAGTGAATGAATAAAGTATGGTGTCATGGATTGAATAGTGTCCCCTAAAAATGTCTGTCAGCTTGACTGGGTCATGATTCCCAGTATTGTATGATTGTGCAATCTGATGTGATCTCCTTATGTGTTGTAAACTCTGTCACTATGATGAGGTTATACTGATGACATCTACAAGATTAGATAGTGTCTTAATCCAATCTCTTTTGAGATATAAAAGAGAGAAGCAAGCAGAGACACATGGGAACCTCAAACCACCAAGAAAGCAGTGCCAGGAGCAGAGTGCATCCTTTGGACCTGAGGTTTCTGTGCAGAGAAGTTCCCAGACCAAAGGAAGATTGATGACACAGACCTTCCTCCAGAGCCAACGGAGAAAGCTTTCCCCTGGAGCTGATGCCCTGAATTTGGACTTGTAGCCTACTGGACTATGAGATAATAAACTCTTTGTTGAGGCCATCCACTCGTGGTACTTCTGTTAGAGCAGCACTAGATTAATGAGACATATGGTATCATTTAGAGAAACAGAGAAATCTATTAGAAGCAAGCAAGGGAATTTAGGACCAGCAAGGATAGCAAGACCTCAATAACACCCTAAGTTTAGAGAACAGTTACAGCCCCAGAAGGATGAGACTGATGGACTAGACAGGATTAGCTCTCCAATCAGTTCTGAAGGAAAACCTATGCAAATTGAAACTTTAAGGGCTACTGTAGGCAGAAATCATTCCATCACAGTGGCTGAAAATAAAACCAGAGCTGGAGCTCGATATTCTGGTTTTAAGAGTTTGATGGAATTCCAACCTCTGCTTAATGGGAAATGAGAATAAGTATTATCTTCCTCAGAATTGAACAGCATAAGTAGATCCAAATGGGAAAGACAAAACCAAAGTCAAGGAGGGAGATTTCAACATGTTTGAAGCTATGTTCATCTAAAAGTGGTTCATGTTTCTCCAAAGGACACTAGTTTGTAAGTAAAACTGGGTCACAGAAACAATATCAAAATAGCTGAGTACTGTTTTAGAGAACACAAATATGTGCCCACACACATACACATGCTATTGACTGAAAGAAACAAGACTTCATTTCCTCCTGTAAGAAATCTCAAGGTTCACTTCCCTTCCTCTCCTGCTCTGGGTTTAGTGGGTGTCTCCGCTCTACCACAAGGTAATCTTCTTGATATAGATTAATGGAGCTTACCATCCAGGCTGTAGATGTATTTATCTACTTGTCTTTTAAGAGTCTTGTGTAGGTTGACTTACACTTGCTTAACATGGAAAATCCTGAATGAAGCTGAGGCTCTCATGCTGGGAGCCAGAAAACATAATGAAAGAGATATTCTGCCCAGAAACCATTTCAGGATATCAGATGGGAACTTAGAGAGAGGCTACATTTATGAATGTATATTTAAGAACAATCAGCATTAAATTAATAACTAAAGACTCAGAAGAGCTATATTTAAAAAATGAAGGATTGTAGGGAGAGCAGCCAAATCACAAAGCACTGAATCTTAGAAAATGCCTATGTGGCCTGGGTTTGGGGGCCTACTTGGGTCATTCTACAGCTCAGTTCTTAGACCTCTGTATAGGACACCACCAGCTCCCCATGTTCTCCGTTTACTCCTCACTTTGCAGCTTGTCCCACAGACTCAGTCTTCTCCACTTGATAGTCCCCACCACCATTCAGCTCTTGAGGATACGAAGAGGAGGACAGTCTCCCCAGATCCCATTTTCTTAGCTACTTTTGAAAGCAAGAATATAAGCTCTTTATTTTTTCTTTTAAGGCTTTTATCGGTAGCCACCACGGCAAATCACAAACACATGCACATACATGCACATGCACACACATGAGAGACATCAAAAAGTAAAAGAAACTTAAAAATATCAGTGTGGAGAAGTTGGTCAGACTAGCTAATACTAGCAGTTCCTCTCGTGACTTTCTCTACCTTGTGAGAAATAGGCTATGGCTTTCTCTAGGTTAAGGAATGTGGCTTGTTAAGACCTCAATAAATCCTCAGTAGCTCAAGGAGACACTTGGCTCCATTAGCTGCAAGGGATATGTGCTTGTGCGGTACCCAATGCAGTCATAACCTGCATGGCAGACAGAACCAAGATTACAATATGATTTTTCCTACTTTATTCCAATTTAAAAAATTTTAATAGACAAATAGGGAAAACCTCCTTTTCACCCTGTAACTCTTAAGAAGCTTAATCAAGAAATATTTGCTAGCTGGTATAATTTGCTTTTGACAAGACTGTAATAAAATATGATTCCTTTCTACAAGGAATATAAATAATAACATAGTAAAATTTTTCCTTTTCTTATATAGAGAGATGATTTTCATATCCCCTGTTCATATCTGAGTGCCCCTCTCATACCTTTACCTTAGTCCCTGTGTGTCACAAATGATTAAGCACTCAACTACTAACCAAAAGATTGGCAGTAGTTCACACTCACCCAGAAGTACCTTGGAAGAAAGTCCTGGCAATCTGCTTCTGAAAGGACACAGCCATGAGAACCCAAAGGAGCACAGTTCTACTCTGCAAACAGGGGGCTGTCATGAGTTGGAACTGACTCAACTGGAACTGTTTTTTGTTGTTGTTGTTGTTGTTTTTTAGATTACTTGATTCTTATTTCCAGATCAGCACTATTCAATAGAAATATAATGCTAGACAGAAGTGTGAGACATATATATAATTAAGATTTTCTAGTTAGTACATTATAAAATAAAAAGAAATTTGAAATTATTTTTAATAATGTATTTTATTTAAACCTAATATATTCAAAATAGTATAATTTTAATATGCATTCAATATAAACGACTATTAGATTGAATATTTTGCATTCTTTTTTCTTAATAAGTCTTCAAAACCCAGTGTGTATTTTACACTTACAGCACATTTCAATTCAGCCTAGCCAAATGTCAAGTTCTCAATAGTCTCATGTGGCTAGCAGTTACCATATTGAACAACAAAGTGTTAGAGGGAAAATATTGTCAAAAAAAGAACAGGAAAGAATGTTTACTGGGTACCTACTTCCATCCAGACTGCACTAGTAATTTTACATTGATTTAAAATTTAATTTCCATAAAAGCATATGGGATAGCTCTTAATAGTCTCGTATTTCAGATTGGTAACTCCACTCAGAGGTTTAACAACTTGTCAAAAGTTGTCCAGATAACAAGTCTATCTATTTACAAGGTGTCCTCTTTCCACTCCTCTATTCCTCTTCAAAACAGGCATCTTTACTAAATTTTTCTTTATAACTAAATGCTTAAACAACTAAATATTATCGAATGCATTAATTATTAACTATTAAGGTAGGGAAAGAGGGAAATTTACTCATTTTCTTTATTACCTTGAAGGAGACAAGCACACTACCATGATATCACTGAAAAATGTAATTGTGGAACCACAGATTTGTGTATTTCAAGACATATTTTTCACATAGATCATAAATTTGGCATTTCTAAAATGATATCTGAAGCTGGTCTTGTCAGTTTCTGTCATTTATCAAATTGGTCTTTTTACCAACTATGAATTTCTTGGTCTCGGTTATGAAGGGCATGTGAATATGACAGTGTCAGAGTTTGACATGACTGAAGAAAATATGTTTGTTCAGATTTGTTGTGCATGAAAAATATTAATCCCACAACATGTAGGCTTATATTTACAAGCCATTACAAATTGATGCTCTGCATATTTTGGTCACAGCTAATTCTGACATAGTTGAATGTTAAATTGGCCATACGGTGTTAAGATTAAAAAAAAATTATTGCACTTATTTTGTTGTTTGAATTTGGTATATACTACTAATTGCACAAGTGTTTTATTTTGATAACTTGCTACTGATAAAAGCAGTTTTGAGAGTTTATAAAATGTTTAATGTTCTATCTCCTTGAAAAACAATTTCTCTCAAAAGTAGGAAAAATCATAGAATTCCAGATACATTATTGTGAAAGAATTTACTATTTAAAAAAAAACTATTTTTGAAGTAGAGATTGATTTAATCTTACATAAAATAATGGTAAATGTATCATAATAGACAGGTAAAGATAATTTTGATATTTAAATATTTTAATGTATTGAGACAAGATTATAAGCAGCATAGGACATTGGCAAGAGTCTAAGATTCAGTCTGAGGACTTGGAATGATTTCTGGAATGTACCAGTTTTTGCCATGAGAATAAGACTCTACAGAATTTGATGAACTGTGAATGTTTGTTTTGTATACAGTCTGTGATTGTCAAATCAAATCTTAAACTGAAGCCCAGTGTAGAAGAAGAAAACTAATGACAATGTTAACTTTTGTATAACCATATTTTGTACACTTAAGTTTAAAATAGTGGCTTAATATAAAGTAATTAGATGATAATGTTTCTATTAAATGAACAATAATAGTGTTTATATAAATTTATAAGACATGAATTAGGGATGAGTCATAGTAGCCTCAACTTCAATATCCAATTAATTTCTGTATTTTATTTTAGTGTGCATGTATTAGAAAATCTTGGTTCATATACAAAACTAGTTTTTAAATGTAATGGTTTTAAATGGTAGGCCTTGAAATCTCACGACCCACTTTAACTGACCCGTAAGCATGAAAGAGGATAAATAGGAAATTATTATTTCACAATTAAGTTATTATAAGTTGTAATATAATGGTTAAGTACATAAGGTATGAAGTCTGAAAGACCTTGAACTGAGTTCTACCTTTCATCATTTAGTTACTATTTGACCTTGACCTCTTTAAACCTTTTTCTTGAGATGTAAATTGATTTCTTGAGACACTAATCATACATACCTCAGAGGATATTAAGTTAGATGATACTTACAAATGATTAGCTTAAAATATGACATATAGTTAGAGCTGTGTCCATTTTGAAAGAATGTAGATAAAGGGTTCTCCAACAAATTTAAATCTTTATGATGATATGTTCAATTGTATAATTTTCTAAAATTTAGATAACTTATGCTTATCTTTGCTAAATTGTCTCACAAAATTTCAAAACAAATTTCATCTTTTTGTTGTGTGTCTGTGATTTACAAAGTCACAAATGCTCTTATAGTCACATATAGAACAAAAACAAGCAAATGGGAGCTTGATATTCGTTCTCTTGTCCAGATTATTGCAAAGATTTCACATATGTCAGCCTATAAACTAATTAGTCAAGTAACATATACACATTCTTGCATTTTTCTCTTAGCTTCATTTTCACACAATGTACTAATTGTATTTTCATAGCAGCCTGCTGATCTAATACAGTATAATTGTTGCAATATAATAGAATGTCATTAATAAGTGCATTTTCAGCATCAGATTCAAATTGTGTTTGCATAAGTTTTAGATAATATTAAACTGTTTCATTTATTCTGAAAGAATTTGAAAGCCTTATTTTTATGCTCACTTTGTCTTGTTTCAAATGAATATTGTAACTTGGCAGAGATTGTGGAATTCTTTTTAAAATTTCGCTGCATAAACACACTGAGGATTTGAGTAATTTTTATTGCCATAAAAATGATTCCGAACAAAAATAATCTGTCTTTAGCTTTCTTGTCATATTTTCTTGTCTTTAAATTTCCAGTGATTTTGTAGAAGAATTTCTGGCATAATGATTTATTTTCCTATGTTTATGTTAATGTGGATGAATAATCTTCTAAATATAATGCAACATGTTATTTCATCTTAAACCAGATCAATCTCATCACCAGATTTTCATTCCAAATTTTTTATTTTTTGCCAATAATCCAATTTTAGTTTTAAGAATAATTTAAATACATCTGAAAAAGGAGTTATAAATATAACAGTATGCAAAAATGCAAAGCTTGCCTAACACTATTATAAACATTCACAGAGAAAAAAGAAAAACTGAAAATAAATGCTAAAACTATTTAAATACCATATTATAGACGGAATTTGTTATACTTGCCAGTCCACGATTGAATATTACTCTGTGATTAGAGTATACACCAGTGCCTGACATTAAGTTGAGTACAAAGACACACGTACGTGCTATAATAGCATTCTCCTTTTGACAGTTTACAATTATTGGCATGCAGGGGTCTGAACCTTTTTTGTAACAGTGCAGCATTAAATTACATTACAATGATTTGATAAAGTTTTCAAATATATGCACAGAGATGAAAGGACAAGCATTTTTCTGATGTATACAAAAAATAAGTTAAGCTGGCAAAACGAGTTAATTGATGGTCTCTAATATTTTTAATTCAGCATATAATGTCCTTGATATTTTGTGATGTTTTATTTCACTTGTTGTTGTTAATGTTAGCTGCCATCCAGTCAATTACAACTCATAGCAACCCTAAATGACAGAATAGATCCGCCCCATAGGATTTCCTAGGCTGTAACCAGGTACTAGGGAGAGGAGGACATCTGCTCCCATAAAGATTACAGCCTAGGAAACGCTGTAGGGGCAGTTCTACTCCGTCCTTCAGGGTTGCTATGAGTTGGAATCAAGGTGGAGGCACACTACAACAACAATCTTTACAGAAGCACATGGCCAAGTGTTTCTCCCATGGAGCCACTGGGCAGGTTAGTACCACCAACCTTTTGGTTAGCACCACCAACCTTTTGGTTAGCACCACCAACCTTTTGGTTAGCACCACCAACCTTTTGGTTAGCACCACCAACCTTTTGGTTAGCAGCCAAGTTCACCAAGCCAAAAAACTAAACCTATTGCCATGGAGTCAATTGCGACTCATAGCGAGCTTATAGGACAGAGTGGAACTGCCCCACAAGGTTTTCAAGGCTGTAAATCTTTACAGAAGCAGACTGCCACATTTTTCTCTTGTGGAACACCTCGTGGGTTTGAACTGCCAACCTTTTGGTTAGCACCAGATCTCCTTATTTCACTCAAAGTTAAAAGTATTTTTGATTAAATTTTTACTAACTTTTGCAGAAGGTTTGAGTCCTCTTTATACTAATCCTTAGTAGCCACTTCTTTTGCTCATATTTATGTCACAGATCATTACCTGGAAAGTAGCACTTTGAAAACCAACCCTCCAAAATTCACATTAAAGTCTTCATGAAACCATCTGGAAAGGAAGAATTTTCCATAAAATAATGAAAAACAAGAGTATTCTAGATTGTGGTAGAAATTATACAATCCTTCATTGATGGTTTGGGGTTAAAAATCAATGCCTGTCTGGAACTTTCTCCTTTCTACCTATTTTCCATTTTACCCCCAGTAGTTAGGCTTCCAGATATGTTTGGTACAATCATTTGTCAAATCTACTGTCAGAAGGGACCCTTCTCTACCCATTAACTTTCTGGCTGCACACCTTCTACTTGCAAGCAAACTGTCTCAGGACATATGTGCATTTTGCAATTTTAGTACCTTTCACAAAGTACACAAACAGAAGCATTTGGTCCTAGGCAATATGAGAAGCCTTAGACATAAATACTATTCTTGTCTGCCCACCATGCTTTTGGCCTTTAATTCCCACCTGCAGCCTGAGTAAAATTCAATGAGACCTCCAACCTAGAACGCCTCATTGCATTTCACTTAGGAGTAAATTAATTTGACATCTAAACTCAGAATAAAGGTTTCTAACCCCTGGACACCTTGTATAAATATGTATGCAAAATTTTGCATGTATGTGCATCTATACACATTTTCCTAGGGAGAGAGTGTGTAGCTTTCATCTGAGTCTTAAAGATGTTCTTTATCCTACATAAGGTTCCAAATAGTTTAAAGCCACTCAACTGTCCTCCAACGGCCTGTTTGAATCTATTTTTCTCTGTTCAAGAAGGATATAAGCTAAACTTTAAAATGAGTTTCCTGGCAATCCTGGGTAATGTCAATAAGACCAGCTAGTCAATTTTAGGGATAAGTAAACAGAAAAAAAAAATGGTTATGATAAAAAAAGCTGCATAAGGATAAAACAATGAGATAGAATTTAGAGGTAAATCTTTGCCCTCCAGGTTACTAATTGATTTGCTTCCTGAAATAGGACAAAGTCATAGAATCTTGCAGACCCAGTTTTCCAAAAATTTATACTGCCTAAATATAAACTAGCTAATCACTGCTATTCCGCTATTCTGTCTTTCATTTATTGTTCATTCCATATGAAAATGATTCTTGGGGTTAGGAAAGAAGGAAGGGAGGAGAAAGATTGCAGTTGAAATCATTTTTCCTCAAGATTCAAATATACTTCCTTTGAAAGTTCTGCCCCTCTGGGAAAAATACCTGCTACAATAACTGTTAGAGATAGAGGTACATGGTATACCACATAGATGTCATGCTGACAAAGTCTGAGACTACTTTTCTAGAAGAATCATAGATTTTTCTATAATTGGAAAGGATCTAAACTTTCAGTATACTCAATCTCATCATTTCACAGATGAAATCATGAAGATTCAAGCAAATTCAGAGCATGTCATAGTCCCTCAACTATAGGAGCTATTCCAGACCTTTTCCATGCCCTTCAAGCTTTCCGTTGCCACCTCCCCTTCCCTTCCTTACCTCCTGAAAGCTCATATTAAAGCCTATTTCACCCTTCAAATTAAGACTTCTATATTTTTTTCTACTCAAACTTAGCTCTTTGTTGATGCTTATTTTTTATTTTTCCTTACCCCGTAGAGGAAAACTCACACCTTTCCTTGTCATCACTAACCCCGGTGCATGTTATTTACCTTTCCTTCTCTCTTCCTCTAAGACCTGGTGCCTGAGATACCAGCAGGAGAACCACGTGTTTGCTTATTTAAAGTGCTCCTTTCTGATCTCCACCCTGATCTACCAAATAAGAATTGTTGGGATGATACTCAGAATCTGCTTTTTTACCCAAAGATTCCAGGTGCTTCCTATGTACACGGAAATTTGAGAAACACTGTTCTTGACCATCTCAATCACTAATTGCCTCTTTCTCTAACAGCTTCAGAAACTCTCTCTTACCTGGCTCTGAAATTTGGCTCCCATTCATTAATATAGCCCTTGGACTTCTCTCATAGGTCATCTATAATTCCCTAAATACACACTAAAATAGCCATTTCCCAGGTCCTATTCTTGCTGATCTCTCTGCAGCAAGATAGAATAGTCACATCATGCAGCATTGAACTTCAAAAATTTTAATTATGCATTGTGATGGTTAAGATTGTGCGTCAGTTTGGCTGGGCCATGATTCTCACTGTTTTAATGTAATCACTCCCATGATTGAATATACTGTGAGTAGCCAATCAGATGAAAGGGAGTCTCCTTGGGGGTGTGGCCCACATCTGTATATAAGCAGACGTTCTGGCCTTTTGCTCTCGCTGGATTCTGCAGCTGCTTCCTGTCGTCTCATCTCCTGTTATTGGACTTGAGCTGTCAGCTTATTTGCTGAACCTGGGATTCACTGATCTGCACAGCCATTGAGCAGGAGCCCTGCTCTCTGACCTGCCGATCTTGGGTTTACCAGCTTCTGCAGCTGTGTGACTTGGGAGAGGCCTCTACCTTGATCCATGGGCTTGGGACATTCTAGCCTCTACAATCACATTAGCTGTTTCCTTGATATAATCTCTCTCTATATATATATTTGTACACTTTACTGGTTTTGCTTCTCTAGAGAACCCAGCCTAAGACATTTGGTACCAGGAGCAGTTCTAGAGAAACAAAATTGTAAGGATGAGTTTTCTAAATTGGTTCTCAAGTCTAGTTAGTCATAAAGATGTTGATGACTCAATTCAAATACACAAAATATCACCACCAGTAGATCAGATACTGCTGAAAGGTGAGGCTCAGGGTGAACGCATGTGTGATATCTTTCTACAGCTTTGTCAGAATGAGAAGTATAAAGAAGCTGGTTGGTTTGTCCTACTTTCTCTAGACAAACTGATGAAGGAAAGAGATGCACTTAGGGCTTCAGAGTCAAGGCTCAAGTGCTGCATACATGACCTCAAGGTTTCCACTTGTGCTTTGAAAGAAAGCCTTGTTTCTTGTAGTAACAGAGCCAAAATTGCTGAAAACCAAACCCACAGTCTTACTGTTAAGAGTGGCTGAATTACAATGCCAGCTCAATTGCAAGCCTCAAGAGGTGTCTGAAGTTAAAGTAAGGGCATTGATTGGGAAGAGATGGGATCCTGAGACTTGGGATGGGGACATATGGGCAGATAATCAGGAAGCTAGGGACACTGAGCCTGCAAATTCCACTGAATCACTCCTGCCAGCAGAACCAGTCCCATCTGAAGAGATTACTTCACGTTTGTCTGTGAAACCACCCGGCCCAGAAAAACCATTAACCCCTCCACTCCCATCTGAGGAGATTAGCCGTAGCCCAGCTGCCTCTAAAGAGCACTTGCCAGAGACATTGCCTGGAGCATCGTCTGAGGCAGATGCTTTACAAGTTAATGCTGAATGTTCCCAAAACAATTCCACACTACCGATTCTGGCTTCTAGACCTCTAACTAGGCTTAGCTCCCAGTGAGCCCCAAAAGGTGAAGTACAAAGTGTGACCCAGGAGGAGGTACGCTACACTCCAAAAGAACTACTTGAGTTTTCTAATATGTACAAACAGAAACCTGGGGAATAAGTGTGGGAATGGCTATTAAGGGTGTGGGATAATGGTGGAAGGAACATAAAGATGGATCAGTCTGAGTTTATAGATATGGGTCCATTGACCACAGACTGTTCCTTCAATGTTTCAGCTAGAAAAGTTAGGAAAGGAGCTAATAGTTTATTTGGTGGGTTGCTGAAGCATGGATGATGAGGCGGCTGACACTAAATCAAGTTGAAGTACCAGACCTGCCTTGGTATACTTGGTAGAAGCAGGTATCCAAAGGCTTAGGGAAATTGGCATGCTAGAGTGGATTTATCAAGTTAGATCCACAGACTCACACATGGAGTGTACAGAGGACATACCTTTTACCACAACTGTGAGGAACAAATTTGTGAAGGGAGCTCCAGTATCCTTGAAGACTGCTGTGATTGCTATTTTATGTAAGTCAGATTTGACAGTGGGAACTGCCCTAACTGAATTAAGAGATCTAACTACAATGGAGCTGATTGGGCTCCATGGTAGTAGGGGCCGAGTGGCTGCACTCAATCGACAAAGACAAGGTGGGCGTGGTTACAGTACTGGACAGAGGAGTCAAAGCAGTAATCAGAATAATGTGACTCGTATGGGTTTATGGCATTGATTACTTAGTCATGGTGTCCCTAGAAGTGAAATAGACAGGAAATCTACTAAATATGTACTTGATCTATACAAACGGATGAATTCTAGGTCAGGTGAACAGCAGTCTAATTCGAATCACCAGAATAGAGAGTCGAGGTCCTTCAATCAATTCCAAGATTTGAGCAAGTTTAAAGACCTTCAACCCCTTAAATGAAGGGGAGGCCGGGTCCTCTTGAGGAAGGACTCCAATACACTGCCAAAAATTTTTACTGTTAATCTTTCTCCCAGCCTTCCCCAAAGAGATCTACGGCCTTGTACGACAGTGACTGTTCACTGGGGAAAAGGAAATAATCAGACTTTTTGAGGATTACTGGATACTGGCTCTGAGCTGACACTAATTCCAGGAGACCCAAAACATCACTGTGGCCCACCAGTCAGAGTGGGGGCACATGGAGTCAGGTTATTAATGGAGTCTTGGCTCATGTCCATCTCACAGTAGGTCCAGTGGGTCCCCGAACCCATCTTGCAGTGATTTCCACAGTTCCAGAATGCATCATTGGAATAGATATACTCAGCAACTTCCAGAACCCCCACATTGGATCCCTGACAAATAGAGTAAGGGCTATTATGGTAGGAAAAGCCAAGTGGATGCCATTAGAACTGCCCCTACCTAGGAAAATAGTAAACCAAAAGCAATACTGTGTTCCTGGAGGGATTGCAGAGATCACTGCCACCATCAAGGACTTGATGGATGCAGGGGTGGTGATTCCTACCACATCCGCATTC
>NW_004443979.1:15575326-15619327 GCF_000243295.1 Trichechus manatus latirostris
AAATGCCCATGGTCTCCACTCTTGTCACATTATCTTCCATCTCCCACTGTGCACCTATGGCCTCATGGGGAGTTCCTCATGATCAGTTGACTGAGGAAGAGAAAACTCATGCCTGGTTTACAGATGGTTCTGTGCGATATGCAGGCGCCACTCGAAAGAGGACTGCAGGAGCACTACAGCCCCTTTCTGGGATCTCCCTGAAGGACAGTGGTGAAGGGAAATCCTCTCAGTGGGCAGAACTTCAAGCAGTGTACCTGGTTGTTCATTTTGCTTGGAAGGAGAAATGGCCAGATGTGCGATTATATACTGATTCATGGACTGTGGCTAATGGTTTGGCTGGATAGTCAGGTACTTGGAAGGAGCATGATTGGAAAATTGGAGACAGGGATTTATGGGGAAGAGGTATGTGGATAGACTTCAACGATTGGGCTAAAGAAGTGAAGATATTTGTGTCTCATGTGAATGCTCACCGAAGAGTGACCTCAACAGAGGATGATTTTAACAATCAAGTGGATATGATGATGCGTTCTGTGAAAACCAGTCATCCTCTTTCCCCAGATACTCCCATCATTGCTCAATGGGCTCATGAACAAAGTGGCCATGGTAGCAGGGTTGGAGGTTATGCATGGGCCCAGCAGCATGGACTTCCACGCACTAAGGCTGACATGGCCACAGCCTCTGCTGAGTGTCTAATCTGCTAGCAGCAGAGATGAACACTGAGTACCCGATATGGTACCATCCCTTGAGGTGATTATCCAGCAACCTGGTGGCAAGTTGATTACATTGGACAACTTCCATCATGGAAAGGGCAGCGTTTTATCTTTATTGGAATAGACGCTTACTCTGGATATGGATTTGCCTTCCCTGCATGCAATGCTTCTGCCAAAACTACCATCTGCGGACTCACAGAATGCCTTATCCACCATCATGGTATCCCACACAACATTGCCTCAGATCAAGGGACTCACCTCACAGCAAATGAAGTGCAGCAGTGGGCCCATGCTCATGGAATTCACTGGTCTTACCATGTTCCCCATCATCCTGAAGCAGCTGGCTTGATAGAACGATGGAATGGCCTTCTAAAGACACAATTATGGCACCACCTAGGTGGCAATACCTTGCAGGGTTGGGGCAATGTTCTCCAGGAGGCTGTATATGCTTTAAACCAGCATCCAATATATGGTGCTGTTTCTCGCATAGCCAGGATTCACGAGTCCAGGAATCAAGGGGTGGAAATGGGAGTGGCACCACTCACTATTACCCCTAGTGACCCACTTGCAAGATTTTTGCTTCCTGTCCCCTTGACCTTATGCTATGCAGGCCTAGAGGTCTTAGTTCCAAAGGGAGGAATGCACCCACCTGGAGACACATCACTGATTCCATAGAACTGGAAGTTAAGAATGCCACCTGGCCACTTTGGGCTCCTTATGCCTCTGGCTCAACAAGCAAAGAAGGGAGTTACCATACTGGCTGGTGTGATTGATCCTGATTACCAAGAGGAAATCAGGCTGATATTACATAATGGAGGTAAAGAAGAGTATGTCTGGAATGCAGGAGATTCCTTGGGGCATCTCTTAGTACTACCATGCCCTGTGATTAAAGTCAATGGAAAACTACAGCAACCTAATTCTGACATGACTACTACTGACCCAGACCCTTCAGGAATGAAGGTTTGGGTCACCCCACCAGGCAAAGAACCATTACCAGCTAAGGTGCTTGCTGAGGGCAAAGGGAATACAGAATGGGTGGTGGAAGAAGGTAGTTCTAAATACCAGTTACGGCCACATGACCAGTTGCAGAAATGGGGACTGTAATTGTTATGAGTATTTCTACTTTGTATGTGTGCATTAGATATTTTTGTTTCCTTCAGTTATAAAATACAAGCTGAAAATGAGGTTAGAGCATTTTCGATTGTATGCGTGTTAGTTGTATCATGTTAGGCACAAGTATGACTTTCTAATTTTCTTTATTCAGAGATTATGTATGGTTTAAGGAGATGTGTACATGTGCCAAGTTGACAAGGGGTGGACTGTGATGGTTAAGATCGTGTGTCAACTTGGCTGGGCCATGATTCTCAGTGTTTTAATGTAATCACTCCAATGATTGAATATACTGTGAGTAGCCAATCAGATGAAAGGGAGTCTCCTTGGGAGTGTGGCCTGCATGTGTGTATAAGCAGACATTCTGGCTTTTTGCTCTCTATGGATCCTGCGGCTGCTTCCTGTCGTCTCATCTCCGGTTCTTGAGACTTGAGCTGTCAGCTTATCTGCCAAACCTGGGATTCGTCAATCTGCACAGCCTGTAAGCGGGAGCCCTGCTCTCCGACCTTCCGATCTTGGGCTTGCCAGCTTCTGCGCTGTGTGACTTGGGAGAGGCCTCTACTCTGATCCACAGGCTTGGGACGTTCTAGCCCCTACAGTCATGTGAGCTTTTTCCTTGATATAATCTCTCTCTATATATATATATTTATACACTTTACTGGTTTTGCTTCTCTAGAGAACCCAGACTAAGACATGCACACTTGTCCAAAGAGAAAGGAAACAAAATAATAACTTTAGCATATGATTTATGTCCTATTCCAGTCAGTGAACATTTACTCCAGAACAGGTATGAGCTAGGAGACCTGAATCTACTATCTGCTCAGTAGGTCACTCATAATGTGAGCTCCTTCTTCAGTGAGTGTGAGTCCAGCGCAGAAAAAAAAAATCTTTGTCCCCAAACATGGCCCCTACATGAAATCCAATGACTTCATCTTATGCTCAATAGGAAAATAGGGGACTAAAGAAATTTTTTAAAAGATTGATCTGGGGGAAAAAACTGTGTTGCATTTTTATGGAAAAACTGTGTGCCAGTCTCCAAGGTGGCACTTTTCTAATGAATTTTGTACGATTGTTTTGACTTTATGCCATTTTCTGCTTATGTCATAAATGAGAATCTAACCCCTGAATAAGACAAAAATCCACTGCAAAATTAACTATACTATCCTCATTAAACCACTTCGTTTCTCAGTCTCAACAATTGTACTCTCACATGGTTCTTCTATTTCATTTTACGCTTACTTCTTGAGTCTCCATAACTGGTTCATTTCCATACAAATTAAGATATGTTTAACTTCTGCCTCCTTTCTCTTTCCTTTACTTTCTCTAGCTTGTTGAACAGAACCACAAGTCTTCCTGCATCCCCAACTCCATCATTTAAGTAGATTTGAAATTGAGTCCTATTCCTAGTATGGGATCAAATGGCCCAGTTAAAGGGTTAAGATTTCATGTTATTCCCCAAGTTTCCTTGTTATCTTTCATATGCATTAATTTGCTACTTGAGAACAAATCACTAATGCCCATGTCACTTGAAAGTCACAGGAAGTCTGCTCCCTCCTATGCTGACCCACTCCACAGGATGAAGTTCCTGTCTTGACTTCACATTCAATAGGTTGACTTACTGGCCTATGCTCTATTAAACAAAATCAGTTTCTTTAATTCAAAGTTCTATTAAATGTTAAAACTAAGGAACCGATGATGTGGCTGATAAGATGCATAGACAAAGCCTGGGGGTAGAGGTCCAGAAGATCCAGGTGTAGAACTATGCAAGGTGAATGTAAAAGAAATGGACGGGCAGAGAAATTTAAAAGAAACTCTCATTTTGCAAGGTTTAGCCTTTTAGGAATTTTAACTCTCATAACTACTATCCAATATTAGACTGAACTTTGATAGTAATTTTACAATTTATGATATGCTCTGACTTTTTTTCAGAAAAGCACACACATTTCTATGTTTGAAAATGCCAAAGAATCACTATGAAATTAGTTCTAATCGGATCCTTGCCATTAGTGAAGTGTGAATTCAGCACATTCAAAGGAAATGTCATTAGGAACATAAAAGTTAATCTATCATGCTAAAAGATCATTGAAAACACTATTTTATAAGCCAAATTGATGAAGGCTGTATTAACCAAAATATATTTGCAAGGGAAATTTTTAAGAAGTATATCTTTATTTCCATTAGATGAAAGTGTATGCATCTTTCCACTCATATACAAGTAGATAAAATTATACAATATTTTATAGTTGAAAAGAACATAATTATGAAGTTCATTACTTTTATTTTATAGATAAAGTACCAAGACTAGGTGAAAATAGACTAAATTATACGTCTAATGTCACACATCTAGTTAGTGGTATTAACAACTCTAGAGCTCTTCTCCAGTGCTAATTCACTTATGTAACAACCATCTATTGAACACCTCATCTGTGTACTGGAGCAATGGTAAATGAAAGGGTGTAGTCCCCAAAAAACCCACAGTACAAAGGGAAAATCATACCTACATATAACATAACTCAGATATTAACTGCTTCAGCCTTGGGTTATCACACTTTCCTTAATATTTAAACAAACCTTAATCTTTAAAACTCTATCCTGTATATGTTGGAAAACATAACCTTCTTTTTCACCTCTACTTCTCTGGAGGTTCTTGCTTCTCCAAACTACCTTTCACTCCAATTTCCTGCTCTCGATGAATGTCATATTCATGTTTTGTTTTTTTGTAACGAAATCACCTTAATAGGTGAATACAGATAATATACCTCAAAATTCCAGAAGTCCTCATAGATGTAAGATCTTAATATTTAACTGAGTTTCCTGAAACGTTAAGTATACTGAACGGCCATTCAATTGGAGTTGTAACTCTTAGGATTGTTTTGATTATAAGTAATAGGTGGGAAAAATAATCTCAAACTGTCCTAAACTATTCATTCTTTGAAAAGGCAGTATTAATTCAGGTGCAGGGGAATTAAAAAAGAAAAAGTCAAAAGCCTCTGCTCTTGTGGAGATTTATTCTCCTTGGGGGAGACAGATAATAAGCAAGTAAATAAAAAAATATGTATGTGCAGCGATCATACTATAAAGAACAGTCAGACAGAGAAAGACACTATATAGAGTTTACCTGTTTAGATAGGGCAGTCATGGATGACTTGTTTGAGAAGGTGGCATTTGAACAGAAACCTGAAGGAAGACAGGAAGTGATCCATAAGGACATCTGGAGGACAAGAGTTCTAGGGAGAGAGAAAAGAAAGTGCAGAGACCCTGAACTTGGCATGTTTGAAGAACATCTAGAAGGCAAGTGAGGCTTGAGCAAAGTGACAAAGGAGCAAAGTGACAAAGTAGTAGAAGACACTACTATTAGGAAGATAATGGGGACCCAGTTCATATTGAATATGATCATATTGATCATAGAGAGCTTTTAAGTCAGTATAAGGACATGGGCATTTATTTTTAGTGAGACGGGAAGTCATTGGAAGGTTATAACAGAAGATTAGCATGGTCTGAATTTATACCAGAAGGTCGCTACATTTACAGCATAGAGAATAGGATGGCAAGGGTGGAAGCAAAGAGAAATTTGGAAGACTGTGATTATAATCCAAGGCAGAGATGCTGGTGGGTTAGGTTAGGGTGGTAGCAATGAAAATAATGATAAGTGGTGAAAAGCTGGATATATTTTGTTGGAAAAGCTGAAAAGATTTGCTAATTGATTAGTGGTTTGTGAGAGAAAGAGGAGAACAGTTGGAAGGATTGAGATGCCATTTAATGAAATAAGTAAGACTATAGGAGAAGCAGATTTGGGGGAGAGAGAATCAAGCTTGGGTTTGTTCAATATATAAAATTTATTGGGTCATCTAGTTAGAGAGATTAGCGGTTTGGCAGATGTCTTAGTGCTGCTATACAGAAATAGCAAAAATGGATGACTTTAACAAACAGAAATTTATTCTCTCACAGTCTAGGAGGCTAGAAGTCCAAACTCAGGGTGCCAACTCCAGGGGAAAGCTTTCTGTCTCTGTCAGTTCTGGGGTAAGATCTTTGTCATCAATCGTCCCTTGGTCTAGGAGTTTCTCAGCACAGGGACCTCGATCCAAAGGAGGCACTCTGCTCCCAGTGCTTCTTTCTTGCTGGTATGAGGTCCCTCTCCTCTCTGCTCAATTCTCTCTTTTATGTCTCAAAAGAGATTGACTTAACATACAACCTAATCCTGTAGATTGAGTTCTGCCTTATTAACATAACTACCTCTAATCCTGCCTCATTAACGTAACTACCTCTAATCCTGCCTCATTAACATCATAAAGGTTAGGATTTATACCATGGGAAAATTACATCAGATCACAAAATGGTGGACAACTACACAAAACTAAGAATCATGGCCTAGCCAAGTTGGCACATATTTTGGGGGTACACAATTCAATCCATAACAGCAGTCTTCAGGGTCATTTTATTGAGCATCTTATTGACAAAACCAAGTCATCAAAGACTCAGTTTATTTTCATTTTTCACTCTCTATTGTTCATAGCAGGGTCTTCCTAAAACTGTATATCCCTTTGTGGTCAAAGGATAACTTATCAGAAATTGGAGCTATAGGAGCCCTTCTTCATATGCAGTAGAACAAGGAGGGCAATTCTCAGAACCAGAAGATAAAAAGTCTTGAGGCTCTGCAGAATGGATCTTTCCTAAATCAATCCCTGTGCCTCTGAAAATGTCAGGAAAAGTATTGACTGGATTAAGCATAGACTACTTTCAAACTAATCACTGTCTAAAGAGATTTATAGGATTACCTGATTGTTTAGACCAATTTACTATCACTGTTGGAGAAGCAGGAAAAGTTAATCCCATCTAAACCAAGTGGATATTACATAATCAGGGAAGAGTGGAAGGAACGTTGTAAAGACAGGTACAATGTCCACTAAAATTCAATGAAGAGCAACTGACTTAAAACTGAATATTGGGTGTAATTCTTTTTACAAGCTCTTTATCAATTTCCACCCTGGGAAATTCTCACTGACTGGTTCTTCAGTTGAAGAACGGAAAAGGAATCCCTGTTGCTTCACCTCCTCGCCCTTGATATGTATCTCAAATTTCTCCTTCATCCTACATCTAAGGCTCCATAAACGCTTCTCCCTGGTGTTGCCACCAGAAAATTCAAAACTCCCATCTTACCACTTTATAATCCAGAGAAGTTGACTTCAAGTCAGTTTGGCACGTATGCAATACATTAAGGTGGTCTGATAAACAAAGAATGATTCGTGCCGAATATAAACCCCTTAGCATAATGGAAGAATCTAGAGAGGTTTAAAATTTTGATCTTTCTCTTTTAAATACGTATAACTTTTTATTCTTCTCCTATCGAACACTGTGAGAGGGATCTGGAAAGATTTTTTTACTTATTTATTTTTAACCAATATGAATTGCCTTTAGAAAAGAGAAGTAGCAATACAGCCAGGGTATTCAGTGTTTACCTGTTTTGTTTTTTTTTCCTGTTTATTGTTTTAAATAAATGTTTTTTTACACTCTTCTACAATAATAGTTATTTTGTGAATTGATAACTCTAAGTTATGTACAAATATGTTGTTGTTAGTTGCCATTGAGTAAGCGCCGACTCATGACAACCTTATGCATCACAGAACTCACCACCCTTCTGTCAGTTTGTCTGACTGTGGTAGCTTGCATGTTGCTATACTGCTGGAAGTTATGCCACCAGTATTTCAAATATATACCAGCAGGTCTTTTCTACATAAGGTTGGAAATAATTTAAAGATAATTATCAAGTTAAATTACTTGATGCCTCTATTACTTCATAGAAAACTCCCTGTAGAAAATGGGGTGATATCTTTGCAAGCATAACAGTTTGTTATGTTTTCTACATCTTTTCATTGTTTTGTTACGTCATCAGCATCCTTATTTCTTCTTCTATGAACAACAGATGAATTTTGCTTTGAAGAAACCTATCTTCTCCCATTACATATACGGAGTCTACTAAGGTCAATCAAAAGAGTTAGCTTCCCCCATGTTTCTTTACTTAGACCAATAAGATAACATTCTCCCTGGAATTTGTGACAGTGACAAGGAAGGGGAGAGGAAGACTGAAAGGGTTGGATTTGTTTCACCCCATTACCAGCAGCAGGTGATATCCTCCATCCATTGTTGCTACCGAGATTCCAAGAGCTGCTCAGATTCTTATATTTTAGGTTTTTTAGGTTTCATGTTGAGTAAACTATATCCTCCCAAGACATTACTTTCTGCCTAAGGTAGTGAGGGTGGTCTTCTATTACTCACAACAGAAGCACTGTAAATAATATAAAGTATCATAAAAACAAATGAGCCAAGATGCAATAGGGTCAGGATAAGAACCTAGGTTTCCAATACTCCGTACGGTGGTTGTCCTAACATATTATGCTGCCTCTAAGTACAGAGCAAGAGCAAAATGTTCTTTAAATGTCATAAAGACAGTTTCTAATGGAAATGTGCTCTTCAACACTAGAATAGATTATAAACCAAAGAAGGATGCAGTAACTGGTTTAGATCTCATACAACAATGGCAAAGAATAAATTGGATATTATAGATTTTTGGCACTTTATGATTGTACAATCTCCTTAGCCATGTCTGCTGTGGATTACATGAAAATATTGAGCAAATCTCCTGCAGTCCTGGAGGTCTTGTAGTGATGGACCTTATCATCAGAATAATCTGGGAATTTCTGTGCTTTCATTGTTGCTACTGCTATGGCTGTTGCTGCAAAATTCCATTTTGTGGTTTCTGGATGAGTTAAAAAAAAAATCTTCAATAGAGACTTTAATTTAGAGCTTGTGCCAGTAATAAAAGTCAAGGTGGTTAAAAGTTAAAATCATCTTCTAGATGTGCAAGAATAAAATTTAATGCTCCTTTCTGTTTATTTTTTCACCCAAGTTTAGGTGATGATCAGACTCCTCTGAATGAACCTCAATATCTCCAGCTTCTGGTGGGGTGAATGGATTCTCTTATTTGCTTCTGCTAAATCAGGAGTATGGCTCCCTCCTCGGTAAAAAACAAGCTGAAATTTATAATAAAAGAACTATTGGAGGGGGAAAAAGGATGAATTCAAAGAGAAACAAACCAACAGACTGAGAGAACTAAAAGCTGACACATATCAATGCTGAAAACATTGGCAGATTGCCACGAAGCATTTTGGCAGAAGGTATTCAAGTTTAGAAGAGCTAACTTTAGAATGAGGAAAGACAGTTAACTGGAGGTAAAAGCAAAAACAAAAGTGGATACAGGGGGAATAAGTAAAGGATTTATCAAAGTTGAATTCAAGAGGAGACACTATCAGTTCTTCGTTTTAATGAGAAGAAAATGAAAAAAACATTTTTCTTTTTACTTGCTGAAGAATTACTGAAAATGAAGATCCATTGTAACTAAGCAACAACACTGAAGATATCTTTGATTTAGAAGACTTTGCTCTAAACAACAGAGAAATAAGAATATGAAAGTGTAATTTCCTTGACCCTGTGATTGCAGATTTGAAAACAAAGGGCCATGTCCTCCCATTGATCTATTCACCAAAGCCCCATTGATGGAGGTAAGGCACTAATAGTCTTAGCAGAAGACTCCTTATCTTCACAACTCAGGATGGCTGGACACCAGATCAATGTTTCTAGCTGTGTTATTTACAGTTTCAATTAATTTATTTAAAACATTTTTTTATTAGTTGAGTTACAAAATAAATAATTTGACAAGGAAATTGTGAATAATTGTGTAAAGCATGTGAAAAGAAAAGAGGAAAGTGTATATATATGACGGAAGTATTCTAATGGTATAAAAAGCAGAAACAGAATGAAATTTCCTTGATGACCAATTGCAAAACAAATTCATTTCCTGTATACTGAGTTATTTCCCCTCTAGAAAACATTTTCTTTGTTTTCTGCTTATCTGGATCACAATCTGTGTGGCACAGGTGCAATGAAATGTTAAAAACGTGGCTTGGCAGTCACCTCATTTTCATTTTTTAAAAATATTATTATTTTTATGGACTTATGGAAAGTTCCTTTAATAATTAGACAGAAAATACGGTAGATACAAAGCATAAATATAGGTGTGTTCAGACTAGAAGTAGAAAGTTTGAATGACCAAAGTTGGAGAACAAAACTGAATTCTACACCTGCGCAGTCATGAATTGTCATGTGTTTCTATCTTTAGACATTTAGACTTTTTATTACCAATTTTCTAAGCTTATTGAAGCTTTGTTTCAATAAAAAACATTTTGAAGTATTGATTTTTCTTTTTAAAACTTTCCTCTATTTTTGCTTTTTTGTATGTATTTAATGATGTACAATTAAATATTTATTAATTACCATTGTTCACGTAAGGCTGATGTCAACTATCAGACAAAAATCAGATGACTAGAATTTACCATCTTACTAGTATTTTATTTATTTTCTATAAGATATTGAAGACCTACACATCAAATTTATTCATGCTGCATGAGAGGGTCAAATTTATTAAGCAAACATGCTAAAAACTGATGAGTTCCTTGGCAATTTTTACGCTTGTCATTGTGCAGACAGTGGCGTCTACTTAGAATAGTATTGTTTTAACATTTAGACCTATTTCCAACCTGGATGGAAAAGAAGGGAAAAAATGGAAGGAAGCCACTATACATAGTCCACACTTAGGGAGTGAGGACGTATGCTCCCCCTCATTGAGGTTGGTATATCTACAAAAATTATTTGAAATTCATCTGCAGAGAAGCTTTGTCTCTTCTTACTACGTTTTTTATTCATTTATTTACATCAGTATGGACTTATGGATATTTCTTTTATACTTTGGGTTATAGTATACTAATTTATTTTGTTGCACAAATTGTTGTAGGTTTAGCCGCTGGGAGCTCTTTCAGCTGGCTTTTGTGTCCCTTTGGCACAGCCCATCAATGTGGGCTTTTTTGTTTTTTTGTTATTGTTTATTTGTTTGTTGAGCACTTTCTTACTCTCTGGCACTACAAGATGCTCTAGGCTCATCCTATATATTTGTTTCCTCAGTCCTAGAATCTGCCATTTCACCCAGGTGGTGACCTGGTTCCCTTTATTGTAGAACCCACCATCTGGGTGCTACGTGTGCTTGTTACTAATGGGGTGCCATTGCTTCTAGGCACTGTCTACTGTCAGAACACAGGACTATATGTGTGTATACTCATGTGTATATACACATGCATTAATATTTCTATATGTAGCCATATGTATCTATATTAAGGTGGACATGAGTTCAGTACAGATTCTGGATTTAGGAGAGGAAAGCATGCAGAGAAGAAGTTAAGAAACTATTACACAGGTCCATTTAAAGATAAATGGAGATATGGGTTGAAGTAGTAGAAATTGGAAAAGAATGGAAGAGAAAATGTTAGAGAGATGAAAGAATAAGCACAGAATTTACATACATATATGTGTTTAAACACACACAAACTCAAGCTCTGGGGCCTGGCTGATAGGTTAACAGGGGTACAATTGACAGAGGGGAACAAAATGTAAAGACCTGCTATTGGAAAATACTGGAATTCACAACACTACTGCCGTAATATGTTTAATATCATAACAAATTATGGATAACATTGTGAAGAATGAGAATTCCAAAACACTTAACTGTTCTCATGCAGAACCTGTACATAGACCAAGAGTCAGTCATTCAAACAGAACGAGAGGATAGTGCGTGGTTTAAAATTAGGAAGGTGTGCATCAGGGTTGCATACTTTCACCACACTTATTCAATCTGTGTGCTGAGCAAATATTCCAAGAAGCTAGACTGTATGAAGACTTCATCTCACATACTCTGGACATGTTTTCAGGAGGGTCCAGTCCCTGGAGAAGGACATCATGCTTGGTAAAGTAGAGGGTCAGTGAACAAGAGAAAGACTTCAATGAGATGGATTGACACAGTGGCTGCAACGATGGGCTCAAGCATAGCAACCATTGTGAGGATGGTGCAGGACCAGGCAGTTTTGTTCTGTTGTACATAGGGTCACTATGACTTGTAACTGACTCAATGCCACCTAACAACAACAACAATGTCATGATAATGGTGTGTGAAACATGTCAGAAAGCACAGAAGATGGAGAGGCTATCTGCCGACCAAAACTTAGAGTAACTTTTTTATCTGAGTTCTCTTCCTTGCCTTTTAAATAAATACCACTTAAATCTTGGTATTTTAAAATTGATGTTTTCCATACTATGCTATATGGCATTTCATCAAACAACTTACTGAATCCATAGTATATAGCATATTGATACCCTGTATTCCCTTATCTAAGAAATCCGTCATTACATTGAAGAAGGAGGTAGGACTGGTTTGTTATAACCTTTCTTTAATAAATTTGTAATGTTGGGAAAAAAAAAAAAAAGACCTGCTATTGGAGAGAATGTAATGAACGAGGAGACCTACCGGGGCGTGCTAGCGGAGTGGGCTTCTGGCCCCACGGAGCAAGGCGGTTACATTAGGTCTGGAATAGAAATGTTAAATTTAAGGAATTGATGGAACAAACAATAAATTTACACAAAAAAAAATTCCAATAAGGAAGTGCTAGAGGTAAAAACAAACACCTTGTAAACTAGTTGCATGAAGGTGACGTCTGAGATCTTAAGAATATTTGAGCTCTCCAAGAGAAAAATAGGAAAGAGCGTGTAGAAGAGAGCGCAGAAGATAGAGCCTTGGAGAAAATTAAGTATAAGAATACATAGAGAAAAGGGGAAAAAGGCATGGAAGGTAGCTGGTAGGAATAAAAAGGCAAAGCTATGGATAAATGGAAATATATGGTTTTGTACCCTACCGGAGACGAACCAGGGAATAAATTCTCTTTATTTTCCCCTTGGTGGAAGTCAGCCTGAAGCCACAGGGCAAGGAAACCTGAGTGATATGCAGGGATAAGTATCACAAGGCAAAGAAGATCAGAGGATTGATCTGAGTAGGGAGTGGGAGTGGAAAACAGAAAGGGTGCCAAAAGAAAGAACAACCAGTATAGAATTCTTTTTCATATTAGTACATAGGATCTCTTTCTTTTATTTTTAAATTACACAAGAATAAAGCTGATGGAATCAACAGGTTAAATTTAAATTTTAAACACCTTCCTAACCTCTACAAAAGGAGCACTGGTGGCACAATGGTTAAGCACTCAGCTTCTAACGGAAAGGTCGGTGGTTTGAACCCACCAGCTGCTGTGCGGCAGAAAGATGTGGCAGTCTGCTTCTGTAAAGATTACAGCCTTGGAAACCCTATGGGACAGTTCTACTCTGTCCTACAGTGTCACTATGAGTTGGAATCAACTCGACAGCAATGGGTGTGTAAACACTATATCAATTATTTTTGCAATATTTTCCAAATTTAAACTTATTTAGGGCCTGTCATTAGGCACCACAATTTATGTGGCATATGTAAACTTAGAGACTGACATAATGTAAACATCATATAAATCTATAAACCTTATTCCAAAATCAATTTACATAATCTGTAAACAGGCTTTCAATCAAAGTTTAATCAATTTATTATTAAATATTAATATGAAACTGGCATTTCATTCTAATTTATGTAACACTGATCAAGAAAAGCTTTGATTTACTTTGTAGTTTCAATCCTCATTTGTCTTCAAGTAACTGGAAAAATATTCTATAGACAAAAATTTTAAAAGTAAATTCACAGAATATAATTTTACTATTTAAACTTATTGTATCTTGGAAAAGTGAATTTACATCTATAAAACCAGTTTAAATCTTTAAACCAATTAAATCTATAGTTAAATAAATTCTTTTAAAGATACATGTTAAAACTTTTTTAAGGTTTCAAATATACTTAAAGGTCTTATCATTTGGCCAACAAAATGATAACATTTGAAGTATTAAACATTTCTAATATTCTTTTCTGCATAGTTTCATGTTTTGGACATAAAACCTGTTGCCATCAGGTTGATTCTGACTCATAGCAAACCTATAGGTCAGAGTAGAACTGCCCCAAGGAGCAGCTAGTGAATTTGAACTGCTGACTTTTTGTTTAGCAGCCAAGCTCTTAACTGCTGCGCCACCAGGGCTCCATCTTAAATGTAAGTACCACTTAAAATGAGTTTTGGAACCCCTATGAAAGTTCTACTCTGTCCTACAGGGTTGCTATTAGTCAAAATTGACTGGACAGCAGTGGGTTTGGTTTTTTGGTTTTAAAATAAGTTAACAATATTATTTATCATTCAAATAACTACAGTTTTAAGAACAAACGGGGCATTAATAATAATAATACAATTATAATAGCAATAAGAAAATGACAGGCATGAACTGGGACTATCCTGAGGAAACCTGGATATATAGTTAAACCTAACCTTAATGAGAAAAAAAAAAAATCTATCAACCAAACATTACCAAAAATACTCAAGGTTTATAAAATACTTGTCATCAAGTGGCACAAATATAATAATCTTTCTATCCTATATAATAAATAACCTATTTAACAAAGTGTGGATATTTCCTTAGTTTTAAATAACAAAACGATTTTATCTCATGTTGTTAAGGAAAGATGGAGAACTAAAAGTAAGGGAGAAAAGTTTTCTTAACTTATGGAGCAATTTTAAAAATAAGCTGAAAAATCTTTAAAAGGTTGTCATGCTCCAAACTTACCTACGTAAATATTATTTTAAGCTACCCTTAAAAATAATTGCTTTGGTTTAATACTACATTTCCCGCAGTCCGTTCAAGGCATACCAGATTGTTAAAGACTACTTGTTATGGTAGCAGCTTAAGAAAATATCCTACTTGTGGGCTAAGAACGTCTGATACAGACGAGTAACATTTCATTTTCCTTCTTATGGAAAGTAAATGAGATCAATACACCTTAATTCTTGTCTATTGTTTGTAAGCAGTGATAAGCCAAAGTACCTCTTTCCAGAGATGTGATGTGTATCTACAGGAAGGAAAGAAAAAGAGCAATATCTAAAAGGTTTTCTGTCTAAAATTTCCTCTGTTTAGAAATCATGCCTTCTTGCTTTTTATATTCTGATAACATTTAAATGATATTTTCCCTCTCTATAGCAAATAAGACAAAGGAATACTGTGACTGAATTTACAATAGATGCAAGATTTTTGATAGAAATAAACGAGTCAAAAAAAACCCGAGGCTAGCAATGTGGGAGAGTGGTTACCATTTCAGGTAGGAAAGGCTAAGAAGAGAACATAGTTAACAGTAGGCAGGGAGAGTAGCTATAAGGGAAGAATTCCAGAAAGATGTGACCTTCATTGGCCGGGGCGGTGGGGCACAGTCTTTACCTGGCAAAGACAGAACTGGGGGAATGTTTCAGTTATCTACTACTACATGACAAACAAACCCAAAACTTAGTGGTTTAAAACAACAACTGTTTTATTAGTGTTCCTGTTTCTGTGGGTTGACCATGTTCACCTGCGTGGCCCTTCTGATCCACATGTTCTCAAGAAGTACTGTAGTCATCTGGAGACTCAACTAAGCTGGAGGGTCCAAGATGTCTTATCCATTACATTGAATGTGCATCTCATTCAACAACCACACACACACACACGCACACAAGCACACACACTCAATTATCTCTTCTGTACACACACACACACATCTGTACACACCCAACGTATAATAGTGAGAAAGGTACATGGCAGACACAATAAAAACCTCCACTCTAAAAAGGGAAACAGGAGACACATAGCAGTTACTGGTCCATAGCAATTCTGAAATCTAGCAGAGCATGTCACTATTTCCTCTGACTCCAGGGGCAGAAAATGTCTCCTGATTAGGGCCCATTTCTCCTTCCTAGAGTGGTTAGCCATGACTCTGTCTTCTGTGTCATTTTTCCTTTTTCGTAAGAAACAGGATATATTTGCAGCTAAACAGCTTTTTCAGCCTGTGGGAGCAATGTAACTGGCTGGTTCTGACTCAGAGTCTTTCCTGAAGTTGCAGTTGAGATGTTGACTAGGTATGCAGTCATCTGATGAGTGATGGATCCACTTCCAAACTTACTCATGTGGTTGTAGGCAGTCTTCAGTTCCTTACCACATCAACTTCTCCATAGGCTCCCTTATTATCCTAATGACATAGTGGCTGCCTTCCTCTCACAGACTGAGTTATCTGAGAGAGAGCTAGTTAGTCACCAAGATGAAAACTACAATACACAACTTAATCTTGGAAGTAACATACCATCACTTCTATGGTAACCAATATGTCATATAGGCAAATCCTGGTATAACATTGGAGGGATCTACATAACGATGACATAAGCTATGTGAGTACCAACAGATGGTGTTCATCAGGTGCCATCTTGGAAACTGGCTACTATAATGATGCACTCACAATGCTGGATGACTGCTAGAATGCCTTGGTTATTATCTTTTTGATTCTTCTATCTACCTTGGACTTCTCACTTCTAGGAGGCTGAGTTCCAAGAGGCAGCAAGTAGAAGCTGCCAGTTCTCTTCTGCCTGGGCTTGGGAGTCCCAGAATGCCCTTCTGCTGCATTCTATTTGTCAGAGCCAGTCACATGCCAGCCCAGATTCAAGGAAAGCAAAGATAATCTCCACTTCTTGATATGAAGAGTGGCATGCATGTGCAAGAAAGGGAGGAATTGTTGGAGGCCACATATGGAGACAATCTAACACAGGGAATAAATTCTCAAATTCATTCATCCTCTGCCCTCCAACCTATGCCATTGAACAATACCATCCAGAAGTAAAAGAGCAAGGGAGCCCATTGAATCAATCTTTAGAGGTTGGCCTTCTTAGGCACAGGAAGGGTGTAAAAAAGGAGAGTGAAACTAGAAGGGCACATAGAAAATACTAAGCACGGTTCTAAATATAGATTATAAGTTGTGGTTAAGTGCCATCGAGTTGGTTCAGACGCATAGCGACCCTGTGTACAACAGAAGGAAACTGCCAAGTCTTGTGCCATCCTCACAATCTTTGCTATGTTTGAGCCCATTGTTGCAGGCACTGTGTCAGTCCTTCTTGTTGAGGGTCCTCTTCTTTTTCACTGACCCTCTACTTTACCAAGCATGATGTATTTCTCCAGGTATTGGTCCCTTCTAATAATATATCCAAAGTACATGAGACAAAGTCTCACCATCCTCGCTTCTAAGCACATTCTAGCTGTACTTCTTCCAAGACAGATTCGTTCGTTCTTCTGGTAGTCCATGGTGTATTCAATATTCTTCGCCAACAGCATAATTCAAAGACATCAATTCTTCTTCAATCTTCCTTATTCATTGTGCAGCTTTAACATGCATGTGTTAAATACCATGGCTTGGGTCAGATGCACCTTAGTCCTCAAAGGTTATAAGTAGTCCCCGTAAAATTATATTTTTCTGCAAAGGTTGATATAATTAAATCAAAAGTTTTTAATATCTATAAAAGTAGCAAACAAGAGTTTTTTTCTTGTTTTTTTTTTTTTTTTAAACCAGTCCCTTCCTTTTTGGCTTGGCCAATTTCAGGTACAAAAGACCTTCACCCTGCAAATTTAACTCCATTTCAGGCTGAGAAGGGTTTAGAACACAATTAAATGCTCTTAGGTTTATGTCTGTTGTGAACCCCTGAGAAACTTATGTTAACACAGCTGGAGCAGCCAGCCACATTGCATACCTATTTTTCATGATTAGTACCCTGCTTTTGAGTTCAGATTACATTCCAGCTCCCTGCTGGCAGACCCTACTCAACCTTCCAGTTTGCCCAGTCCAAATCTGCAACTTTTCTTCGGAGCCTATCCCTATACTCCTTGATTTGACTGAGGTCCATATTGAACACAGACTTATTTCTTTGACATTAATTGTTGCCATTTTTCTACCAGAGGGCGTTTAATCATCAGATTTTACCCTTTAGATATTAGCATTAACCCAGGGCCTGCCCAATATATCCATGTTGCCTCAGATAATGTATCTGAGGTCACTCACCTTGGAGTCAGTCCTCTAACCTTGATTTCATTCAGGCCTGACTTGCTCTCCTCTCTTCAGTGACTTGCCTTTGAAGAAAGCATTGTACTAGGCCTTGTTCACTTTAAAAAATGGAAAACTGGTCATTTAGGTGTGCTGCTGGCAGTGACAATATATTTTCATGGCCATTTGAAAAACTAATGCTGTATGGAGGGTTACCTGTCATCTTCAGAAGTTAACACCGAAAGCTAGCAGCATGGCATTTTGACATTCAGTGCTAACATCCTAAGTAAGAAGGTTACATTTTTGTACTCTGTTCAAACACTCTTCTTACGAATTTGCATGCCCCTGACAGATGTTTTCATCATACAAAAAGCACTATGAAAGTGTTTTCATAGTTTGGTATGTGTTTGAACTTTCAGCTTTCAAAAATCTATATAATTGCTATAATTTTTTATCTCTTCCATTAAGCTAAATGCTTCATATCATCACTCATAACCAAGCCAGTGATGCTTCAGATTGCCAATACTACCATTACTCATTCAAGAATCTCCATTAGTCAGAAGAAAAGTGTATTTTTATCATATGGTTTTCAATAGTAATATCATATTTTAAAACACAATATGCTACTATTTCAACTGCAAGCTGTTTTGTAAACATTAATCTTCAGATAAACTGGAATTATCACTGCCAGTCCCTAAACCTAAAAATAGAAATAGATCTAATAAGTGAATTGCCCAACTCTCACAAAAATCACCCGACACATAATTAGAATATTATAAATTTTATCTCTATCTGTGTCCTTGGACAACAAATCAGACTTTTCTGAAGGAGTTATATAAGCCACTTACCAAAATATGATTCAACTTATTTTATAGGCTGTCTTGTGTCAGAATTATTTCTTGTGGCTTTAAAAATAGTTTTGTCTGTGAAACATAGAACACATGGAGAAGAGCATGTAAAATGTTAAAGGACAGTTTACAGTATAATAACATGAAAACCCATATAGCCATCACTTAGGTTAAGAAATAGAATAAAACCAAAACCCATTGCCATCAAGTCAATTCCGACTCATAGCGACCCAATAGGACAGAGTATAGCTGCCCCCTGTGGTTTGCAAGGAGTGACTGGTGGATTCAAAGTGCCAGCCTTTTTAGTTAGCAGCCAGGCTCTTAACCACTGCACCACCAGGGATCCTAGGAATAGAACAGTACCAGTTAAAACTTCCTATTGTATCTCCTTGGGTGTATTTCGCTTTCTCCTCCACTAATCAGAGGAAATCACTATCTTTAATTTTATATTAATCATTTCCTAGGTTTTCTTTAGAATTTTACAATCTATGGATGAATTCTTATACATTTTACAACTTATGTTGACTTTTCACACTTTGCATTTAACCTGAATGGAATTGTACTGTATAAATTTTGACTTGCTTTTTATGCTCAACAATGTTCTTCAAGATTCATCTGTGTTGATGTATTTGGCTATGTTTCATTAATTTTCTCTGCTCTATCGATTTCATTGCATAAATACACTACAGTTTTTTATTCTTTTAAAGTTGATGGATATCCCATTTGTTTCCAGATTTTTGATACTACAGCAATGTTCTTACAAACGTTCTTCTACGTGCTTCCTGAGTGCATCATCAACACGGCAAATATCAACTAATGGAATTGCTGGGTCATAAATACAGGCACGTTCAACATTACTTAGTAATGTTATAGCAATCAGAATGGGCTAGAACAACCTCCAAAATCTTAGTGACTAAAACATCAAAGGTTTATTTGTTGCTCGAGTTATGGTTTCATCTTAGATGACCACTGGCTGACCACTCACCAGCTCTCAAAGACTCCCACTTGGAAGTGACTCGGGTCACATAGCCACACTTAACTTCAAAGTTATCAGTTGCCATCGAGTTGGCCCCGAAGTCATGGCAACCCCTGACTTATGGCCACCTCATGACCAACAGGATCAGACCATTGTGATTCATAGGGTTTTCATTGGCTAGTTTTCAGGAGTAGATTGCCAGGCCTTTCTTCCTAGGCTATCTTAGTCTAGAAGCTTTGCTGAAATCTGTTCACCATGGGTGACCCTGCTGGTATTTGAAATACCAGTGGCATAACTTCCAGCATCATAGCAACATGCAAGCCACTACAGTACAACAAATTGACAGATGGGTTGTGGGAGATTTTTTTTTTTTTAACCCTATCATAATCAGCCTAAACTATTTTATATGTCATTTTCCTGTGGGAAAAACATACCTTTGTCTCTTTTTGCTAAGTCATTTTGCCCAATTGAAAGAATTTACTGGACAAGACCTTAATTGACTCAGAGATTTTTAATAATTGGGAATATGGCTATATTTCTGGTTTGATCTTTCCCACAGCTTTCTGGCTCAGAGTTCTATCAAGGTGTTTTGTTTTGTTTTTCTTATTTAGAGAAGAAAATCAGTGGCAACTTCGTACTCTGCAGCCCCAAAATGTCTGGACATCTCTAATCTCTTTTATTCTTGCTTCCAAATTAGGCAATTATTTTCTGAGATTATGATATTTTTATAGCACAAACAAATGCAAATACAACCAGTAGCAACTGGGGACTCTACCAAACCAACCAAAACCACCAAACCCGTTGCCATTGATTCCAACTCATAGCGACCTATAGGACAGAGTAGAACTGACCCATTAGGATTTCTAAGGAGCAGCTGGTGGATTCAAACTGCTTACCTTTTGGTTAGCAGCTGTAGCTCTTAACCATTGTGCCACCAGGGCTGCTGGGGATGCTATCAGTATTCTCTTTTACCAAAGGCAGAGGGATGATAGCTTAAATTTGTTGACAGAAAATAACTGTCAATTTAGAATTGTATACCCAGTGAAAATATCTCTCAAGAAAGAGTGCAAAATAAAGAAATATTCAGATACATAAGTACTGAGAGCCAAAAATCCCCCAGCAAATCCTAATTAAAGGAAATCCTAAAGGAAGAAAGGAAGTAGAAAAGTAAAAACGGTCTAAACCAGGATATCTCAAATTCAGCACTATTGACATTTTGGGCCAGCTAATATTTTGTTTTGGGTGGTTGTCCTGGGCATTGTAGGATGTTTAGCAGCACCTCTGGCTTGTACCCACAAGATGCTATTCACATGCCCTGCAAGAAGGAAACAGACTTATAAAACATGATAGAAAAGCAATTTTAATATTTGCACATCTGTGTTAGGAACATTTCAAGATGTCTCATTGTCTCGAGCATCACTACCATATTCTCAAAACAAAACAGAACAGACAAATACACAATAAAACCCAGAAAAACTAATGACTGTGCCAAAAGGCCTATTCAGGAAGCTGGGAAATAATGTGTTATGATATCAAAAAACAAGATATTTTGCAAATTTTGGATAATGCAGTTTCAAAAGACTTGCAATATCTACTTTATGCTCTCTTTATTTCCTACTTCTACGTAAGCTTTCATAGACACAACACAGTATTTCCTATTTTACCATTCATCTGAGACATCCTAATACAAAGAGCACAAATATGGCTGAGGCATCAAGGTTTCTTCCTGCTTCAGCTGGTTCCAGATTTCTCTTTCAGAATTAAAAACATTCTAGCAGAGAGAGAGGAAAAAAAGAACAGAAAAGTAATCCCTAGTTTTTAAGTAAAATGCTTAAGAATACTCTAAATAGTTTAATTGTGCTAATTGGCTATTGAGCATAATTAGCAAACTCCACTTTGTGGCCTTCTAGTATTTTGCAGAAGAGCCTCTGGGATTCTGCATACAGTTGCTTTGAATTTTTCAGCTTTTAAATATATTTTTATCATTTCAAAGCCATGTTAAGAAACTGTCATATTCCATATTTTAATACTTGGGAGACCAGCAATACTTAAATTTGTATTGCCGTATTAACTTTTTTCTGTGTTTGCTTTAGTAAAAAGTTTTTTCTGGGATTTCTATTTAATTGAAGACAATTATAAAATGAACAGAAAATATGCATTTTTAGAAAAATCATTACCAGTTGCAACTTTTCTTTGTAAATTAGGATTTTCTTGATACTGTACCACCAAACAAAATAAATAAACCAGATGCTAAATCTATCATTTACAACCTCTAATTTTAAATCTTTCCATCCTTAAATGACTTTATTTTTCTCAATAATTAATTTTAAAACAAGTGATATAAATTTAAATTTATATGGTTGGTAAATTTGTACTAATAAAAGATTCCTTTCTTCTATCTTATAAAAGGATTTTTATTTATATCGGAAAAGGGATTCCACTACTATAAATTTTGAAAATCACATCCTACATTATATATTTGTATCTAGTTTAGCTTTTATTTTCAGTGTTTGGATGTCTAGACAGTCTTCTTTGTATGTGTCAGGGTGGAATATTTTGAGAAATATAACTATTAAGTAATATTGCTTACAAAGTTATAATGAAGGTCTTATGTCCATTAAATTGATATACAAATTCAAATGGAATAACTATAATACTAATTTTTTTTGCATTTTCTCTGTGAAGACTATATAACTCAATGCCTGTCTTTATTTGGACATTATGCCAGTCAAAGGTGGAAACTCACTGACTTCACAAGGCTTAAGGATCTTAAAACTATCAGAATATGCAGTTTTCCATAAACTTGCTTTTAAAAGACCATGCTAAATTTGAGTGACAAGGAATCCAAATTCTTTGTTATAAATCTAGAAGAAAAATTTATTTTCATTGAATATTAACAGGCCTCACAAACGCAGGTAAATGTATTGGCCGAGATCTCAGGCAGGTAACAATGAGTGAAATGGCCGAGTGTAAATGTGAGTGATAGGAACCATGGCAAAGTCCCAAGTCAATGTCCAGCCTAAAGGGGAAGTGCATGCTTAGCTTTGACCATTTATTGCCATGTATCCAGATTCTGTGACTTTTATCAAAGGAATGCTGAAAAAGAATTTTTTTTTTTCTTTTAACATATGAAATCTACCTATTTTTTGAATGTTGGCCCCCAAAATGGAAATCACAGTGCTGGGGAAAAAAAAAAAAGTAGCCAGTCTGTAACTTCTGAACTATAGAAAACAAGCTCCCTCAAATTATTCCTACCTCAAAATGCCAGGGAGAGAACAATGAAATGATCTGAATTATACATATTGGTCTATATGTTATCTGAATTTGGTTTGTAATTATTTCAAATAATTTCATTTTGCATTAATCACAGGGATGTATATGTGTCTGCGTTAGAAAAAAAAAAAAAATGTTGCTATCAGTTCCGACCCACAGCGACCTTATAGGACAGAGTAGAATTGCCCCATAGGGTTTCCAAGGAGCAGCTGGTGGATTAGAACTGCTGACCTTTTGGTGAGCAGCTGAGCTCTTAACCAGAAAAGCATAAATTCAATATTTAAATTTATGTAAAGAATTCAGGCTGTCACGTAATATGTAAAGTAACTTAACCATTTGTATATTTTAATCTTATTTCAGTACATTTTATTCTTCTTTCTTTGGCTACCGATAATTTATCAAAAATCTGTTAGTAAATACTCTTCTCCAAAGTAATATATTTAAAATTAATTTAACTATTCAAATCCTTAGAAAGGAATTAAACGCATTTCCTTCACTCTTTAACCATATTTATAGTGTTTTCAAATTACCCTCACAGACAGAACCAGAAGTGTTGCTGCTGAACCCTAGAAGGTGGGTTCTGTCCAGCACACTCAGACCTGCCAGTAATCTGAACACTGGCCTTTGAGAAAGTAACTTTATAGCAGTGTGCACAGCAAGAGCCAAGAGGAAGTTCTTCAGATCTGACTCCCTGAGCTATGGGGAACTCGTTGCCATCGAGTTGATTCTGACTCATAGCGACCCTATAGGACAGAGTAGAACTGCCCCATAGGGTTTGATTTGTAAAGTCAACCTTTTGGTTAGCAGCTGTAACTCTTAACCACTGCACCACCAGGGCTCCAAGCTATGGGGAAAGAGGGCTTATCTGTGATTTGGACAGCAAGATGGTGGCTGCAGATGCGTACTGCGGCGGGGGTGTGGGAAATTCTAGAAGGAAGACGTTGCAGGAATCATGGCAGCCAGGAAACAGGAGGTGATGTGGTTCTTGTCAGACCTCTTGCTTTGGAATGGGGTCCAGGTGATGATTTTCCTTCTGATTTGTTCCACCTGTTGCTGCGTCCTCTGTTGAGGTCAACTAACAGTCATAGCTGGCCCTTCTGCACATGCAGGGTGGGCCAAACCTGGCTTGGGCTAGTTTAAGGCAGTCTTTTCTGACTAACGGAAATTTACTGGCATTCATAGGGTCAGGTTGCATAAGGATATTGAAAAATAGTTTAATAAAATTCTTTATGTTATGGATGAGTAAGGTCCAGAAAGGTGAAGTACTTGTCCAACATCATAGAGATAGTTAATGACATGACTGAGAAACCGAAGAGCATAGTGTTACAATGTAACACTTAATATTCCAAATTGAGATAATGAAAAGACTGAAGAACAGAGATAGCATGTGAGAGAATGTAGCATATGTAGTAAGTTAAAATATAAAATGTGTAATTGGTATAGATACAGACATCTCAGAGTAAATTTTACTAACAGGTGTAACTAAATAACTTTACTCTTATTTTCAGGAGGATAGCCACTAATATTTTTACTATTGGTAAATGAGTTTTTAAGTTGTAAACCTAGAGTGAATGAATTCTGAATGGGTACCATTTGTGAGCATCTGGGTGATTTTGAAGAGGCTTGTGGCAGTGGACAGAGCTGGTATCCTGAGAATCAATAGTAATTAAACTCAGTATCTGTTATTCATCTCTGCTTTGCAAATAAGTTGAGAATTCAGAGATTTTTCATTGACAGAAAAATAGGAATTTAGTGGACAGTTCAATAGAAAAGAGGTTTTAGAAACCATAAAAGATGAGAACTGTGCTTCTGGCTGTCAGAAGAGCTGACAGGATTCAGAAAGGTTCCAGCAGGGGATAATGGCATTTTCTATGAGAACCACGGAGCTGCTTGAGAGACCAAGACTGGATATTAATGTAGCCAGTATGAATTTGCTCCACATACCAAGTAGCCTGCTTTATTTGTTCTAAAGCAAATGAAATCGTATTTAAATCCCTACTCTCCAGAGTTGCAAAAAATTACATTTGTTGTATTTAAAGGAGAGGGCTCTTTTCCTTCCTAGGGTTATCTGAAAATCTGGAGAAGGTTGGTACGTCTTTAGAAATTGAGGGTGGGAGTGTGGACTGATCTTTACCATATGGCAGTTACTGTCTTTACCATTGCTCCTTATGCTACATGATTCTGTTATTGAGGCTCATCTTTTGCTATGTTAGTAACTGGTCCACTGACAAGCTCAGTAATCCTGCCCATGGTGATGCTCCTCACCAAGTGCAAGCTCAGCTACGAGGACCTATAGCACTGCCCTCTAGGTCTCAAAGCTTAGAGACTTGTCTTCAACAGCGTCACTCAGTCATTTCCCATCAGGGGAGCTTCATGCAAGTGGTTACTACACTCTAACATTTTATAACTCTCCTGACTCCCAGGTAGACTCTTTTCCCCCTTTCAATTCCAGTACCTACTTCTCTCTACTCACTCCGAATGAGTTCCCCTCTCCTCAAAAACACTTGGGTGGAGGTGTTGTACTCCAGTTACCTAGTAATTGTTGTTTTGGGGGCCTGAAAAATGGAAACCTTTCACATCCCACTAAAGCAGAAACTTTAGATTCAGAAAACTAAGGCTTGGCTATCTTCTGATAGGAAATATACCTCTCACCCTTATAGTAACATATGTATTAAAGTAATACAAACCAGACAACAGCTCGATAAACTCCTAGCACATGAATTTAGGTAAAGGACCTCAGGTGTCTTAAAATAGAACTCACTTCATAGCCAATCAGCAAAAATGATCTAGACAAAGGACGAGACAAAGAGTTCAAAGATAAAGACATATGATCATTTGAGGCCAGGGTGAAATGGAGGGGTTGAGTTAACAAAATAAGCAATTGCAGTCTTTGGGATTATTTAGGGGAATATGGGAATACATCTGGGGCTCACAGGGTTACCACAAAGCATAAAAATTACATAGCTTGGGTCTGGGGTTAGGCAGGGAGAGCTGGAAATAAACCTAGAAAGGAAACAAAGAGACATTACCTAGCTGTGGGATTATCCCAAATCTATCTCCATCTAATAGCACTTGGCTAAGCATGCCATCAAGGTATATTTGAAGGAAGAAAAAAAGGAAGCAAACTTCATGCTCTATAAACATATAGTAACTGTCTTAGTTATCTAGTACTGCTATAACAGAAATACCACAAGTGGATGGCTTTAACGAAGAGAAATTTATTCTCTCACAGTCTACAAGGCTAGAAGTCCAAATTCAAGGTGCCAGCTCCAGGGGAAAGCCTTCTTTTTCTGTTGGCTCTGGAGGAAGGTCCTTGCCAATCTTCCCCTGCTCTAGGAGCTTCTCAGCACAAAGACCCTGGGTCCAGAAGACGCATACTTCTCGCTCTACTTTCTTGGTGGTATGAGGTCTCCATGTCTCTCTGCTCAATTCTCTCTTTTATATCTCAAAAGGGATTGACTTAAAACACAATTTAATCTTGTAGATTGAGTCCTGCCCCATTAACATAACTGCAACTAATCCCACCTCGTCAACATCATAGAGGTAGGATTTACAACACATAGGAAAATCACATCAGGTGACAAAATGGTGGACAATCACACAATATTGGGAATCATGGCCTAGCCAAGTTGCTACACATTTTGGGGGGACACAATTCAATCCATAACACTAAGTCAATTTATGGCTAAATTTCAGTTAAGTTAGTATATAGGGGGTTGATCAAATTTTTAGTTTTCTGATTTTTCTTCTCTTAGTTTCTAAATAAGCTCTGTTTGAAAAATTCCAGTCTTTATTTAGTATAAGATAAGGGGCAAAAGGTTTTACTAGACCAAAGCCAAGGCATAAGGGAAATTTTAGTGCTTATGAAGCTTAGCATAGTGGGAGTATTATCCATTCTGGTTTAGCAGTGAAGGAAGAGATAATGTGGCAGAGAGATGAAAACGAAGGATGGAAAAGTTTAGAACACTTAAAGTATTTATCCCTCAGCATGCAGACTTTTCCCTCATATGGAGTCGTAGGGTTTCTGGGGAATGGAGGGTGTGTAAGGCATGTAAAAGTATGTAACATAATCCTTAAACTTTGGAGAAATTATCAGGAGGGACAAGTCTGTGGAGAAGGACATCATGCTTGGTAGAGGGTCAGCAAAAAAGAGGAAGACCATCAATGAGATGGATTGACACAGTGGCTGCAACAGTGGGCTCAAACAATTCTACTCTGTCTTATGGGGTCTACATGAGTCAGAATCGACTGGACGACAAGGGGATCAGAGCATAATCACTTTTTACAGAATAAATAATTAAAGGATTCTGAGAACTGGTGCAGAGTAGTATTTTTTTATTGAGGTAAAATTTACATAACATAAAATTAACCATTTTAAAGTGTACCATTCAGTGGCATTTAGTATACGCACAGTGTTGTGCAATTATCACCTCTATCTAGTTCTAAGACATTTTCTTCACCCAAAAAGGAAACCTTATATCCATTAACCAGTTACTCCTCTTTCTCTTTCTCCTAGCTTCTGGCAACCACTAGTCTGCTTTCAGTCTCTGTAGACTTACATATTCGGGATGTTTCATATAAATAGAATCACATAATAAATGACTTTTTGTGTTTGGTTTCTTTGACTTAGCATAATGTTTTTGAAATTCATCGGTGCTGTAGCATGTATTGGTACTTTATTCCTTTTTATGGCTGAATAATATTCCATTGAATGGATATACCACATTTCATTTACTCATTCATCAGTTGATGGGCATTTGGGTTGTTTCCACCTTTTTGTTATGGTGAATAGTACTGCTATTAACATTCATATACAAGTATTTGTTTGAATACCTGTTTTCAATTATTTTGGGTATATACCTAGAAGTGAAGTATCTCCCATGGGTCATATGGTAATTCTATGTTTAACTTTTTAAGGAACAACCAAAATGTTTTCCAAAGTGGTTGTAACATTTTACAATCCCACCAGCAACGGATGAGGGTTCCAATTTCTCCAGTCCTTACCAATACTTACTATATTCCTTTTTTTTTTTAATACTTATCGTAGTGGTTGTAAAGTAAGGTCTCATTGTGGTTTTGATTTGCATGTCCGTAGCAACTAATGATGTTGAGAAGCTTTTCATATGCTTTTTAGGTACTTGTATATCTTCTTTGAAAAAATGTCTATTCAAGTCCTTTGCCCATTTTTTAATTGGATTTTATATCTTTTTGTTGTTGAGTCCTTTATATATTCTGGATATTAAACTCTTATCAGATATATGCTTACCAAATATTTTCTCCTATTCTATAGTTTGTCTCTTCATTTTGTTGATAAAATCCTTTCATGCAGAAAATTTTGATGAAGTCCAATGTATCTATTTTTCTTTTGATACTCTTGCTTTTGGAGTCTTATGGAAGAATTCATTGTCAAAAATAAGATCTTTAAACTTTACCTCTATGATTTCTTCTAAGCCTTGGTGACACAGTGGTTAAGAGCTCAGGCTGCTAGCCAAAAGGTCAGGAGTTTGAATCCACCAGCTGCTCCTTGGAAACCCTATGGGGCAGTTCTACTTTGTCCTATAAGGTCGCTATGAGTCAGAATAGACTCAATGGCAATGGGTTTGGTTTTGGTTTTAAGAGATTTACGGTTTTTCTTCTTATATTTAGGTCATTAATTTATTTTGAGCTAATTTTTGAGTATGATGTGGGTTATGGGCCCAGTTTTTTTGTTTTGCATATGGAAATACACTTGCCCCAGAACCGTGTGTTGAAGAAACAACTATGTCCCCATTGAATGGACTTAGCTCCCTTGTTTAAAGTCAATTGACCATAGAAGCATGAGTTTATTTCCGAACTCTTAATTTTATTACACTAATCTATGTATCTGTCTGTCCTTATGCCAGTACCACAATCTTTTAATTACTGTTGCTTTGTTGTAAGTTTTAAAATCAAGATGTGTGAATCCTTCAGCAATTTTGTTTTTTTTTTACCAAGACTTTTTTTCCCGTTAATGTGGGATCCCTTACAATTCCATATGAATTATAGAATTGCCTTTTCTTTTGTGCAAAAAAGGTGATTAGGTTTTGATAGGAATAGCATTAAATCTATAAGTCATTTGGGTATATTGCCATCATAACCATATTAAGTCTTCTAATCAATGAACATGGGATGTTTTTCTTTTAGTTCTTTTTAGATGACTAAAGTGTGTCTGACCCAAGCCATGGTTTTTTCAATGACCTCATATATATGCAAAGGCTGGATAATGAAAAAGGAAGACAGAAACATTGATGCATTCAAATTGTGGTATTGATGAAGAATATTAAACATACCATGGACTGTCAGAAATACAAACAAAACAGTGTTAGAAAAAATACAACCAGAATGCTCCATAGAAATGAGGATGGAAAGATGTTTTATAACTTACTTTTGACACATCATCAAGAAAGACCAATCACCAGAATAGGATATTATGGTTGGTAAAGTATAGGGTCAGCAAATATAAGGGAAATCATCAGTGAGATGGATTGACACAATAACAGAAAAAATGGACTCAAACAAACCAATGATCGTGAAGATGGTGCAGGACCAGGCAATGTTTTGTTCTTTTTTACATAAGATTGTAATGAGTCTGAGCTGACTTGATGGCAACTAACATCAACAGGTTCAGCAATGTTTTGTAGGTTTCAATGTAAAAGACTTGCACCTGCTTGATTAAATTTATACCTAAATATGTTATTCTTCTTGATTCTATTGTAAATATTTTTTTTCTTAATTTCCTTTTGGAACTGTTCTTTGCCAGTGTAGAGAAATTCAACTGATTTTTGTATGTTGATATTTTTGTTTGTTTGCAAGATGTAATAGTTTTTCAAAGTGAATTCTTTAGGATTTTTATCTATAGAGTCATGACATCTGTAAATAAAGATAATTCTACTTCCTTTCCAATTTGAATGCCTTTTATTTCTTTTTCTTGTCTAGTTGCTCTGGCTAAAACTTCAAGAGATGAGTAGCATTCCAATGTTGGGCACCGTCATTTAATCTTGATCTTAGAGGGAAAGCGTTCAGTCTTTCATGATTGAGTATAATATAAACTGTGAGTTTCTCATAAATGTCCTTTATCATGTTGAGAATGTCCCCTTGTATAATATTTTCTAATCACAAAAGGGTGCTGGATATTATAGAATGATTTTTTGCATTAATTGAAAAGGTTATGGTTTTTGTTTTTCTTTTTAATTCCATTCTACTAATGTGGTGTATGATGTAGATTACTTTTTGTATGTTGAACCACCCTTGCATTCTGGGATAAATCCTACTTAGTTGTTATATACAATCCTCTTAATGTGCTGTTGGATTCATTTTGCTAATATTTTGTTGAGCATTTTTGCATCTATATTCATAAGAGATATTGGTCTGTAATTTTTTTTTCTTGTGATTTCTTCATTTGGCTTTGATATTAGGGTAATGCTGACGTCATAAAATGAGTTAAGAAGCATTTCCTCCTCTTCTACTTTTTGGAAAAGTTTGATAAGGACTTTACGTGGTTGATAGAATTTAGCATTGAAGCCATCTGGCTCTGGACTTTTCTTTGTCGGGAGATTTTTGATTAGTGATTAAATCTCTTTATTTATAGGTCCTAATAATATTCTATTTATTTTTGAGTCAGTTTTGTTAATTTATGTGTTTCTAGGTATTTGTCCATTTCATCTAGGTTATCTCATTTGTTGGCACACAATTATTCATAACGTTCTCTTATAATCTTTTCTTTTCTGTAAGATCTGTTGTAATGTCCCACTTTAATTTCTGATTTTAATGATTTAAGTCTTCTATTTTTTTCTTGATCAGTCTAGCTAAAGAATTGTCAATTTTATTGATCTTTACAAAGTACCAGCTTTTGGTTTCATTGATTCTCTCTATGGTTTTATATTCTTTATTTCATCTACTTCTACTGTAATCTTCATTATTTCTTTCTACTTGGTTTCGGTTTAGCTTGCTCTTTTTTATGTAGATTCTTAAGGAGTAAAGTTAGTTAACTGATTTGGGAATTTTCTTCTTTTTAATGTACATTTTACATCTATAAATTTCTCTCTTAGCACTGCTTTTGCTGCATCCCATAGGTTTTGGTATGTTGTGTTTTCATATTCATTTGTTTCAAGTACCTTCTAGCTTCACTTTAATTTCTTCTTTGACACATTGGTTGTTTGAGTTTGTTGATTAATTTCCACATATTTTTGAATTTTCTAGTTTTCCTTCTGTTATTTCTAGTTTCATTCCATTTTGGTCACAATAAGATATATTTCCATCTTCTTAAATTTGCTGAGACTTGTTTTACACCCTAACATACAGTCAACCCTAGAGAATATTCCATATGTGCTTAAAAGAATGTGTATTCTGCTGTTTTTGGGTGGAGTGTTCTATATATGTCTATTGGGTCTAATTGGTTTATATTATTGTTCAAGGACTCTATTTTCTTATTGATCTTCCATCTAGTTTTTCTGTCCATTATTGAGAGTGGCGTATTGAAGTCTGTAACCAAAACTGTACAATTGTCTATTTGTCCCTTTAATTCTGTCAGTTTTGCTTCATATATTTTGGAGCGCTATTGTGAGTGGCGTTTATGTTTATAATAGTTATATCTTCTCGATATCTTGAACCTTTTGTTCACATACAATGCCCTTCTTTGTCTCTTATGAGTCCTTGTGGCACAGTGGTTAAGCACTCAGCTGCTAGCCAAAAGGTTGGCAGTTCTAATCTATGAGCCAATCTGTGGGAGAAAGATGTGACAATCTGCTTCCATAAAGATTATAATCTTGGAAACCATATGGGGCAGTTGTGCTCTGTCCTTTAGGGTCGCTATGAGTTGGAATTGACTCAGCGACAATGGGTTTGGATCTGTCTCTTATAACAATTTTTTACTTAAAGTCTATTTTGTTTGAGATTAGTATAGCCACCCCAGCTGTTTTATTTATTTGTAAAGAATATTTTTTTCTATGCTTTTATTTTCAGCCTATTTGTGTCTTTGAATCTAAAGTAAGTCTCTCATAGAGAGTGTGTAGTGAATCATTTTTTTTAAAATTCATTCTGGCAGTCTCTACCTTTTAGAGATTTTAATCCATTTACATTTTAAATAATACTGATAAAAAATTTTACTTCTGCCATTTTGCTATATATTTTCTAATATTTTGTTTAATTCCTCCATGTCTTAGTTATCTAGTGCTGCTATAACAGACATACCACAAGTGAACAGCTTTAACAAGCACAAATTTATTTTCTCGCAGTTTAGGAGGCTAGAAGTCTGAATTCAGGGTGTTATCTCTAGGGGAAGGCTTTCTGTCTCTTTTGGCTCTGGAGGAAGGTCCTTGTCTCTTCTGAGCTTCTGCTCCTGGGCAATCTTCATGTTCTGCTGGCTTGTTTAATCTCTTTTATATCTCAAAAGATATACTCAACACTAATTCTGCCTCATTAACATAACAAAAACAACCCATTCCCAAATGGGAATATAACCACAGGCATAAAGGTTAGGGTTTACAACACATATTTTCAGGGGACATAATTCAATCTATAACACTCCAGTACTGCATTCTTTTGTGATTAATTGATTTTATATTGCACCATTTTGATTTTCTCTGTGTGTGTGTGTGTGTGTGTGTGTATGTGTGTGTGTGTGTGTTTCCTTTGTGGTTTCCTGGAGATTACAGTTAACATCCAAACTTTATAAAAATCAAGTTTGAGATAATACCAACTTTGTTGCAAAGTATACACAAATTGATCCTTTATAGCTCTGTCACCCCCATATTTATGTTATTGTCACAAATTAGATATTTACACATTGTGTGTAAATTAACATAGCTTTACAATGATTGTTTTATGTATTTGTCTTTTAAATAATAGAAAATAAAAAAGGAAAAAGAATTTTTAAAAAGAAGAAAAAATTTACAAACCAAATAAGCAACACTACTGGTTTTTATATTTGCCTATGTAGTTACCTTTACCCATTGTTCTTTATTTCTTCATATGGCTTCAGGTACTGTCTAGTGTTCTCTCATTTCAGCCTGAAGGGCTCTCTTCAATTTCTTGTAGGGCAGGTTTACTAGTGATGATCTCCCTCAGGTTTTGTTTATCTGGGAAGTCTTAATTTCTCCTTCATTTCTGAGAGATAGTTTTTCCAAACGTAGAATTCTTGCTTAATGGTTTTTATTGTTATTATCATTTCAGAATGTTAAGTATGTAATCCCACTACCTTCTGGTCTTGATTGGAAAGTAGTAATAATTTAAAAGTATGTGAAAAGTAGTAACAAGCATTAAATCCCAATTAAAAAAGTGTTATTTAGATGCTAGGGAAGAGGGTGAGGGGGGTTAGGGATGTTGTTGTTAAGTGCCACCGAGTGGGTTTCGACTCATAACAACCCTATGTACAACAGAACAATCAATATCCAATAGCAAAGGGGGAAATATGAACATTGAGGAAGAGGGAGGACTTTCTAAATACTAAAAGATACACAAAACAAGGTGAGAAGTGGGGGAGAGAAAAAAAACTACATACTTGTCTCAGTTATCTTGTGCTGCTGCAGAAATACCACAAGTGGATGGCTTTAACAAAGAGAAATTTATTCTCTCACAATCTAGGAGGCTAGAAGTCTGAATTCAGCATGTCAGCTCCAGGGGAAAGCTTTCTCTCTCTGTCGGCTCTGGGGGAAGATCCTTCCCCCGGTCAAGGAGCTTCTCAGAGCAGGGACCCTGTGTCCAAAGGATGAGCTATTCTCCTGGCTCTTGTTTCTTGGTGGTATGATTTTCCCCTGTCTCTCTGCTTGCTTCTCGCTTTTATATCTCAAACGAGATAGGCTTAAAACACAATCTAATCTTATAGATTGAGTCCTGCCTCATTAACATAACTGCCACAAATCACAACTCATTAACATCATAGAAGTAGGATTTATAACACATAGGAAAATCATGTTAGATGACAAAATGGTGGACAATCACAAAATACTGGGAACCACGGTCTAGCCAAATTGACACACATATTTTTGGGGGACACAATTCAATCCATGACAATACTGAAAGACTATAAAACAATAGTGAAAGACAATAAAGCACCAGATAAAACTGAGGGCATGTATAGCATTCATATCAATCAATAGATTTAATTTACCTATTAAAAGAAAAATATGTTTAGATTGGCTTGCAAAAGAATATCCAACAATAAGTTGTATACTAGAGATGAAACTAAAACAAGGAAATCTAGAGGGCCTAATATTAAAAGAATAGTGAACATACACAAACAAATAAAAAACATAACAGGAGTTGTAATCTTATTGGCACTATTTTTAAAATGAAAAAAAAGAAAACATATCCTACTTAGCTTTGAGAAGAAAAGGCAAATTGCATGCATTTACAAATTTTTCTACTCCCACAACAGACCTGAGGCAGAATTCCTATACCCATAAATATAAACATCCACATGTAAAATGTACATTTCTATAAATAAGCTCTATATACTCTCAATTATATGAAATAACACATGGATAAGAGAACATATAATTACATGATTCAAATTATACACTCTTCTGATCAACCATAGAAACATATAGTAAAACTAAAAGATAAAATTTCAAGGCAGAATCTAGGGATGAGTATGGTAATGTAATTTTATTTTAATATACAATGATTCCAATTTATTTTTGTACTTATAAACATCACTAACATTATTATAAGACAAACAGAACATTTTTATTATTTGACCAATAATAAATTCTGGAAATAGCAGACTATATTAAGAAGAAGCCTTGAGTCATGGAAGCTCCATAGACACATCCAAACTCCCTGGGGGACCGGATTGCTGGCCTGAGGGCTGTGGGACCATGGTCTTGGGGAACATCTGGCTCAATTGTCATAACATACTTTATAAAGAAAATCTTCTACATTCTGCCTTGGTGAGTAGCGTCTGGGATCTTAAAAGCCTGTGAGCAGCCATCTAAGATACTCCACTGGTCTTAACCCTTCAGGAGCAAGGGAAAATGAAGAAAACAAGATAAAAGGGTAAGATTAGTCCAAAGGACTCATGGACCACAACTACCATGGCCTCCACCAGACTGAGTCCAGTACAACTAGATGGTGCCTGGCTACCACCTTGACTGCTCTGACCGGGATCACAGCAGAGGGTCCCAGACAGAGCTGGAGAAAAATGTAGAACAAAATTCTAACTCACAAAAAAAGACCAGAATTACTGGCCTCACAGAGACTGGAGAAACCCCAAGAGTATGGCCCCCAGACACCCTTTTAGCTCAGTAATGAAGTCACTCCCGAGGTTCACTGTTCAGTGAAAGATTAGACAGGTGCATAAAACAAAATGAGACTAATGGGATACAACAGACCAGGGACAAGGACTAGAAGGCAGGAGGGGACAGGAAAGCTGGTAATAGGGAATCCAAGGTCGAGAAGGGAGAGTGTTGACATTTCGTGGGGTTGTTAACCAATGTCATAAAACAGTATGTGTATTAACTGTTAAATGAGAAACTATTTGTTCTGTAAACCTTCATCTAAAGTACAATAAAAAAAAAAAAAAATTTAAAAAGAAGAAGCCTTGACTAGAGATATTAAAAGTTTGTCTGGAAGTCAAGAAAGACTATGACTTATTTGAATAGCAGGAAGTAAACAGCAAATCTGAATAATCCATAATGTAAGTAATTCCTGGATGCTATCTGTGAGCCTACTGTTTATCCTTTGATGTTGTATTTCCTTATATTTATAATGCCTCATTTACTGTTTCTTCAATTCACTTCATCTTGCTACATAAGATACTTCCTAATGGAGTCATACTATCAAAATGATTATTTCCATGTTAAACATGAAAAGATACATTTCTAGATTATATTCTAACTCATTCTACCATTATTCTTTATTATTGTAGTAAATATACATCTAACAAAACATTTGCCATTTCAGCATTCTTCACATGTACAATTCAGTGACACGAATTATGATTATTATGTTGTTCAACCATAGATATTATCTATCTCCAAATTTTTCCATCAACCTTAACAGAAGCTCAGTGTCCCCTAAACAATGAGCCCCTTTTTTCCTCTCCCTTCTACCTGCCCCTGGTCATCACTAATAAACTTTGGTCTCTATATGCTTGCTTATTCTACCTATTTCATATAAATGGGTTTTATGATATGTCCTTTTGTGATTGCCTTATTTCCTTCAGCATAATGTTTTCAAGGTTCATCCATGTTGTAGCATGTATCGAGATTTCATTCTTCTTTATAGTTTAGTAAAATTCCATTGTATATATGTACATTTTATTTATCCATTCATCTGCTTATGGACATTTAAGCTGTTTCCACCTTTTGGGTGTTGTGAATAGCACTACAATGAACATTGGTGTACAAGTGTCTGTTTGTGTTTCTGCTTTCAGTGACTTCGGGTATATGCTTAGGAGTGGAACTGCTTGATCATGTGGTAATCTTATATTTATTTTTAGGAAACACCGAACTTTTTCACAGTGGTTGCACCATTTTACTAATCCACCAACAATGAATTAGAGTTCCTATTTTTTCACATTCTCGCCAACATCTGTTGTTTTTATTTTTAATCATAGGCATCTTAGTGGATGTGAAGTGATATCTCATTGTGATTTTGATTTGCATTTCCCTAATGACTAATAATGTTGAGCATCTTCTCATGTGTTTGTTGGCCATTTGTATTTCTTTGGTGATATGTATATTCAATTCCATTTTTGGATTGGGTTGCTTGTCTTTTTGTTGTTAAGTTGTAGGAGTTCTTTATATATTTTGGATATAAAACCCATAGCAGATATATGGTTCCCAAAATTTTTCTCCCAGTCTGTAGGTTGACTTTTCACTTTTTTGATAAAGTCCTTTGATGAACAAAAGTTTTTAATTTTGATGAGGTCTCATTGATCTATTTTGTCTTTTGTTTCTTGTGCTTTCAGCCTCAGATCTAATAATCTGTTGTTAAAAACTATGTCCTAAAGCATTACCCCCGTGATGGTTCAGATAGTGTGTCAACTTGGCTGGGCCATGATTCTCAGAGTTTATATGTGATCACCCCCATGATGGGATCTGCTGTGAGTAACCAATGAGTTGAAAGGGAGTTTAGCCTGTAGCCTGCATCCGAATACAAGTGGACGTTCTGGCTTTTGCCCTCACTGGATCCTGCAGCTGCCTCCTGTTCCTCTGACCTCCGGTTCTTGGGACTTGAGCTAGCAGCTTACCTGCCAATCTTGGGATTCGTCGATCGTCACAGCCTGTGAGCAAGAGTCCCGCTCTCCACAACCTGCTGACCTTGAGTTCGCCAACTCCTGCAGCTACAGGAATCAGTAGAAACCTCTATCCTGATCCATGGACTTGGGACATTCCAGCTTCTACAATTGTGTGAGCCGTTTCCTTGATAAAAATCTCTCTCTCTATATATATATTTATATGCTTTACTGGTTTTGTTTCTCTAGAGAACTCAGCCTAAGATGGCCCCTGTTTCTTCTAAGAGTTTTATGATTTTGGTTCTTACATTTAGATCTCTGAACCATTTTGCATTAGTTTTTGTATATTTTTATACTGAAATAATTTTGGACCCAGAGAAGAGGTGGAAAGATAGTGGAAGTTCCCTTAACTTTTCACCCAGCTTCCCCTAATGTTAACATTTTATATAACCATGGCTCAATTGTCACAAAGTTCTTTTTATTAAACTATGACAAGTCTTAGTTTCAGATTTATTGTCCTTGAAGTAAGTGCAAAAAGAGTGCTTTTCATAATATTTAGAAAAAAATGCTGGAAAAAAATCAATGATCCCTTAGAAACCAAGGAAATATACGTCAATGCCAAAGAACTTGCGATTTTTTCTAATATTAATATATCTCTTTATATATTAAGATGACATATTTGCAAATGGGGTATTGAGATTTGGGGACTTCATGAAATAATATTTTTATGTCTCTCTGTATAAATTGGAACCCTGGCAGTGCAATAGTTAAGAGCTTGGCTGCTAACCAAAGGGTTAGCCGTTCGAATCCACCAGCCACTCCTTGGAAAGAAACTCCATGGGGCAGTTCCACTCTGTCCTACAGGGTCACTATGAATCAAAATTGACTTGACAGCAATGGATTTTTTATATATAAATTAACGTGAGATTTTGTAGACTCTTCCTAAACATATCCACCAACAGTGAATTTATATTTATATTATTAAATACATAAGCTTAAATGCTGTTTAAATTTTTGAGTATCCAACTGCTCAGACAGGGATTACAACAAACGGTCCCAGAGAGAGAGAGAGGAAAATGTAGAACAAACTTCAAATTCACACACACAAAAAGACTAGACTTACTGGTCTGATAGAGACTGGAGGAATTCCCCAAGACTATGGCCCCTGGACACCCTGGTAACTCAGAACTAAGGCCACTCCAAAAGTCCACCTTTCAACCAAAGTCTAGACAAGCATATAAAACAAACAATAACAGACATGAGGAAATGTGCTTCTTAGTTCAATCAAGTATATGAGACCAAATGGGCAACACCTGCCCAAAAGCAAAGAAAAGAAGGCAAGAAGAGACAGGAAAACTGGACTAATGGACATGGGGAAACCGGGGTGGAAAGGGAAAGGGGGAGAGTGCTGACACAATGCGAGCATTGCAATCAATGCTACAAAACAACTGGCGTATAAATTTTTTAATGAGAAACTAACTTGCACTGTCAACTTTCACCTAAAGCACAATAAAATTTTTACAAAATTGAGAATCTAAAGTTCAATAAATTGTTTTTATAATAAGTGCAATCTAAGAAAAATATTTCTAATCAATGTCTATTTATAGAACTTATTATATATAGCCAGACCTGGGATGTGAAATTAGGTGATACAGTCTTTTTTTTGGCACATATTTGCTACTATTTTCTTTGTGTTGCATTGAATGAAAAAACAATCAGAATATGTGCATTGATTCTTCATGCCTTGTATCATAAACGACTAAAACTGTTTCTTGAAAGCATAGAAAAAAATTAATCAGGCTTTTTAATTAATCACTGCTTGGTTACAATATTTGGATTGTGAAAGTTGTAAAGCATTATTTTTTTAAAGTACTTTAAGCTTTCCAAATGCTTTTATAATCATTATGGATTTGATCTTCACAACAATACCTACAGTAACAGGTAGGCTTCAGTGGTAGAATTCTTGACTTCCGTGAAGGAGACTTGGGTTCAGTTCCCAAGTCCTGGCCAATGCAACTCACAAGCAGCCACCACCAGTTTGTCTGTGGAGGCTTGCATACTGCTATGATGCTAGACAGCTTTCAAAGGAGCTTCCAGACTAAGACTGACTAGGAGGAAAGGTCTAGCTATCTACTTCTGGAAAAATCAACAAATGAAAACCCTGTGGATCACAATGGTCCAATCCGCAACCTATCACGGGGATGGTTCAGGACCAGACAGGTTTTTGTTCCATTGTGCATGGGATCTCCATGCATCAGAGGCTGACTAGATGACAGCTAACAGGATAAGTTTTTGTTGATACTTACAGCCAACCGTTGGTGTCCTGTTCATGTCCTCTTGCTTTACCATTTCAGTGCACTCTTGCCTGACTTTACATAAAGATAAACGTTGTTACACAGTGGGGTGTTCTCCAGCATTTCCAGCCTGTATAAGGGTGGAGCTGACTGCAGTCACCAGAAAAAGTTCTCAGGAAAAGATGCAAGTTTGGCATTTGAAAGGCTGACAAGCATGCATTGAATTAATGCCCCTTGGAGTGCAGTGGTTAAAGCACTAGGCTGCTAACAAAAAGTTTGGTTGTTAGAAACAAACTCGTTGCCCTCAGGCAATTCCAACTCTTAATAACCCTACAGGACAAAGTAGAACTGCACCATAGAGTTTCCAAGGAGCATCTGGTGGATTTGAACTGTTAGGCTTTCAGGTAAGCAGACATAGCTCTTAAACACTACACCACCAGGGCTTCCAACATACTCTGCTGAAGTCACAGCCTTGGAAACCCTATGGAGCTGTTCAATCTGTCCTATACAGTTGCTATCAGTCGCAATCAACTCGACTACAAGAGGTTTGGTCTTTTGGTTTGGAAAGAGACTTCAGGAGTCCTTGCGTGGTGAAACCAGTTAAGCACTTGATACTAAAAGATTGGCAGTTCAAACCAACCCAGAAAGCCTGAGAAGAAAGACTTGGCGATCTGCTTCGGAACGATCACAGCCAGGAAAACAGCAGTTCTACTCTGCAACACACAGGGTCACCATGAGTTGCAATTGACTCAGTGGCAACTGTTTTTTAGAGATGGACCTCAACAAACGAGTCAAAAAAAAGAAAAAAAAAAAAAAAAAAAAGACCTAAAAAAACCCTCAGCTTTTTCACCTTTGAAATGGGATAATTATGGGTTTAAAATAGTTCACAGAAAATTCCAGTGAGATTCAGCTCTGCTTACTGGTAGTGATAACTTGCTTGGCAATTCACCTTTTATTGCCTTCCTTTCTTTCCCTATTTCACGTTCCCATACCCCTACTGTATTTCTTGGAATCATCCAAAATGAACTGCTTGCACTTGAATCTTTTGGTAGAAAACAAACTCAAGAATACTTTCCTAAAGAATAGGCTGAAGGGACACTCAAGCAGAGGGAGTATTTAAGTTCTTTAGTAATAGGCTTGTTGTAGGAAAGGTATGAGCATGGGGACAAATAAATAGGTTTAGGAATATCTGTGGATATCAACTATCTGTGCTTTCTCTTAAAAGCCAATCATTATCACCAAAAATGGATTATTTTTTTGTCCACAATACTTAGCCTAAAATTTAGGAAGGAAAAGAACTCCCAGTTAAAGTTAATAAAAGCTGGGGATTTTTTCTGATTAACATGATTTTCTATCATAGTTGTATATGATTCATAACTCATCAAACTAATTAGCAATGAAAGTCACACAAGTTATATTATGTCTTAAGGTGTTAGAACACATTAAATTAGCAGTCCCAATTGCTTGGTTAATTAAAAAATAAAATTTATTTCTTTTCAGAGAATCAAAAGGTCAAATGCTTCTATTAAATTTTTCAAAAAGTTTATTCAGTTTATTTGTAGCATAAAATGTATATCATGCTGCATATTAATAATCCAGCAGCTACTAAAATTTTAAAAAATTTCTTCAGTTTTATTAGCTGGTACAAAACGCAGAAAACAATGGGTAAAACATTTATTTTATGTCTATATAATCAGAATAGTATAGGTATATGTAATATGTAATAAGAATAATAGAGAAATATAATTTAAAAAACACTAGGGAAGGAAGGCTTAATTATAATGTAACTGATCAGATCAGCTCATAGACGACTGATCCTCAGATGCTCGATCAGGTTCTCTATAATTTCTTGGTTCTCTACAATTCCTCACAGCGACCCTATAGGACAGAGTAGAACTGCCCCATAGGGTTTCCAAGGAGTTGCTGGTGGATTTGAACTGCTCACCTTTTGGTTAGCAGCCAAGCTCTTAACCACTGCACCACAAGGGCTCCATACCATAGCTAGGTTACTGTTAAGCATACTATCCACATTAAAAATCATATCTTTGTTTCTGGGCCCCAAAGGGGTGGGGGTAGTATTTAAAGTCAGAAGACGGAAACAAGAGAATGGTTAAATAATATAAGAATACCTTGCAGTGACGCTATCCCTGTAAGCTTATATCTGGAATATAAGGGTGATTTAACTCAGGAGGTTTATTTTCAGTTTAGCTTACACATAGTAATGACAGAAATATTTTTAGAACTATTTTAGAAATATTTTATTTATTTTCAGAAATATGATAAACTCAGGTTTTCCAATTCAAATCTACGGTATACTCTGGCCAAGCTATAATGAAATACAGCTTTAAATTATATGTCCTTTGTCTTTTACTGTACCGCAGCAATTTAGTGCCAAATCCTGCTTCTTTTCTCATTTCATTTCATACATTTTAAAACATACTTTGTACATTTCACAGAACAGTTCACAATGTCTGGCATCTACCTCTATCTTGACTGCCATATACTTAGTCCAAAATGTTTTTGTTGTTGTTTTTACTCACCACAGTTTCCCTTTTACCCAATTCTAATTGGTATGTTGTTGTTAGGTGCCGTGGTGTCGATTTCAACTCATAGCGCCACCAGGACTCCTTAATGTCCTCTTTATTTCGGCGATGAAGTCCGTATCATGATTTCGTATTACATTATGTATCAGACCACATTTCCGGGTTTGGTTCATAGTTCTTTACTAATATGCTTTAATATACCTGATTTCCCTTTTTTTCTGGCTCAGTGTATTTTCTTTCGATTTGAGCAGATGGTTTTTCATACTCCAAATAAGCCTTTATTCTCAGACGAAACGTTATTCTCGTTTGTTCAGCAGATTGTCATCTATCTTTCATTCCTTAAAAAGTACCAGAAATCACAATGTTTCCTAGATGCTCTTTCGTTTAAGGATGATTTGAGTAGGATTAGTATTCTTAGCCTAGCAGGAATTGAATTTTATTCTCTTTGGTTATTGCTTCTGATAACCTTCTTGGTTAGGATACCACAGAATTACAGTGAAGTCTCCTTAGTCTTAAAGTCTCTTTAGCTTAGTACTAAAGTCATCTTTCAGACTGAAGCGTTAGTAAAAATTATAGTGGAGTATCCTCGTTCTAGAAAACTAGCTAATATGCTTATACCTTTTTAAGCTCACAATACACTGCCACACGTATTATCTCATTTGACTCATATGAATTGTGAAAAGTAGAATTGCAGTCCCTGTCTTAAGTGAGAGGGAACCTGAAGCTCCAGTGTACTGCAGTACTCAAAGAAAACAGGCTTTGGAGTTAGGAAGACCTGGGTTTGAATTATTACTACAGTGCTTGTAACTGTGTGACTCTGGGTAAACTACTAATATCTCTAAGCCTCAACTGTCCCACAAAATAGTGACAGTAACAGATACATGTAAAGAGCTTAGCACACGGTGAGCACTTACTAAATGGCAACATGTTAAGAGATTTGCCCAAAGCATACATTTTAGACCATGCCTGCAAGAACATAAACCCAAGACTTCAGATTCCATACTCCATGCTTTTCCAAATCTCGGCTTCTAGCACACTGAATTAGACTACTTACTTGATGGATGACCTTGAGCAAAATACTTCACCTAGTCAGTTTACTCACCTATAAAATGAGGAACTTGATTTAGATATTCTCTAAGGTCTCTCAAGAGTCTATTCCAGTTACATTAGATCAGGCTTTTTCTGTACTGCTGAAGGGTTGTGATATAGGTTCATGATATATCCAAGATCTGTATAATCATAATCCGTGCACTTTGCAATTAATTTCATTCCTATATCCATATTTGGTTCAACGTTTAGTCTGTGTACACACACAACCACTGCCTCTCTTTTAGTCTGCCTACCAGCGCCTTGTGGAGATCCACACTTAGCAAAATAGCTTTATTTATTTATATCCCGGCTTGCTCCAAAAAAGATCTAAGGCGCCGAGTGACACTATAAGTCCCCAACAGCGTCACACAGTGTGAGTAATAAATACTCTTTTGGTGAAATCAGCCCGTAGAAAATCATCGATAAGTGAGATGCCAACTAATGTCTTTTTACGTAAGTCTTAAAAATAAAAATTAATGTACCTAGCTATAAATCCCGGAAGCATACAGTTATGATTCTTTCCTTAGCCTTGACGCTATCCCACCCGTTGTCACCGGTCACTCGAATGCCCGTTTCAGACCAGCCAAAATCTTCAGCACTCCAGCCCGAGCTGGACCTAGATCCCACCCCAGCCCTTCGTGCTCTCATCACCCAAGTTTCTTGATTGGGAAGGGGCCTGAAGAGCCTTTCTCACATTTCCATTTTATTGGCTGGCATCGCAGGCAGTAATCTCTTCTTCCCGCCTTCCAGTCTAGCTTGTTTCTCGGACCCCTTAGTTTCTGTGACAAGCAGTTTACGTTTGCCTGAGCAGTGTAGCCCGGGACCGGTGACCTTTCACCCCTCCCTTCCTTCTGGAGCGCCCCGGCCCCCGCCCCCGGCGCGCGCCCCCGCGCGCACGCTCACCTCGCGCGCGCACACGCACGCGCGCGCGCACACTCACACCCCCGTACGCCCCCGTTTTCCCCCCAAGGGTGAAGCAGCGGGGCTGGGAGGCGGCGGCGGCGCTGCTGAGAGGCAGGGACCCGAGCGCGAAGTGTGTAGGAGTCTACGAACTCAACTCCTCTCTACCCTCCCCTCGCAAACC